>NC_082720.1:54069239-54371739 GCF_030144855.1 Hypanus sabinus | reverse complement strand
TGTAGTTTAAAAAATTCCTCATTGCCTCTGTTCTAAATTGATTTTCTTCTATTCTGAGGGTGTGCCCTGTGGCCCTAGACTCTCCCACTATTGGAAACAATTTCTCCATGTTAACTTCAGTTAATAACCATGTTAATAGTCAGTAGGTTTCAATGAGATTCCCCCTGATTCTTATAAACTCCATTTAGTACAGGCTCAGTACCATGAAATGCTCCTTGTATTTTAATCTTTTCAGTCCTGGGATCATTCTTGTGAAACTTCCTGGACCCCCTCTAGTGCCAGCACATCTTTTTTTAGATATGGAGCCCAAAATTGCTTACGTTACTCCAAATGCATTCTAACCAATGACTTGTAAAGCCTCAGCATGACATTCTTGCTTTTAGTCCACTTGAAATGAATGGCAACATTGCATTTACCTTTATGACCACTGACTTAACCTGCAAGTTAATCTTCAGGGAATCCTGCACAAGGGCACTCAAGTCCCTTTGCACCTCTGATACTTGAATTTTCTCCCTGTTTAGAAAATAGTCAACACCTTCATTCCTTCTTTCAAAATGCATGGCCGTACACTTCCATACATTATATTCCATTTGCCACTTCATTGCCCATTCTCCCAATCTGCTTAAGCCCTTCTGCAGACTCCCAGCTTCCCCAACACTACTTACCTCTCCCCCTATCTTCATATTGTCAGCAAATATGATCACAAAGCCATCGGTTCGGTCATCCAAATCATTGACATATAATGTGTAAAAAAAATCCCAATGCCGATCCCCTGTGGAGCATCAGTAGTCACTGGCAGCCAACCAGAAAAGGCTCTCTTAATTCCCACTCTTTTCCTCCTGCCAATCAGCCAGTCTTCTCTCCATATTAAGACAATCTTTTGTTATTGGAAGCACTATCTCTCAGATAAGGTCCAAAGTCCTGTCTACCCTCTTATAAATGTGATGGGTCCCAAGGCTATTTTCCAAATATATAAGTGGAATTTGACATAATGTTTAGGATAGCATTTATTACACACCTTACACGAAGAACAGATAATTTGACAATTTATAACATTGCTGTTCGTGAAATTTTGCTAAGTGCAAATTGCTCAATATGCCAGAACAATCATTTGTTTCTTGACAATTGCATTAGGAGATACCAGGAATGCAAATTACATAAATGTGAAATATTTCTGTGTTAAGTTTCTGTTGCTCTTAACTCAATGCAATACGTTGATTTACAGTATAATGTCTTATTTTGTACAGTTAGTTGGTTGCAAAGGTCAGAAAAAAATTACTGATTAACAGATTTGCATGAAATGGGTATAGTAATACTGCTTGATGTGAAGACATTTGAGACTAGGAATACCAAATTTTTTTCTGTACACTTGGATTTAACTATTCAAGATGAGTTTAAATATTTTCACATTTTCAATTCCTAATATAAGGATTAAATATCTAGCAGAAAACTAACTGAAGATTTGTATGCAAATTAACTATAACTTGTTTTCACAATTATTGAAATATGAACACTTCCATCGTAGGCGATCTCGCAGTCGAGAGAGAAGAAGGTCTCGCAGTCGAGAAAAGCGGAGATCATTGAGCAGGGGTAGAAGTCGTAGGTCTCACTCTCAGCCACGTTCTCGGAGCCGCAGTAAGAGCAAGGAAAGAAGGTATTACAGATGACGTGTGTAATTCATTACTTCTGAGTATCAAATGAAAAAGAAATTCAAGATCAGATGAATTCTTTAGTAGAAATAATTAGTAGGACTGAATACAGGGAGATTGTTTTCCTTGACCTGAGGTTAACTCCTGAACCTTTCAAAAGATTTTGACCATTATTAACCTGAAAGAACAGTATTGTAAATTCAATAACCTGACCGATTGCTTAGTAACCGGTTGACTGCGAACATCATTCTTGCAAGTGCCAATTTCGAATAACTGCAATATTAGGTAATATAGGGACAGTGTATGTTGTTTTACCAATAGTGTTTGTCATTCCATCAGCAAACTCCACTGAAAACAGCACTGTTGGTTTTGCTTTCATTCCTTTCATCGTGTTCCTTACAGTCATTATAGAAGCTTAGTAGACTGTATTTCTTCTATTAACAAATATTTGATAACTCCTATTTTTTAAAGCCAGCATTATATTTTGTTGTCCACAACTGGAAATATGTTTCCTGCTATTCTAACAGCATATTCTTACTATTATTTGGCATCTTTAATGTTGAGAAAGTTTCAAATTAATTTGGCAGGATAATGGAATAGTTGTGGGGGAGGTGCAATTAAATATGAAAAACAGAAGCAGGGTGGTGGTCAAAGGGTCTTACTGTAGCTGGAGGTCTGTGATTAGTGGTGTTCTGCAAGAATCTGTACTGGGACCTCTGCTGTTTGTCAGGTCTATAAATGACTTGGGTGAAAATGTAGATGGATGAGTAGTATGGTTGCAGATGATATGAAGATTGGTGGTGGTGTGGATAATTTAGAAGACTAGCAAAGAATATACCAGGATATAAGTCAGTTGTAGATATGGGCAGAGGAATGGAAAGATCCTTAACAGTAGTGATAAGCGGAGAGGTCTTGCGTTCCAAGTTCCTAGCTCCCTGAAAGTAGCTACACAGGATTTAGGGTGGTTAAGAAGACATTGGGCATACTTGCTTTTAATAGTCGAGCCACTGAGTTCAAAAGTCAGAAAGTTATGTTGCAGCTTTATAAAATACTAGTTAGGCTACATCTGGAGTACCACATGCAGTTCTGGTCACCCCATTATAGGAAGGATATTGAGGCTTTGGAGAGGGTGCAGAAGAGGTTTACCGGGATGTTACCTGGATTAGATGAGTGTGTGGTTGAACAAACTTGGGTTGTTTTCTCTGCAGCGGGGGAGTCTGAGGGAAGATCCGATAGAGGTTTATAAGATTAAGAGGCTAAGATCTCTTTCCAAGGGTTGAATTGTCTAATACCAGTGGGCATGTATTTAAGGTGAGAGTGGCTAAGCTCAAAGGAGATGCAAGAGACAAGTTTTTAACACAGTTCTGGGTGCCTGGAATGCATTGCCTGGAGTGGTGGTAGAGGCAGAAACATCAGAGGCTTTTAAGAGATATTTAGATAGGCACATGAATGTGAGGAAAATGGACATTATGTTGGCAGAAGAGATTAGTTAGCCATTGGTTTACAACATAGTGGACTGAAGACCCTGTAACTGTGCTGTACTGTTCTCTGTTCTAAACCGAAGACAATACAGCAGGCAAGTAGACACAAAATATAAGGCAGCATTGTATCTTAATGCAATGAGTTTGACTAGTAAGGCAGATAAACCTGGAGCAGTGATCAGCACATGAAAATATGATATCTTTTGTGTCTCAGAAACATAATTGTTAAAACAGCAGGGCTAGCAGTTCAATAATCCAGGGTATAGAACCTTCATGTGTTGGGATAGAGTGCAACAGAGAAGGTGGCATTACGGAATAAAGAACACATTACATTGGTAATGAGAGAAGATATTCTATAAAATAGGCCATATGGGTAGAACTTGTGAACAAATGGTTGGGATGGGGTTTGATCACTTTGGTGGCTGTATACACTGGGCTTTATAACTGTTAAGAGGTCGGCAACTCTAGGCAAATCACAGACAAATATAAAACTAACAGGATTATAGTTGGTAAGTATTTCAATTTCTCCAATATTAACTGTGATTATTTTCATGGAAAAGATGTAGAGTGGTGGAATTTTTATAATGAACCAGGACAGCTTGAGTCAGTACATAGTGTTGGTAGAAAGAAGCCTTCTTGTAGGCACTGTAGGTCTATATACATGTGTTTTGGGCCAGCGTATTCCCATAAGGGTGAATGATGTGAACACAAAGTCCGAGGAGCCCTTGCATGTCAAAAGATATTGAGTGCTGGCTAAAAAAATAACAAGGAAGCATGTGGCAGGTACAAGAAAGTGAAAATGGGGCAGGAAGCAGGTTGGAAAGAAATAATCATAGTGTCTATGGACTAGAAGTGAATGTTGACACATGAGACTAAAGACAATAGGAAACTAGATCAACACAAAAAATGCTGGAGGAACAGCAGATCAGGCAGCATCAATGCAGGGTCTTGTCCCAAAATATTGACTGTTTATTTCCATCTATTGATGTCGAGTTCCTTCGGCTTTATGTGCGGGTACAAGTGAATATTGGTGGCTAGCCTCTCCCCTGAGAGGGAGACAGATGCAGGTAGGGCAGGGAAGGATCAGGTGGCCCAAGCAAAGGTGAGACCAGGTTGGAAGTTGGCTGCAAAGCTAATGAATTTTTCAAGGACTGAAGAAGTGCAGGAAGCAGTCATCAATGTAAGGGGAAAAAAGTTGGAAAGTGCGACTGGCTAGGACTGCATCAAAGGTTGTTCTACAAATCTTTCTAAAAGATTGGCGTAATATGTTTAAATGATCTGGAGGAGGTGAGTGGAGTTGAAAACAACTTTTAAATCTCTGTGAGCTACAGTTAGGGATCAGCCAGGAGAACAGCAAATGTACTTCCCTTATTCAAGATGGTAAGTACAGGCCTGTGAAACTAATGTCGGTGGTAGGGAAGTTATTGGAGAATTTTCTGAGGGGCCAGATTCATATGTACTTAGAATGACAAAAATTAAACAAAGATGGAATGGTTTTGTTAGAAATAAATCCTATGTGTACCATTTGATTAAATTTTCCACGGAAGCAACAACGTATGATGTGGGCAGTGTGATTGAGGTAGTGGGCATAGTCTTTAGTAAAGCAAGAGCCCACATTGGAGACTGATCCCCAAAGTTAGCACTCACAGAATTCAGTGCAAATTCAATTGAAAATTTGTTTTATAATAGGAAGCAGAGTGATGGTAGAAGCTTGTTTAGTGATTGAAGGCCTGTAAACAGTAGTGTATAAGAGGGGTCAGTTGTTTGTTACGCACATTAGCAATTTGGAGATGATGGTAGGAGATATGATTAGTAAGTTTGAAGATGACACAAAGATGAATTGTGTTTTCAAAATCGAAGAGTGTAGTTGGAATATCCATTTGTGTATTAAACGATCATTAAGATGGGAAAAGTAAAGACCAATGGAATTTAATCTTGATAAGCATGTTGTAGAACTCCTTGGGAGAATCGATAAAGTTATGACTAATACAGTGAATGGTAAGGACTTGAACTTATCATTTAGATGAGCCTCAATGTAAAAGACTTAGAATCCCTGAAGTCGACAGCACCAACCAGAGGATAATGTAGAAAAAGGGGACTATTGTTTAATAGCTAGGCATAGAATATAAGACCAGAGAAGTTATAGTATAACTTTATAACATGTTGATTATGCTATAACTGAAGTACCATGTACAGTTCTTTTTTGCTACTCCAAGGGAGAGATATGATTGCACTAGAGTGCAGAGGAGACTTGTTGGTGTGCAAATTATGAGGAAAGACTGGGTAGGCTCGGTTTGTTTTCTTTGCAGTTGAGGAGGTGAGGGAGGAGTCACATGTTAGCGGTATATAGAATTATAAAGATTATAGATAGGATATTTAGAAAAAGACTTTTCTCCATGGCAGAAGTTATCTAAAACTAGAGTGCATGGATCTGAGTAAGGTGCCATGGTTTTCAAGGGATATTGGAAACTTGGTTAGGAAAAAGAGAGATATCTACAATAAATATAGGCAGTAAATGAGGTGCTCGAGGAATATAACAAATGTAAGAAGAACCTTAAGAAAGAAACCAGAAAAGCTAAAAGAAGATACGAGGTTGTTTTGGCAAGTAAGGTGAAAATAAATCCAATGCGTTTCTACAGTTATATTAATAGCAAAAGGATAGTAAGGCATAAAATTGGTCCCTTAGAGAATCAGAGTGGACAGCTATGTGTGGAGCGGAAAGAGATGGAGATTTTGAACAATTTCTTTTCTTTGGTATTCACTAAGGAGAAGGATATTGAAATGTGTAAGGTAAGGGAAACAAGTAGGGAAGTTATGGAAACTATGACGTTTAAAGAAGAGGAAGTACTGGCGCTTTTAAGGAATATAAAAGTGGATAAATCTCCGGATCCTGACAGGATATTCCCTAGGACCCTGAGGGAGGTTAGTGTAGAACTAGCAGGGGCTCTGACAGAAATATTTCAAATGTCATTAGAAACAGGGATGGTGCCAGAGGATTGGCATATTGCTCATATGGTTCCATTGTTTAAAAAGGGTTCTAAGAGTAAACCTAGCAATTATAGGCCTGTCAGTTTGATGTCAGTGGTGGGTAAATTAATGGAAAGTATTCTTAGAGATGGTATATATAATTATCTGGATAGACAAGGTCTGATTAGGAACAGTCAACATGAATTTGTGCGTGGAAGGTCGTGTTTGACAAATCTTATGGCATTCTTTGAAGAGATTATGAGGAAAGTTGACGAGGGTAAAGCAATGGATGGTGTCTATATGGACTTCAGTAAGGCCTTTGACAAGGTTCCGCACAGAAGGTTAGTTAGGAAGGTTCAATCGTTAGGTATTAATATTGAAGTAGTAAAGTGGATGCAACAGTGGCAAGATGGGAGATGCCAGAGAGTAATGGTGGATACCTGTTTGTTAGGTTGGAGGCCGGTGACTAGTGGTGTGCCTCAGGAATCTGTACTGGGTCCAATGTTGCTTGTTATTTACATTAATGATCTGGATGATGGGGTGGTAAATTGGATTAGTAAGTATGCAGATGATAATAAGGTAGGTGGCGTTGTGGATAATGAAGAAGGTTTTCAAAGTTTGCAGAGAGATTTAGGCCAGTTAGAAGAGCAGGCTGAATGATGGCAGATGGAGTTTAATGTTGATAAGTGTGAGGTGCTACATTTTGGTAGGAATAATCCAAATAGGGCATACATGGTAAATGGTAGGGCATTGAAGAATGCAGTAGAACAGAGTGATTTAGGAATAATGGTGCATAGTTCCCTGAAGGTGGAATCTCATGTGGATAGCGTGGTGAAGAAAGCTTTTGGTATGTTGGCCTTTATAAATCAGAGCATTGAGTATAGGAGTTGGGATGTAATGTTAAAATTGTACAAGGCATTGGTGAGGCCAAATTTGGAGTATTGTGTACAGTTCTGGTCTCTGAATTATAGGAAAGATGTCAACAAAATAGAGCGAGTACAGAGAAGATTTACTAGAATGTTACCTGGGTTTCAGGACCTAAGTTACAGGGAAAGATTGAACAAGTTAGGTCTTTATTCTTTGGAGCGTAGAAAGTTGAGGAGGGACTTGATAGAGGTATTTAAAATTATGAGGGGGATAGATAGAGTTGACATGGATAGGCTTTTTCCATTGAGAGTGGGTGAGATTCAAACAAGAGGACATGAGTTGAGACAAGGGGTAAAAGTTTAAGGGTAACATGAGGGGGAATTTCTTTTAGCTGTGTGGAATGAGCTTCCAGTAGAAGTGGTAGAGGCAGGTTCGGTATTGTCATTTAAATTAAAATTGGAAAGGTATATGGACAAGAAAGGAATGGAGGGTTATGGGCTGAGTCAGTGGGATTAGGTGAGAGTAAGTGTTCAGCATGGACTAGAAAGGCCGAGATGGCCTGTTTCCATGCTGTAATTGGTATATGGTTATATGGTGTAAGAGGATTGGATAGATTTTAAGAGCTTTCTCACTCATGTTTTTGGAACCTGAAATGCACCACCTGAATGGGTGATGAAGTCAGATCCTCTCAAAATATGTACAAATAAATCAACATTTGATTGGTGAATATATCCAAAACTGGACCAAGTGCTGCTAAAAGGAATTAATATAGATGGGTTCTTAATAATTATCACAGGTCTGGAGATTAGTGGGCCTGTTCCTTGTGCAGAATGGCTAATGTAGTGTCTGTCTAATGAGAACAGGTTGAGTGACCGTGGCCTTTTCTCCTTGTTGCAACTGAGGATGAGAGGTGACCTGATAGAGGTGTATAAGTTGATAAGAGGCATTGATCATGTGGGTAGCCAGAGGCTTTTACCCAGGGCTGAAATGGCTAACATGAAGGGGCATAGTTTTAAGGTGCTTGGAAGAAGGTACAGAGGGGATGTCAGGGGTACGTTCTTCACACAAAGAGCGGTGCATGCGTGAAATGCACTGCTGACGACGGTGGTGGAGGTGAACACAATAGGGTCTTTTAAGAGACTCTCAGATAGGTACATGGAGCTTAGAAGAATAGAGGGCTATGCAGTAGGGAAATTCTAGGCAGTTTCTAGAGTATGTTATATGGTCGGCATAATGAAGGGCCTGTAATGTGCTGTAGATTTATTTGTTCTATAATTATGATTAAAGTTCCTACTCATCTCAGGGTGGACATTTTCTCCCTAACTTCGCATTGCAAATACAAGTTTTTAAGACACTCAGCAGTAATTTATACCTCTCCTATACAAATGAAGATGGTAAGTAAGTACTACTTTCCCAGATGTAGCACTAGGTCAAGGAGATATGACTCCTCTTTTGACGTATTCTAAATCTAGTAAAATGTGCATTTATATCTGTTTACTGCACATTAAGACTAAACTTAAAATGTTAAATATTCTGAGATTTCCAACATCTCTTTACCCTTTTCAACTTGTGCAACTCTCACAAAATCACAACATAATAATTTCATTGCTTTCCTCCTCCTAAGAGAGTAACTCATCACTGTAGTTCATAGTAGAGAATCCTGGTGGAGAAGTTACAGAACTTTGATCCAGTGGGAATTAAGTAACCCAATTGCTTCACTGATACCCTTTATTTTGGAATTTTGGACAGCAGGAAACATTTGGTCTATCATGCATGTGCCAGGTTTGAGAAAGGAATGTTTTCATGCCAGTAGGTATAACTGCTTTCTGAAGCATCCAAGCATCCCTGTTATTTATGGTCCTGCCTTGTATGGTATAAAATGATAAAAAAATTAGTTCATGATAAAATATGGTTGATAGATCTTTTTTTACTTAATATACAGCAACTGGTTTAGATGATGTAAAACTGTCCTTTGTATTCATTTACACCTATTGAGGAAGACCTGAACTTATCTGATTGATAGCAGAGGTTGTTATGTATGGTTATCAGCCAGGATTCCTGTTTCTTTAAATCTGTCTGAAGGTGGGTTTGGTGAAAACATTTAAACAAAACAGTACTTGAAAATCTGAACTGTAAATGGAGGGGGGGGGAGGGGCGGGGAACGACTCATTCGTTCAGACAGTATCCATACAGATTAACATTTCAGGATGATGAACTTGCATCAAGAACACTAATGTGTCTTGAATTTATAGAGTTTATGTATTTTCCAGGTCAAAGTCCAAAGACCGTGTAGAAGCTACCAATGAGGCTGCTAAAGAAAAGAAAAAAGAGGAGAAAGACGATGACAAAGATGTCAGTGTAAGTGAATTTAGAAATAAATAACATATCATTTAGAGGTAACATTTTGTGACTCTGGAGCACCCAATTCAGGTACCTGCAGAATGTAGTCACAGTTGTAGTGTTGAGAAATCTGATTACAAGTTTGCACAAAGTAATACACCAAAAGTAAATGTAGTAAAATAGTTGATGATAATCAAAAAATTGTAAGGGTTATAAATCTGAAATAAAAATAGAGAATGATGCCAATGACAGATCAGGCAGCATCTATGGGAATTGCAAACAGACTTAACTGTGACTTTTCAGTAGTGATGTTTCTGTTGAAAGGTCAGCAACCCGTAATGTTAACTCCATGGATGCTGTCTAGCTGCTGGAGACTTCCAGCATTTTCCCTTTGTATATCAGTTTATGCTGTTTATTGAGTGCTTACTATAGTCAATCACCAGAATTTTTCCAAGATTCCACATAATAGGAACAAATGTGAGTTAGATAGCATCTGTAGAAAGTGTCATGGCCCATTAATTTTTTTTTTGACAGGCTGCATCATTCATGATTAGTTGCAGTATTAGTTCTGCAAAACAATTGTCTTTAGTGATGCTCTGCTGCTGGAACCTTGCTTTTACAGAACTTGTGACACACCAAAAGGAGCAAGTTATTAATGCGCTGCCAGTAAATAAGATTGTTGCATTGTTGTTTGACCTCAGATCCACTTTCATGGCCAATTCCTATAATCACTGATTTCCTCTGAAGTCCTAAAATCAATCTCCTTCATACTTTAATATAGTTATTATGTATTAAGTATCCTTTGGGATAGAAATTCCAGAAATTCACAGACTTTTTCTTCATCTCAATTTCATGTAGCTGGCCTCTTATCCTCAGCCTATGCCTTGTAGTTTAAAACTCTCCTATGTAATAGAACGTTGTAGTAATTATTTGCACAATCATGAACCATAAAGTAAAAAGTACATAATGCACTGTGAATATTGTGATTATATACACAGTTATGATGCCTATAACTCAATGTAATTTATTCTTAAAAATGTAACAACTTACGAATTCACAAATATCTGTGTGGCATTTGTGTAGCAAAGTACTAAATACATAAAGACCTGATGATATCATTTACTACAGTGTAGAAATTTCCAAATAATGAAATTTAAATATAAAATCTATTAATATTTTCCTAGAATTTTGAACAGAGCAAATTAGAAGAAGAAATGAGAAAACGGAAAGAACGTGTTGAAAAATGGAGAGAAGAACAACGTAAAAAGGTTGTGGAAAACATTGGTGAAATAAAGAGAGAACTTGAAGAGATGAAACAGGGGAAAAAATGGAGCCTTGAGGATGATGATGGTAAAATCCTTTATGAACATGTATGCTCATGTGATTTTATGCATAAGATGATCCCACAGTCATTAACTGTTTGATCACTGGGTCATTTTGATTTAGTAAGATAGTTGTGGAAGGATATATTTACCGTTTTAACAATGTTCGTTTAGGTACATAGGTTGACTTGAATACTGCGAAAAGACCCTTTTTTGTCTTTTTGATAAACTAGTGCTTGAGAATCGTGTGTCTGTTTAAGAGGATAGATAGTAACATGCTATCTTGAATTTCTTTCTTTGTTGTTGTTTGAGACAGGCATTTGATCAAAATTCAAGATTAGTTTGGGCATATGGATAAAACAGAAGGGGAAGAGTATATACTGGAAATAGTCCAATTTCAGAAATGTTGCAGATTCATTATCAGGTTAAAGTCTGGTGATACTGTGGTGAGTCACTCCTACCCACCTGAAGCCTTTCACCATCTATAAGGTACTGGCTAAAAATGTGATAGAGTTTGACTCCCTCTTACTGCTCCAATAATACTCAGGAAGCTCAATGCTACCCCAGACAAAATAACCCACCTACTTGTCATCTGTCCACCTGGTAGAACAGTTACACTCAGCATCATTGATGAACTATTGTGGTAGCCTACCAATTACAAATGGATTATCAAAATTTGCAACCTTAAAGGCAAAGATATCAATGGGAATACTGTCATACTGTATTCTCCTCTCCTAGTCACTCACCTTCCTGACTTGGAAATATTGTGACATCTCTTTTTCTATGTGGGACAGAACTTCTGGAACAAATGATCTTGTAAAACATTGGATAAGCTTAACCACGTAGAATGTGGTGGGTGAAGAAGGTAGCTCACCGCCATCACCTAAGGGCATTTTAGGATGAGTATACCAGCCAATGGTTACCCAAGTAATACCTAACCTAAGTAAATAATGGTTGAAAGAGTACAGATAAAAATTGCCAGGTCTGGAGGACCTGAGTTATAAGGAAAGATTAAATAGCTTAGGACTTTATTCCTTAGAATGTAGAAGATTGAGAGGAATCATGGAGAAGTACAGCACAGAAGGAGGCCCTTTGACCCATCTAGTCCATGCATGCCAGAATCATTTAAATTGTCTACTCCCATCGACCTGCACCAGGACCATAGCCCTCCATATCCCTACTATCCACGTACCTATCTAAACTTAAATGTTGAAATTGAGCTCACATGCACCACTTGTGTTGGCTGCTCATTCCACACTCTCACAACCCTCTGAGTGAAGAAGTTTTCCCCTAATGTTCCTCGTAAACTTCTCACCTTTCACCCTTATGCCATGACCTCTGGTTGTAGTCCCACCCATCCTCAGTGGAAGAAGCATGCTTGCATTCTCCCTGTCTATATGTAGGTAGATAACCAAAACTGCACACGATGCTCCAAATTAGGCCTCTCCAATGTCTTACACAGCTTCAACATAACATCCCATCTTCTGTACTCAATACTTAGATTTATGAAGGCCAATGTGCCAAAAACTTTACCTGACCTACCATGCAGAAAGCCATGCTGATTATCCTTAATCAGTCCACGTCTATTCAAATACTTACATATCCAGTCCCTTACAATACCTTCCAGTAACTTATCAGCAACTGATGTCAAACTCACTGGCCTATAATTTCCTGGTTTATTTTTAGAGCCTTTTTCTCTAAACATCAGATCAACATTGGCTGTGCTCCAATCCTGTGGTAACTCTACTGTTGCTAAGGATGTTTTAAATATCTCTGCCAGGGCCCTAGCAATTTCCCGCAGTGTCTGAGGAAGCACCTTGTCAGGACCAGAGGGATTATCAACCCTGATTTACCTCAGGGTAGTAAACACCTCCTCCTCCGTAATCTGTACGGGGTCCTTGATGTTGATGCCATTTGCCTTACTTCTATAGTCTTGATTTGATATACAAAATTATGAGGGGTATTGATAGACAAATGCTCATTTTCTTTAATCAAAGTTTGCACGTTTGGTTTACAAGTAGATGACGTAATATGAATATAAGGAAAGACAAGCCAATGATTGGGTACAATTACAGACAGAGTAAAATGTTAAGTTTTACATGTTACAGAAGAGAAATTCAAAAGGGTGGAGAATGCAGGACTGAAGGTGCTGTATTTAAGTGCGCATAGCATTTGGAATCAGGTGGGCGAACTTGTGGTGTAATTAGAGATTGATCAGTATGATGTGGGCGTTACTGAGTTGTGGCTGAAAGAAGGTTATAGTTGGGATATACTTTGTACCGAAAGGACGGGCAGGAAGGCATAAGCAGTGGTGTGGCTCTATCGATAAGAGGTGGAATTGCATCTTTAGTCAGAGGTGACATAGGATCAGAGAATGTCGAATCTTTGTGGGTGGAGTTAAGAAACTGCAAGGGTTAAAAACCATTATGGGAATTGTATATAAGCCTCCAAATAGTCACCAAGATGTGGGTTGAGATTGCAAAGGGAGCTGAAAGGGCATGTAATAAGGGTAATGACACAATTATAATGGGGGACTTCAATATGCAAGGAGATTTGGAAAGTCAAGTTGGTATCAGATTGAAAGAGAGGGAATTTGTTGAATGTCTACGAGACTAGGCACGGAATGGCACGGACTAGGAGGGCCAAGATGGCCTGTTTCTGTGCTGTGATTGTTATATGGTTATATGTCTACCTTAGATTGGGTGTTGTATAACGTAAAGAGACCCTTAGGAGGCAATGATCATAATATGACGTAAGTTCATAGTGCAATTTGAGGAAAAGCATATGCCACATGTATCACTATCGCAATGGAATTAAGGGAATTACAGAGGCATGAGAGAGGAGATTGCCCAGTTGGTTTGGAGGGAGTTACTGGCGGGGAAGATGCCAGAACAGAGGCGGCCGAAGTTTCTGAGAATAGTTCAAAAGGCACAGAGATAGATATGTCACAAAGAAGTTGTACTGAAGTGGCAGGGCTAGGCAACTATGGCTGACTAGGAGTTAAGGACTGCATAAAAGCCAAGGAAAGGGCATATAAAGTAGCAAAAGTGAGTGGGCAGTTTTTAAAATCCAACAAAAGGCAACTAAAAAAGCTACAAGAAGGAAAAATAATGATATGTGATGGTAAACTAGCCAATAATATAAAACAGGATACTAAAAGTTTTTCAGTTACTTAAAGAATAAAAGGGAGGTGAAAGTTGATATTGGATCACTGGAAAATGGTGTTGGTGCGGTAGTAGTGGAGGACAAAGTAATGGCAGATAAACTTAATAAGTACTTTGCTTCAGTCTTTACTGTGGAGGACACAAGCTGTATGTCAGAGGTCCATGATTGCCAGGGAGCAGGAGTGAGTGCCATTGCTATTATAAAGGAAAGGTCTTAAGGTGGACCAGATGGACTACATCCCAGTCCTGAAAGTGGTTCCATTGGTCATGATCTTTCAAGAATCACTTGATTCTGGCATGGTCTCAGACAATGGGAAAATTGCTAATGTCATTCCACTCTTTAAGAAGGGAGGAAGACAAAAGAGAGGAAATTATAGTCTAGTTTGCCCAACCTTAGTGGTTGAGAAAGTGTTGGAGTCCATTATTAAGGATGAGGTTTTAGGGTACTTGAAGACTAATGACAAAATAAGTCAAAGCCTGCATGGTTTCTGTGAAGGGAAATCTTTCCTGAAAAATTTGTTAGAATTCTTCGAGTAAGTAACAAGCAGGGCGGACAAAGGAGAGGCGTTTAATATTATTTACTTAGATTTTCAGAAGGCATTTGATGAGGTGCCTCATATGAGGCTGCTTAACAAGTTAGAATCCTATGGTTTACTGGAGATATACTAGTATGGATAGAGGAATGGCTGACAGGCAGGAGGCAGTGAGTGGGAACAAAGGGGGCCTTTCTGGTTGGCTGCCAGTGACTAGTGGTGTTCCTCAGGGGTCGGTATTGGGACTGCCACTTTTCACATTGTTTGTCAATGATTTAGATAGTAGAATTGATGGCTTTGTGGCAAAGTTTGCAGATGATAGGCTGAGGAAGCAATGCGATTGTAGCAGGACTTAAACAAATTGGAAGAATGGACAAAAAAGTGGCCGAATAGATGGGCTGAAGGGCCTGTTTCTGTGCTGTACTTTACTGTGAGTCTATAACTCAAAGCTATCACCTTTTTGTTTTAATTGTTTTAAAAAAAAGAAACTTTGCTTAATTGGAATATACAGTATGAATATA
Source organism: Hypanus sabinus (assembly GCF_030144855.1). Lineage (NCBI taxonomy): Eukaryota > Metazoa > Chordata > Chondrichthyes > Myliobatiformes > Dasyatidae > Hypanus > Hypanus sabinus. The sequence goes on along the minus strand of NC_082720.1, from coordinate 54,356,895 downwards.
ATTGTGGATGGTTGTGTAAAATACCATCCTATAAACTGAAAGACAACTTTCATTCTGTTTGGTATGGGCTTGATTTGAATCCAGATATCAGAGTGTAAGAGCCTGATTCTGTCTTATTTTCCATAGCTTTTAATGCTTTTGCCATTGTCTCTTTATTATACTTGATGTCAAATTTCACTATTTATTTAAACAGATGATGAAGATGAAATCATTGAAGGTGAAAGGAAAGAAGAAGAAGGAGATAATGACAATGAAGAATTGGACCCTTTAGATGCTTACATGGAAGATATAAAGGAGGAAGTGAAAAAATTTAACATGGGCAGCGTAAAAGGAGGAAGTGAGAAGGTATATCTTTTATTACTTTTTCTCTCTGCAGAGTACTTAGTTTTTTTTTTATATTCCTTTGCCACTAGTGGATATTTTCTTAAATACCAACTGAAAACTCTTGTTTTTAGATAAGTGATGCGTGTAGGAACTTGTCTGTGTAGCTGGATCTTCTCTGGATCTAGAACTCTGCATGAAACCTGGTCCCAATCTTTGTACAGAATGTCTTTCTCTGTTCAAGATGCAAGTGTTTCAGACAAGTCTGGTCTGTATTACTCGTCTGCAACTGCTCTTGAGAGCTGGTGGTAAAACCACTTAATGTGAAATGTTGTCATCTATCTGATTAATGTCTTCTCTCAATACTTTTGGTTTGAGAGATCCAGGATTTAGACCCAGTGATGAAGAAGGAGCAGCCATATTTTCTAAAAAGGCATGCATAACTTTGGAAGGAACCTGCAACTGGTAGAGTTCTTCCCTTGGACATTTGGGTGGGAGAGCTCTAATATTTGGAAGGTTCCTTCTAGGGACTGCAGTCAGGGCAGGCTGTGCTCCAGGCTGCACATTGTTTGACTTGAAAACATGTCTTTCTTTTCTTTTTAAATCTTTTTATTAGTTTTAAACAAACATAAATGAAACATGAATACAAAGTGTTTGAGAGTACATAATTAATAGTTTAAATAGACATTCAGATATATAATAATAAAAATATATAACCTCTCAAACTCAGAACATTAATGAACAAAGAAGTAAAAAGAAAAAAAAGAAAAACCCCCAAAAAAAAGAGAGAGAAAAAAAACACTAACCAACATGGGCCATTGAATAATATTAAGTACATATACAGTAGTGCCAATAACTCCGAACCTCCATCCAAATAATTAAGGATAATATAAGTAAGGTTTAGGAAAAGACAATTCAACTCATATGAAAATGTTGAATAAATGGTCTCCAAGTTTCTTCAAATTTAACTGAAGGATCAAAAACCACACTTCTAATTTTTTCTAAACTCAAACAAGAAATAGTTTGAGAAAACCACTGAAATACAGTTGGAGGATTAATTTCTTTCCAATTCAATAAAATAGATCTTCTAGCCATTAATGTAACAAATGCAATCATTCGTTGAGATGAAGCGGATAAACGGTTATTATCCGTCATTGGTAAACCAAAAATTGCAGTAAGAGGATGCAGTTGGAAATTAATATTTAAAACTCTTGAAATAATACTGAAAATATCTTTCCAATAATTTTGTAAACAAGGACAAGACCAGAACATATGAGTCAATGAAGCAACATCAGAATGACATCTATCGCAGGTTGAATTAAGATGAGAATAAAATCGAGCCAGTTTATCCTTAGACATATGAGCTCTATGTACAATCTTAAATTGTATTAGGGCATGTTTAGCACAAATAGAGGTCGAATTTACCAATAATAAAATTTTATCCCATTGCTCAGTAGATATAGGACAATGCAACTCTTCTTGCCATTCCTTCTTAATTTTTTCTGATACATCTGACTGTAAATTCATGATCATCTTATAAATGATGGCTACTAAACCCTTTTGATAAGGATTAAGGGCTAAAATTCTTTCTGTAATGTCCAATGGACATTCTTTCGAAAAAGACTGTAACTCATTATACAAAAAATTTCTAACTTGCAAATATCTAAAACATTGGGTTTTAGGTAAATTATATTTATTAGATAGCTGTTCAAAGGACATAATGTTATCATCCAGAAATAGATCACGAAAACATGTTATACCTTTTGTTTTCCATAAAAGAAAAGCTTGATCCATAGATAAAGGCCGAAAAAATAATTAAATATTATAGGACATGATAAAATAAATTTATTCAAACCAAAAAAAATTTGCAAAATTGAAACCAAGTTCGTAATGTATATCTGACTATAGGATTAGTTATGTTTATTCAATTTGAATAAAGAAAAAGGAAGTGAAGATCCTAAGGTTGAAATCAGTGAAAAATCTTGCACAGATTTACATTCCAAATTTACCCATTGTGGGCAAGTAGCTATAGTCAATTCTTGTGTCCAGAATATTAAATACCGTATATTAACTGCCCAATAGTAAAATCTTAAGATTGGTAAAGCCAAGCCGCCCTCCTTCTTACGCTTCTGTAAATATTTTTTGCCCAATCTAGGATTTTTGTTCGGCCACAAGTGAGAAGATATTTTGGAGTCAATAGTATCAAAGAAAGCTTTAGGAATAAAAATTCGTAATGCTTGAAATAAATATAAGAATTTAGGTAGTATCATCATCTTAATAGCATTAACTCTACCAACCAATGACAAAGATAGTGGAGACCACCTAATAGCAAGTTGCTTAATTTGATCAATTAAAGGTAAAAAGTTAACAAATAAATTTTTATGTTTTTTAGTAATTTTAATACCTAAGTAAAATAATCTGTTACAATTTTATATGGTAAATGTTTATAAATTGGAACTTGCATATTTAATGGAAATAGTTCACTCTTGTTAAAATTCAATTTATAACCAGAAAAATTACTGAATTGAGCAAGCAAAGACGAAATAGCAGGAATAGATCTTTCAGGGTCAGATATATATAATAACAAATCATCAGCATATAATGATACTTTATATGTCCTCTCCCCACGGGTAATACCCAGAATATTAGGTGATTCACAAATAGCTATAGCCAAAGGTTCTAAAGCGATGTCAAATAGTAAAGGACTTAAAGGGCAACCTTGCCTTGTACCACGAAATAGCTGAGAAAAAGGGGATCTTTGATTATTGGTTAAAAACCGAAGCTAAAGGTTTATGGTATATTAATTTAATCCATGATATAAATTTTGAACTAAAATTAAATTGTTGCATTGTAGTAAATAAATATGGCCATTCAACTCTATCAAATGCTTTTTCAGCATCTAAAGAAATAACACATTCTGGTATTTTAGGTGAAGAAGTATAAATAATATTAATTAATTTTCTAATGTTAAAAGATGAATAGCGATTTTTAATAAATCCAGTCTAATCTTCAGAAATAATTCGAGGTAATATATTTTCTAATCTAATAGCCAAAATTTTACTGAAAATCTTAAAATCCATATTTAACAAGGATATAGGCTGATAGGATGCACATTCAGTAGGGTCTTTATCTTTTTTAAGAATTAAAGAAATAGAAGCTTCATAAAAAGATTGTGGTAATTTACCTATACTTAATGCATCTTTAAAAATTTTACAAAGCCAAGGAGAAAGTAAAGAAGAAAAAGGTTTTAAAAATTCTACGGGAAAACCATCTGGACCAGAAGCTTTACCAGAATTCATTGAAAAAATAGCCTTTTCTATTTCAGACTCCGTAATAGGTGTATCTAAAATTATGTTATCCTCAACAGTTACTTTTGGAATATTCAATTTCCTTAAAAATTCATTTATTATAGAAACGTCCTTAGTGAATTCTGGTTGATATAAGGAGTTACAAAAATCTTGAAAGGCTTTATTTATCTCTTTGTGGTCAATCGTCAGAGTACCATCTTGTTTACGAATCCTAGTAATCTGTCGTTTATCCGAAACAATTTTCAATTGGTTAGCCAGTAATTTAACAGACTTATCTCCATACATATAGAATTGGGTTTTTGATTTAATTAACTGACTTTCAATCGAAGAGGATAATAATAAACTATGTTCCATTTGAAGTTCCACTCTTTCTTTATAAAGTTCTTTGCTAGGGGTCATTGAATAAATCTTATCAATTGTTTTGATTTTATCAACTAATGTTAATATTTTAGAATTAGTTCGTTTCCTAACTCCAGCAGAGTATGAAATAATCTGTCCACGAATCTATGCTTTAAAAGTATCCCACAAAATTCCACTAGAGATCTCTGCTATAGAATTTGTTGAGAAAAACAAATCCATTTGTTGTTTAATAAAGTTAACAAAGTCTAAATCCTGCAATAAAATAGGATTAAACCTCCAAAATTTAGCATTGATATATGAATCCATTATTTTAATAGATAACTTCAGAGGTGCATGATCAGATATGGTAATACAGTCATATTTACAACCAGTAACATCTGTAAGTAAATGGTGATCAATGAAAAAGTTATCAATTCTTGAGTAATTATGATAAACATGGGAAAAGTATGAAAACTCTTTGTCATTAGGGTGTAGAAAATGCCAAATTTCACAAATAGCTGAATCAATCATAAAAGAGTTAATAAGAAGCCGATTTATTCGGAAGAATTTGGGTGGGCTTGGATCTATCCATCAAAGGGTTTAAACAACAGTTAAAATCCCCACCCATTATCAATCTATATTGATTCAGATTAGGAAAGGATGTAAATAAGCATTTAAAAAATTCAGGACAATCAGTATTTGGAGCATAAACATTAACTAAAACAACTTTTTGATTGAAAAGTAGACCAGTAATAAGCAAAAATCTACCTTGTGGATCTGAAATTGTTTCATGATGTATAAAAGAAGTTGATGAGTCTATAAAAATAGAAACACCTCTTATTTTGGCTTGCGAATTTGAGTGATACTGTTGGCCCTTCCAAACCCTAAAAAAACTTTGACTATCCACCTTCCTTACATGAGTCTCCTGCACAAAAATAACATTGGCATTCATTCTATAGAATACTTTGAATATTTTTTTCCGTTTGATCAGATGATTTAAACCATTAGTATTCTAAGAAACAAAATTAATAATCCTATCCATATTGACAATATTTATTACAGTTAACACTTAAGTTTAAAAAAAAAGTGAACTCATGAACCCGGAAGAAGGAAGTGAGTTCAAGGAGAAACCGGAAGTCACGGCACTGCAACCATTTTTGTAGTTTCATATAGGTCCATGAAATAAAACTACGCAAAAAGCAAGCAAAAAGAAAAAAAGAAAAAGAAAAATCCCCCTCCCTCCACCCTCGAAACCCCAGGAAAAAAGCCAAAAAGAAGCAAGCAGGCAATCTAACACTAAAATTACCCCCGTGTCTCAGGACGGCAACTCAGACAAAAAAAAATTGAAAAAAATACAAACAACCCATATTATAAGAAAGGGTTAATATAACAAAAGTTAAAATATAAAATTAGTATTATATATATATATATAAAACAAAAGGGTTAAAAAATTAAATTGATAAAACCCATAAATAAATAATACTAAATTAGTATTTTAAATGAGAGTTTAAAACTTTCAAACTCATCAAAACGGATATGACTTTCCAAGCACTAGAGTCTGTCAGGAAGAAGAAACGCCATTTTATTATTATTTTTTTAATCTTAATATTTAAATGTTAAAAATATTAAAAAGTGTATACAAACTTAAAAAAAAGGAACCCTAATAAGTTATTTTCAAGGCTAATAGATTAATAATATATTAAAAAAATAATAAATTCAGAATAAACCAAAAAAAACTTTTACCATATATAAAAAAGTACATGTAAGCCATACTAAAAAAAAAACATTATTCTGTAAAAGATCGAAATTTATAGACTAATTATTACATTAGTCAACCCGATAGAGTGTCATTGTTCCAAAAAGCTTTGAGCATCCACTGGAGATTTGAACAGCCGAGAAGTTCCATCTTCAGAAGTAACTCTCAGGTGTGCTAGAAATAACAGCGCTTGCTTGTAGCCTTTCTGGTGAATCTTCAACATAACCAGTCTAAAAGCCATTCGTGCCCTTAAAACTTCAGGGCTATAATCTTCCAAAATACGAAATTTAATTTCTTGAAAGTCAATCATACCCTTTTTCCGAGCCGCCCGAATCAGACGCTCTTTGGTATGTGGGTAATGGATCCGGAGAATTACATGTCATGGTTTATTTGAATCAGAACGATAGCGAGAGACACAGTGTGCACGATCAATTATTGGAGGAGAGTCCAGAACTTCTGAACCAAATACATCCATTAGAAATTTAGAAAAGAAAGCGGTAAGATCACCATTCTCAAATTTTTCCGGAATCCCAATTAGCCGAAGATTTTGTCTTCGAGAGCGATTTTCAAGATCAGTAATTTTAGATTTATAACGGTCCATCTGTTGAGAAGTCGAAGCTTGCTCTTGTTGCAGTTTCGATAATATGATCTTTCTTGCGAGCAGCTTCTTCAAGTACCAAAATACTTGCTTGTTGTTTTTGTAATTCCAGTGTAAGTGTTTGAAGTTTTCCTTCGAATAATTTTAAACGCTCATCAAACGCAAAGAGCTGTGCGGTTATTTTTCTCTCCAGTCCTTCAAATTTATCTTCTATAAGCTTCATAATTGTTTCTAAAGTTATCGGTTCTTTTGTCTGTTTCGATTCTTTTGCTTTAGACATTTCAGCGAGTTGAAAATAGATCGAATAGTTAAAAAGAAAAACTCTGTATGTTTAAACCCCTTTAGAATAAGTATAAAAAGATCATTTAAGGGGTGTTTGTAGGTTAAAAAAACGTAAAAAGGTTTGGAGCAAAGCCAATAGCGGTTTACTCCATAAGCACCATCTTGAGACCCCTTTGAAAACATGTCACGGTTCTACATCATCACTGGGTCTCAAGCCCACTGCTCTCTAGCAGAAAAACAGTGATAATTCAAGAAAGTGGCTCTCCATCACCTTCTAAAGGGCAATATGAGATAGATGATAAATGCTGACTTAAGATTGAATTTAAAATGAAACCTTTGCAACTGATGAATTTACAGACTGTATACTTTGCCGTATTGAATGGAAAGAATGCTTAGAGTAGTGAACTGGTTCTCAATCAATTGGGCTGTTTTGTCTTGGGTGGTTTGAACTTTTTAAGTTTTGTTGAAATTACACTCATTTACAAGTGCAACATTGGTTTTATTGTCACATGTACCAAGGTACAGTGAAAAACCTGTCTTTCATACAGAACAGTTCATTATAACAGTACATTGAGGTAGCAGGGATAAAACACTAACTCACATGGGTTAAAGTGAGTTAAAGAGAAAATGTGCAGATAGTAACATGTAAGGTTATAACAAGTTTGATTGTGAGGTCAAGAGTCCATCTTATCATCCTTGGAACCATTCATGAGTCTTATAACAATGGGATAGAAGCAGTCCTTGAGCCTGGTGCTATGTGCTTTTGGGCTTTTGTATCTTCTGCCTGACGGGAGGGAGAGCAAAGAGAGGATGATCAGGGTGGGTGGAATCATTGATTATGCTGGCCATTCCTGAGCAATTTTCATTTTGCAGGGTGCTGTAAGTGTTGTGGAACAATTTGACTAGTGGTGTGTTGGTTTTGAAGGTGGAGACTGCTACACTACAGCTGGAACATTGTATATTTTTGTCTATTTTTTCTGGAACTTTTTTTCTGTTAAATTCCAGATGAACTTAATTCAACTTAAATACTACATTTACCATGCTGGATTTCTTATTCTAGAAGGTATTATTCCATTGTACAGACAACCAAAAAAGGAGCTTTTGAATGAATCTATCTTTCAAACAAAATAATGAAAAAAATGTAATATAGTTATTAATACTAAAGTTTTGATAATCTATTGCATGTGTTTTGCAAAAGGGAGGAAATTGCAGGTTAATATTTCAATTCATAAGATTTGTGTTGAATATACACTTTTATGGTAAACAACTTTCCATAGTTTTTCTGAGTAGCATTTGTGTGTTGGGCTTGTAATTATTTACTTTTGTTTTGGTACCAGAAGTCAGGTGCAACAGTAATGAAAGTCATGACTGTAGTAACAACCAAAAAGCCACATTCTGAAATGGAGAAAAAGAAAGGAGAATTAATGGAGAATGACCAGGATGCAATGGAGGTAATAAGAAAAAATACCATTAATACTTAAGTTTCCTATTAGCGACTTGATTTTTTTTTTATATAACTGTTCTTTTTTTGAAAGATAAACTGATCTTCTGGTTGTGTACAAATTTTGTTTTTTTAATTGAGCAGTATTCTTCAGAAGAGGAGGAAGTTGACCTTCAGACTGCGCTTACAGGATATCAGACAAAACAGAGGAAACTACTAGAACCTGTAGATCATGGCAAAATAAAATATGAGCCCTTTCGAAAGAATTTTTATGTTGAAGTTCCTGAACTTGCTAAAATGTCCACAGAAGGTTAGTACTTGTAATCCTGTTGCGTGGAATTTTTGCTAAGATGAGTACAATGCCTTAATTTTAAATGTGATTTCTGAGAATACAATTGTAAATTATAGTTATTCTCTATAGGAAAAACCTTAGCTACAACAGAACACCCACATACAGGTGACCTGCATAAAGGGGAGAGGTGGTTTGTGTGTTGTGTTTTTTCATAATGCAAAGTTGTGTAAACTGTGCACTTGTCAAGAAACAGGAGTTCAGGAAAGTTTTTTGTTGATTTGTGTATTTTCTTTTCCACATAAATTCTGTCAGGCTAAATAGCTGTAACACAAATGTTGCCCATACTTGAACTGCAAGTACAATAATTTGTTTCCATCCAGAATGTGGAATGAGGAATCAAACTTTTTTGATTTGCGGCTTTAAAGTGATTATCTATTGATACTGGACGAAGTTATTTCCTACTGTTAAATGTAATCTCAATTATGGTTATTACTGTGTTTGGATCTATGGAGTATGCCAGCAAGAAAACTGATTTCTCACCCAATTCCACATGAAGCCTTTGCCCTTTGAGACCAGTGTTTGGCAAAATTCATGATTTCAAAATTGTCAGCTGGCCTACTATTAGTTACCACTTGCAAAGAAAAATATTCAAATTTATTCCCATTCTTTGCCTGTGGATGTAACTTAATATTGTGGATATAACTCAAAATATTTAGATTTTGCTTTGTGTGCCTGGGCTTCCCTATCTGAGATTCAGAGAATTGCTCTTAATTCACTGGATTCCATTTCAGAATCAGAATCAGATTTATTATCAGTGGCATGTGTTGTGAAATTTGTTACCTTAGCAGCAGCAGTTCAATGCAATGTGTAATATAGAAAAAGAAGAAAGTAATAATAAATAAATTACAGTATACATATTGAATAGATTAAAAATTGTGCAAAATATGTATTTAAAAAGTGAGGTATGATGGTAAAAGTGAGAAAAGGGCATGCCCTGGGTGCTGGAGGCCCTTAATAATGGACACTGCCTTTCTGAGACACCGCTCCTTGACGATGTCTTGGGGACTTTGTGGGTTAGTACCCAAGATGGAGCTCACTGAATTTACAACCATCTGTAGCTACTTTCGATCCTGTGCAGAAACCCCCCACCCCCCACACACACCAGACAGTAATGCAGCCTGTCAGAATGCTCTCCACAGTACAGACGTGGAAGTTTTTGAGTGTACTTGTTGACACACCAAATTTCTTCAAACTCCTAATGAAGTATAGTCGCTGTCTTGCCTTCTTTATAACTGCATTAGTATGTTGGGACTAGGTTAGGTCCTCCGATCTTGACACCCAGGAACTTGAAACTGCTCACTCTCTCCACTTCTGATAACAAATTTACAGATGGTATTTGAGCTATGCCTAGCTACACAGTCAAGGGTATAGAGAAAGTAGAGCAGTGGGCCAAGCACAAAACCTCGAGGTGCACCAATATTGATCATCAGCAAGGAGGAGATATTGTCACCAATCCGCACAGATTGTGGTCTTCCATTTAGGAAGTCGAGGATCCAGTTGCAGAGGGAGGTACAGAGGCCCAGATTCTGTAACTTCTCAATCAGAATTTTATATAGTCCCCTTTTTCATCTCAACATCTAATGCAGTTAACCAATTGATGGAACACTTCTCAATAGAGTAATCTCTGCAAAATTGGTCAGGAGACCTGTTCCTTTTTCAGCTAGGTTCTTTAAAACCATTGATAGAAAATAGATGGCTCTGGAGACTTGCCAGTTTTCCATGTCATACTTTTCCTGCAAACTTATTTTCCTTGTGAAAGTTCCTCATTCTATTGTTTCCTTACAATATCATACATAGTCATTGTTCAGTTTGTCCTCCGTTTCTTTCAGTTACAATAATGTGAGGATTTTTTCTTGCTCTGATCATTCAAGGAATTCAGTGAGCTTGTCTTGCTCCTGCTCATTCCATTTACAGTCATTGAAAACTCTACAAATTTATCATAATGGGATAATTTCTCTTGAAGTTGAAAGTAATTCAAATGTGATTCAAAAAGTACAGAAGTGTTGATAACCACAAGCCTTACTTGTATCACGCTGAACTTAAAGCATCTACCATCCCTATTGTCTATCCTACTTCCTTTAATACTGCTTTTTTTAAGCTACAGTAACCATGTCAGCCTAATAAGTTAGTTACTGAACTTTTGATTACATTAAAGCATTCTGATTACCATCAGCTAACTTGAATAAACATGGTTATTTTTATGCATTGGTTGAATACTTATTGTTTCAAGCTTTTGTGTTGCTTTACAGAAGTAAATACCTACAGATTGGAGTTGGAGGGGATTGCAGTACGTGGCAAAGGATGTCCGAAACCAATTAAGTCCTGGGTGCAGTGTGGGATCTCCATGAAAATATTAGGTTCATTGAAAAAGTGAGTACTAAAATGTACTAAAGTGACTTTTATAAGAATAGGACATGCAACAGTTCTTGCTCTTTTTCCCAATCTCTTACAATACTTTTTTGTGTATCAGACAAGGTTATGAAAAGCCAACACCAATCCAAGCACAAGCAATTCCTGCCATTATGTGTGGGCGTGATTTAATTGGAATTGCCAAAACTGGAAGTGGAAAGACTATTGCTTTTCTTCTACCTATGTTCCGACACATCATGGATCAGAGACCACTTGAAGAAGGGGAAGGTCCTGTTGGTAAGTATTTAATTTCCCATGTTTCACAGAAAGTAGCACTATAATCAAAAATCATGAAATCATTTCAAAAATTGAGCTGATTCAATTTGAGATTCAACTAATGTTTATTTGTCCTATTTTGTAGCTACTAGAACATTTAGTTAGTGTTATTAAAGAAGCATGCAGCTCCAAAATGTTTAAAGCAGTAAAGTGTATATGTATCATTATGTATAAACATGCATACATTTAAACTGCAAGTATAAATGAACTGAATGAATGAGCATGTTTAAAAAAAGCAGGAAATAAACAACTGCATAATGCTAGCTCCATTAAGTAAAGTGTTTTATGAAAACCATCAGTATCCATTTGCTCTTTTAATTATGAAGCACACTAGATTAATGGAATATAATGAAGGTATAAACTAATTTAAAGCAGTGAAGCATTAGAGAATGTCTGTATCATGGCTTTTACCGTGCCATTTATTGTTCGGTAATTTGAATTTACTCTGTATTAAAGCAGTAGCTGCCTTCAAATCCAATGTGCAACCAAATTTCATGAATTGCTAATAACCAGTTTGTTGTTCTGGGATTTTTAAAATAGCTGTAACTTGCAAAGTATTGAAAAGTCCTTACTTTAGTAATGAAAATATCTGAAAGATTGCTATGGCCCAATTTTTAACTTTTCCCTTGCTCAGAAGATACTCTTAGCCCAAACTTAAGGTCATTAATTTTCAATTTAGAAACTTAAATTAGTCTCTGACTTTTCTTTCTGGTTATCTGAAGCTGAACAAGTGTGTGGGAAGTGTTCAGTCGTAAGGAAATTAGCTTTGGAAAAACTTAAATGAGTTTCTAATATGATTCCATGTTTCATAGAACTCTGAACATCTTTGAAGCACTAGCAGAACTAATTTTCCAGCATTATTAGGGAGGAGTAGTTGTGCCAGAAATTGAATGGGGACATTTTTAAAACAGGGAAAGCCGCATAGTTCTAACATATTTAGTCTCACAGTGGTGGTTGCAAAAATGGAAGACATAAATATGATAAAAATTGGTTAATGCTTTGAAAGAATTGCATTAGATATGCAAGAAAGTACAAGGTATTAAAACATTTTTGAAATCGTGCAGTACTTCCTTTCTTTCTTCTGCAGCACTCATCTCAACTCCAACCCGTGAGTTAGCACTTCAGATTACCAAAGAATGCAAGAAGTTCTCAAAACCACTTGGACTAAGGGTAGTATGTGTTTATGGAGGGACCGGAATAAGTGAACAGGTAATTCTTCAACATCAGACTTTACTTTTGAAAACAGTGACTCATTTGAGTACTGTTGCAGCAAGTGATCCATCAAAAATACAGCATTTACATGTGTAAATGATGTTCAAATGGAAGAAGGATGGGGAATACTCAGAACACCATCAATTACAGGAGGATATTAGTAAACATGCAGTATGGTCAAGTAAAATGCAAATGAAATTCTATGCAGGAAAATATTAATTGTTACATCTGATAGGAGGGTCATTTGCATTGCTTGATAGCGAAGTTATTTTGAGGAACTGCTTATATTACCACAGTTGTAATGCTAAATGCTTTGCTGAGATTTTTAAAATGTTGAATTTTGTGGGCTGTATTTTTCTCATTGTAATCCCTCACAGTGGGTGGAGGGGATGGCAGGATGTCTGTAACTTTATTTATCTTAACATTAATTTTTAAAAAGCTTTCCTCAAAAGATCTCATTGTGAATGACTTAATCCCAATTCTTTGGTTAATTTAAAGTTACCTGTTTATCCTTCCACATTATAAAACATATCTTTATTTATAATGCAGATTGCAGAATTAAAGCGAGGAGCAGAAATTATAGTGTGCACACCAGGCCGCATGATAGATATGCTTGCAGCCAATAACGGTAAGTAAAGGGAACTGTGAACAATTGAGCACTTACTTTATTTTCTGTTCAATGTTAAGATTATATAAAAGCCACTTAAAGCAGAATGCAGGAGAAAATATTTCAAAACATGGACATACGTATTCACACATTTTTTGAGATCAGCAAGAAAGTTTTGCATCTGCTTTATTCAAGCAACTATTTCATGAATTTGAAAGAGGAATTTTAATTCTGATAATTGTTTTCATGCTATATGGAAGCTCTATTCTCTCAAAATAGGCAGCTTGTCTTGCAGGTGTACATATGCATCTAAAATAACCCATGCATGATCACAGTGATTTTGGATTAGACAACGGACATTTTCATGATAAAATCTTAGATAGGTTTTTGATAATCAGCATGGATAAGATGGGCTGAAAGGTCTTTTTCTGAGCTGTAAGACCCTGACTTTATTGTAGTTAGGTCAATTTCAAAATATTAGTCTTTGTCTTATTAATATTTCTTCATTACAGCAATTTTCTATTAGCTAAAGTAGACTACTACTTGGGAGTGCCAATCACTGTGACAATTTTCAAACTATAGGCCATAGCGTCAATTAATATGTAACTAATATTTGCATGTATTCAGTGACATAAAATGAATTTTTATTCGCCAATTTAATGGAAACTATCGATACTTTTACTTCAAAAATAATTTACACAACTATTAATGGGCTTCCTTTTTATCACTATCAACGCTGCCCTTCCCTGTATCTCTTCCATTTTCCACTTGTTTGATCTTGTGCGCCCCTCCCCAACCCAACAGGGATAAGGTTCCCCTTGTTCTTATTGCTATTGCATGAGCCTCTGCATCCAGCACATTATTACCACCCCTTCCACCCATCACGAATGGGATCCCACCACTGGGCACCTCTGCCCTCCACTGCACCCCATCTCTGCTTTATCTACAACACTCAACCATCCCCACTAATATCCCTCCAGGTATTTATCCTTGTAATTGTGCTAAGTGCTACACTTGCCTCTCTACACTTCCTCCCTCAGCACCATTCTGGGTGCTAAACGCATTTCCAGTGAGATGACACTTCACCTGCAACTCTGTCAGTCGTTTATTGTATCCAGTCCTCCTAGTGCTGCCTCCTCTACATTGGTGAAACCCTACACAGATTGGGTACGGCTTCGTTGAGCACCTTTGCTCCGTCTGCCACAACAGCCAGGATCTCCATTGGCCACCCAGTACAATTCCACTTCCAATTCCCATACTGTAATATCTGTCCACGACCTCCTCTACTGCTGTGATGAGGCCAGGCACAAATGGAAGCAACATCTCATATTATGTCTTAGTAGTCTCCAGCCTAATGGCATGAACCTGGATTTCTTTAACTTCTTTAATCACTCCCCTCTGTTTTACCCCAGCCCTTTGCTTTCTTTCGTTCTGGTGGCTCTCTGACCCCTTTACCCCACTCCTACCCCATGACCTGCCCATCAACTCTCTCTGATTCCCCACCTCCTTACCTTTATTCCATCATCTAATGTCCTCTCTCGTCAAGGTTTCTCCTTCTTTAATCCTTTACCTCTTCCTATCTATCATCTCCCAGCTTCTCACTTCATTCTCCTCCCTCTCCCCCCCCCCCACCCACCTTCTACCTCCTCACCTGGACTCATCTGTCACCTGCCAGCTTGTGCCCTTCCCCTGGCCCTACAGTTTTATTCTGGCTTCTGTCTCCTTCTTTTCCAAGCCTGATGAGGGATCTTGGCTGCTCATTTTCCTCCATAGATACTGCATGACTTGCTGAGATCCTCCCAACATTTTGTGTCGGTTCTACTACCTTTATCCATTCCTTCATTTCCAGTTTTCAGTCCTGCAGAACTATCATTCACAGTAAACATCTACCTATGTTCCTGTGCTCAAGAGCATATTCCTGTGCTCTTCTCAAGTTTCCTATCTATTTTATAATACAAGTAATTGGTTTTGCTGCTTGCCTTGAAAATGTAAGGTCTATTATTGTCCTTGATATTTTTCTGAGCCCTGAGCAATGAATTGAAGATCAAAGCAACTCTGAAATCCAGATCATTTTTGTATAGGGTCTCACTTGCAATTTGGCGATATGACACTGATTATACCTTTGAGGCTGAATCTAGTATTAGATTAAGTTTATTGGTAGGTTTGTTATGGCTAAAAATGAACACTAGGTAATAAATCACCTTCAATCCATTTTTCTACGTCTCACTATGTAGTTGTACTGAACACATTTAGCATAGCAATTATATTTTTTTCTGTGACAAAGGAGCTATATAATGGTAGGTAATATACGAATCAATTAGATCTCACAATGGTATCGAAAGATATTGCTGTAGTATTTGTAGATTTAATAGTTCATTATGGCTTCACTTGGCACTTATGTGTGTTTTCTATCATACATAATTGATTTGAATGCATGAAAAAAGTATACATTTTAATATTAGACACTGTATGATATTGAATATCATTTTACTAAACTGTCAACATTATTTGACCCATATGGAGAAAGTTTCCTCAAGAGATTTGATTTGGGCATGCAAGACATAACCCATCAGAGGTAGGTCCTTAATCAAGTTGTGCAGTATCCAGTTACTAAACATGTGGCTCCTTGTGAATATGTCATATTCATCTCAGAATATCAATACTGTTGGAATATTTTCAGTTGTCTTTTTTTTCCACTCTGTTTTTGTAGGTTTAATTTTCTTGTATTCAGAATCTTAGAAAGTTGGTTTTGAAGTCCAGCATTTACAGCTGTTCAACATTATTTCATTGGTTAATTCTCTAGAGAAAGTAGGCAGATACTTAATTTAAAATGCACCAATAATAGCAATTAAAGGCAAGTAGCAAGGACCCTGTTTTCCACACATGCGGCGTAATCTCTAATATGTTCTTTTTTCTAGGTGAATGCAGAGACTTGTCAAATAATGGCCTTTGGGTTTCTTGCTTCATCTCAGTCTAAAATTGTTGATGGGTGTTTGTTTTGGAGAGGGCTGTTTTCTGAATTTTGCAGGTTCTTCTTGCCCCAATGGTATGCAAGAATTAGAAAACATGGGCAACTATTTTCACGTAGTTTATACCCAATGTAAAATTCGTACTTAAGTACATAATTTCTTTATGAAGCAAGACAAAATATAAAGCAGATATATAATCTCAAAAATATGGACCAATTTGATGCTTAATTTTGGATTCTTTTTAGTTCTTAGCATACAAAATGGTTTACTGGTAGTGTTTTGGGAATTGCTAATATTTGCATGTAGCATTCATTGAAATTATTCTTGCTGTTCTCAGGTCGTGTGACAAATTTTCGCAGAGTTACCTATGTTGTACTTGATGAAGCAGATAGAATGTTTGACATGGGCTTTGAGCCTCAGGTGGGCACTGAAATGTATCTCCTGAAAATACTATATGATAGCTTTGACTAATGTTAAATACTTATGTGTGACTTGTTTGGGCATGTGTGCAAATAACTGATCAGGAATTCCGAATCTCTGTACTGAATAAAGTTATATAATAGAGGTAATATGAGGTAATTCTGCAGCTGGTCTCACTGAAGGGTCATTTGGAACAATTTATAAACTAGTTTACATTTTGTTTCACAGATTGTGATTCGATAAAAGCTCATAAAAACTTACAAACCGGTTAATTTACATGCAAGGTGGCTTATTTGAGCAGATAGATTTGTCATCAAGGTGTGCTCAGAAACCACAATTAGATTGAAAACCATGAGTAAATTTTGAAATTCATGTCATAATATACTATTGTAATATGCATTATCTGCCTTTACCATTCATCTGTGGAGGAGTGCATACCTTGCATCTTTATATTTTAACCATCAGCTCCCATCTCCAAATGGAGCAAAATGTTTAATTTTCATTATTTTCCTAGAATGTCTTTCGTTTGTATATGCTGGCAGAATACCTCATTTGGTTACACAAAATTTTTAAAAATGTTTCTAACAAATATTTTAGGATGGTTAACTATCCTGCTTGCTTGGTTGTTTGAGATAAGATCATAAGACCATAAAACAGAGGCAGAATTGGGTCGTTTGGCCCATTGAGTCTGTTCCGCCATTCCATCAGGATAAAACAGGCCCAAGTCAAAATGGTTTTGCTCAGGTGAAATCTTGCTTAGAAAATCTGTTGGATTTCTTTGAGGAATTAACAGGCAAGATATACAAAGGAATTTGACAAAGTGCCATACATGAGGCTGCTTAACAAGATATGAGTCCATGGTAGTACATGAAAGATACTACCATGGATAGAAGATTGGCTGACTGGCAGGAGGCAAGGAATGGGAATAAAGGGCGCCTTTTCTGGTTGGCTGCTGGTGACCAGTGGTGTTCCGCAGGGGTCGGTGTTGGGACCACTTCTTTTCACATTGTATGTCAATGATTTTGGATGATGGAATTGGTAGCTTTGTGGCCAAGATTACAGACAATGCAAAGATAGGTGGAGGGGCAGATAGTGTTGAGGAAGCAGGGAGTCCGCAGAAGGACTTGGACAGATTGGGAGAAGGGGCAGATGGAATATAGTGTAGGGAAGTGTATGTCCATGTGCTTTGGCAGAAGGAATAAAGGCGTAGACTATTTTCTAAATGGGGAGAAAGTTCAAAAGTCAGAGGTGCAGTGGGACTTTGGAGTCTTCGTGCACCATTCCCTGAAGGTTGATTTGCACGTTGAGTCTGGTAAGGAAGGCAAATGCGATGTTAGCATTCATTTTGTGAAGACTAGAATATAACAGCAATGATGTCATGCTGAGGTTTTATAGGGCACCAGATGTGTCAGACCACACCTGGAGTACTGTGAGCACTTTTGGTCCCCTTATCTAAGAAGTGCTGGCATCGGAGAGGATTCAGAGGAGGTTTACAAGATGAGTCTGGGAATGAAAGGGTTTAGGTATGAGGAGCTTTTGATGCCTCTGGACTTTTACTCGCTGGAGTTTAGAAGAATGAGGAGGGAATCTTATTGAAACCTATCTAATATTGAAAGGCCTAGAAAGAGTGGATTTAGAGGGGCTTATTAGAACCGCAGGGCATAGCTCAGAATAGAAGAACGTCCATTTAGAAGAGAGATGAGGAATTTCTTTAACTAGGAAATAGTGAATCTGTCGATTTCATTGTCGAACCCAAGTCATTGAGAATATTTAAATTGGAGGTCAATAGGTTCCTGATTAGTCAGGATGTTAAATGCTACAGAGAAGAGACAGAGAATGGGATTGAGAAGAATAATAAATTAGCCATAGATGAATGGCAGAGCAGACTAGATGGGCCAAAAGGCCTAATTCACCTCCTAGGTGTTACAATCTTATGGCTAATTGGGTCAGCTGCCTAATTGGGCCAAAATGCACTGTCCCGATGTGTTCCAGTTAAATTGAAATCCGCTTTATTAGCTGTTGATTAAAATTACTTTCTGTCGCTAGCCATTGTACATTTACTGATTGCAGTTACTCTCCCACTCCCTCTCTGCCTTTTCCCTTCTACCCCTCGCATGAGACCCTTCTCATGCTACCTGGAAGATGGGGCAGATGCACTGGCCAGTCCGCGTCCAACCACAGTTGTATTTGTTTATCTTGTCCATCTTTTTTTACATTCACATCACTGCTGGATACTGGGAACATCAAGTCCTGCAGGACTACCCCATCAATCAGCTGCTCAATAGCGAATGAGTTAAACTTATTGGGTGGGTAATGTAGCAGGATCCTCTTTTGAGTCAGTATGAGTGGAAGTCAGGAACAGGAAGGGAGCAGTTACTCTAGTGGGAGTATTCTATATGCCCCCTGGTAGCAGCAGAGAATCGAGGTGCAGTTTGGGGGGGCAGATTTTGGAAAGGTGCAAAAATAACAGGGTTGTTATCATGGGTGACTGGTAGCAGCAGAGATACCGAGGTGCAGTTTGGGAGGCAGATTTTGGAAAGGTGCAAAAATAACAGGGTGACTTTAACTTCCCTAATATTGATTGGTACCTGATTAGTTCCTGTGGTTTAGATGGGGCAGAGTTTGTTAAGTGTGTCCCGGATGGATTCCTGTCACAGTATGTTGACAGGCCGACAAGGGGAATGCCATACTAGATCTAGTATTAGGTAATGAACTGGGTCAGGTCACAGATCTGTCAGTGGATGAGCATCTGGCGGACAGTGACCACCGCTCCCTGGCCTTTAACATTATCATGGAAAAGATAATGATAAAATGATAGAATCAGAGAGGACAGGAAAATTTTTAATTGGGGAAGGGCAAATTATAAGGCTTGTAAGCTAGAACTTGCAGGTGTGAATTGGGATGATGTTTTTGCAGGGAAATGTACTATGGACATGTGGTCGATGTTTAGGAATCTCTTGCACAACGTTAGGGATAAATTTGTCCCAGTGAGGAAGATAAAGAATGGTAGGGTGAAGGAACCATGGGTGACAAGTGAGGTAGAAAATCTAGTCAGGTGGAAGAAAGCAACATACGTGAGGTTTAGGAAGCAAGGATCAGATGGGTCTATTAAGGAATATAGGGTAGCAAGAAAGGAGCTTAAGAAGGGGCTGAGGAGAGCAAGAAGGGGGCATGAGAAAGCCTTGGCAAGTAGAGTAAAGGAGAATCCCAAGGGATTCTTCAATTACGTGAATAACAAAAGGATGACAGAAGTGAAGGTAGGACTGAATAGAGATAAAGGTGGGAAGATGTGCCTGGAGGCTGTGGAAGTGAGCAAGGTCCTCAATGAATACTTCTCTTCAGTATTCACCAATGAGATGGAACTTGATGACGGTAAGGACAATATGAGTGAGGCTGATGTTCTGGAGCATGTTGCTATTAAGGGAGAGGAGGTGTTGGAGTTGTTAAAATACATTAGGACGGATAAGTTCCCGGGGCACAAGGCGAGGGAAGAGATTGCTGAGCCTCTGGCTAGGATCTTATGTCCTCGTCCACGGGAGGATTGGAGGGAGGCAAATGTTGTCCCCTTGTTCAAAAAAGGTAGTAGGGATAGTCCGGGTAATTGTAGACCAGTGAGCCTTATGTCTGTGGTGGGAAAGCTGTTGGAAAAGATTCTTGGAGATAGAATCTATGGGCATTTAGAGAATCATGGTCTGATCAGGGACAGTCAGCATGGTTTTGTGAAGGGCATATCATGTATAACAAGCCTGATAGAGTTCTTTGAGGAGGTGACCAGGCATATAGATGTGCAGTGCAGTGGATGTGATCTACATAGATTTTAGTAAGGCATTAGATAAGGTTCAACATGGTAGGCTTATTCAGAAAGTCAGAAGGCATGGGATCCAGGGAAGTTTGGCCAGGTGGATTCAGAATTGGCTTGCCTGCAGAAACCAGAGGGTCATGGTGGAGGGAGTACATTCAGATTGGAGGGTTGTGACTAGTGGTGTCCCACAAGGATCGGTTCTGAGACCTCTACTTTTCATGATTTTTATTAACAACCTGGATGTGGGGGTAGAAGGGTGAGTTGGCAAGTTTGCAGATGACACAAAGGTTGGTGGAGTTGTGGATAGTGTAGAGGATTGTTGAAGATTGCAGAGGGACACTGATAGGATGCAGAAGTGGACTGAGAAATGGCAGATGGAGTTCAGCCCGGAGAAGTGTGAGGTGGTACACTTTGGAAGGACAAACTCCAAGGCAGAGTACAAAGTAAATGGTAGTGTGGAGGAGCAGAGGGATCTGGGGGTACATGTCCACAGATCCCTGAAAGTTGCCTCACAGGTAGATAGGGTAGTTAAGAAAGCTTATGGGGTGTTAGCTTTCATAAGTCGAGGGATAGAGTTTAAGAGTCACAAGGTAATGATACAGCTCTATAAAACTCTAGTTAGGCCACACTTGAAGTACTGTGTCCAGTTCTGGTCGCCTCACTATAGGAAGGATGTGGAAGCATTGGAAAGGGTACAGAGGAGATTTACCAGTATGCTGCCTGGTTTAGAGAGTATGCATTATGATCAGAGATTAAGGGAGCTAGGGCTTTACTATTTGGAGAGAAGGAGGATGAGAGGAGACATGATAGAGGTATGAAAGATATTAAGAGGAATAGATAGTGGACAGTCAGCACCTCTTCCCCAGGGCACCACTGCTCAATACAAGAGGACATGGCTTTAAGTAAGGGGTGGGAAGTTCAAGGGGGATTTTAGAGGAAGGTTTTTTACTCAGAGAGTGGTTGGTGCATCGAATGCACAGCCTGAGTCAGTGATGGAGGCAGATACACTAGTGAAATTTAAGAGACTACTAGACAGGTATATGGAGGAATTTAAGGTGGGGGGTTATATGGGAGACAGGGTTTGAGGGTCGGCACAACATTGTGGGCCGAAGGGCCTGTACTGTGCTGTACTATTCTATGTTCTATGTTATTGCATACTGTCGTGTTGTTGTCTGGACTTGTTGCATACTGTTATGCTGAGATGGTGCGTGGTGCAATAAGCTGTGTGAGTGATTGTCTTGAACATTTTTATTGTGATAGCAAGATCCTGTTCAAAATTGGTAAAGTAGAACACTGCAAGTGCAGTTTGCTGATTTATTGGCAAGACCGACAGTGGGGGAGCTGTGTTGCCTCGGTTGTGGAGTGGACTAGGCATTTGCTGCAATGTCACCTATTGCATACGCCTAGGGTAGGAGAGCCAGGGAGGTGTGGGAGAAGGGAGCTGTTTGTTGGGCACACTGGAATTCGTACTCTGTTGCCCCTTCCATCAGTGCTGCTCTCTAGTCCTTGCTTGGTGGAAGAACAAACTGGACCAGGAGAATCTGAAGTCATTCCACTCAGAGCTCTATTGTTTTTTCCTTTGTGATTGTTATTTTTTTTTACTGAAATCATAATCATATATGCTGTGTACGGTGTGCTGTGTGCTGTTCGTAATGTGTTATACAACTTGACTCTGGAGGAACACAGTTACATTTGACTTTATTCGCATATGGTTGATTGATTAAATCTAAACATAGAAACATACAAAACCTACAGCACAATACAGGCCCATCAGCCCACAAAGCTGTGCTGAACATGTCCTGACCTGAGAAATTACCTAGGGTTACCCATAGCCCTCTATTTTTCTGAGCTCCATATACCTGTCCAGGAGTCTCTTAAAAGAACCTATCGTATCTGCCTCCACCACCATCACCGGCAGCCCATTCCATGCACTTACCACTCTGCATAAAAAATAAATAAATAGATAAATTACCCCTGATAATTCTTCTGTACCTACTTCCAGGCACCTTAAAACTATGCACTTTCGTGCTAGCCATTTCAGCCCTGGGAAAAAGCCTCTGATTATCCACATGATCAATGCTTCTCATCATCTTATAAACCTCCATCAGATAACCGCTCATCCTCCATCGCTCTAAGGAAAAAAGGCCAAATTCACTCAGCCTCTTCTCATAAGGCATACTCCCCAATCCAGGCAACATCCTTGTAACTTGAACTTGAATTTGCATCCAAGGGTTATGTGTAGTTTGTAATTTCTTTTAATGAAAAGAACCAGTTTGTCTGGAACTGCATTGCTGATCTAATTAGCCGGTTGGTACAAGTTCTGATTTCTGAAATATGGGTTAATTCTGTTACTAAAGATGACAGCTACTTTGATTAATGCTTTTTATTTGTATGTTAACAGGTAATGCGAATAGTGGAAAACATTCGACCAGACCGACAAACAGTTATGTTTTCTGCTACATTCCCCAGGGCAATGGAGGCCTTGGCACGACGAATACTTACAAAACCTATTGAAGTACAAGTGGGTAGTAGAAGCGTGGTTTGTTCTGATGTTGAGCAACATGTGGTAAGTGCTTAATAATAGCACAAACTACTCATTATGCTGGGCAATTTATTCCCACTGATTTATTGTTTTTGTCTGCATGTAGAAATCCTTAACCAATGCTATGATTTTTTATTTCGTGTCATTGTTGCCAGTATTTATTTTTCGATTATTCTAAATGTTGCTCTTTTGCTGAGCTGAAACTCAAAGATAATAATCCTAAGTTTGCACATGACTGGAAAATTGGTGGCACTGAGGATAGCAAGAAAGATTGTGAAAGGATATGGCAGAAGTTGGACTATTTGAGGCAAAAAATGACAGCTGGAGTTTATTTAT
The DNA here is from genome assembly GCF_030144855.1 of Hypanus sabinus. NCBI lineage: Eukaryota > Metazoa > Chordata > Chondrichthyes > Myliobatiformes > Dasyatidae > Hypanus > Hypanus sabinus. The sequence continues at coordinate 54,333,925 of NC_082720.1, read as the reverse complement.
TCTGAGCAAATAGAGCTGTTGCATTTTGGGAGGTCAAGTACAAGATGAAAGTATTCAGTAAATGGCAGGACCTTTAAGGCTGATTTATAGTTTTGCATATAGGCTACGCAGTAGCCTACGCCATAGGCCTGATTTATACTTCTGCATATGCCGTAGCAAGCACGCGTTGGTGTGCGCCAAAATGCTAGTTGGCAGTGGGGTTCTATGCCACTGTGTTGAGTTTCTTCGTGAGAGACATGGACGAGGAAATGCATTTCAGACATTCTCACGTGTTGGCAGGTAGATTTGACGATTTGGTTCATCTATTTCGCATCAGTGTACAGACATGGCGGAGAAGAAGCAACCGGAAGTGCAGTACTACCAAGTGGACCAATCACAGTTGTTGCGGTCTGCATCGCCACAATGCATGAGTTACTTTTTTGGGGAGATGCACATTACCCTACAGCATAGGGTACACAGTACCTACGATGTAGATGCGACGCAGAAGTATAAATCAGCCTTCAGAAACACTGATATACAGAAGGATCTTGAGTGTGTCCATAATTCCCTGAAAGTGCAAACCAAGTGGAAATGGTGGTAAAGTAGGCATACAACATGCTTGACTTTATTAATCTGAGCATTGAGTATAAAAGTTTTCTCTTCATGTTGCAGCTGTATAAAACTTTGCTTAGACCAGATGTATAGTAAAGTGTGCAGTTCTTGTCACCACTTGATATGAAGGATGTGGAGGTTTTGGAAAGGGTGCAGAGAGGTTCACCAGGATTGAAGCGTATTAACTATAAGAACAGGTTGGGCAAACATGAATCATTTACTCTGGCTTGTTGAAGGCTGAGGAGGTGACCTCAGAAGTATATAAAATTATGAGAAGCCTAGATGGGCAAGAAAATTGCCTATCGCCACAATAGGTCAACAGCAGATGCAATCTCAATGGCCCTTCACACGGCCTTAGACCACCTGGACAATACAAATACCTATGTCAGGATGCTGTTCATAGCTCAGAATTTAATATCATCATTCTCACAATCTTGATTGAGAAGTTACAGAACCTGGGCCTCTGTACTTCCCACTGCAATTAGATCCTCGACTTCCTAACCGGAAGACCACAATCTGTGGGGATTGGTGATAACATCTCCTCCTCAATGATAATCAACACAGGCATACCTCGGGTGTGTGCTTAGCCCACTGCTCTACTCTCTCTATACCCATAACTGTGTGGCTAGGCACAGCTCAAATACCATGTATAAATTTGGTGATGATACGACCATTATTGGCAGAATCTCAGGTGGTGAAGAGAGGGTGTACAGGAGCAAAATATGCCAACTAGTTGAGTGGTGTCGCAGCAACAACCTCGCACTCAATGTCAGTAAGACGAAAGAGCTGATTGAGGACTTCAGGAAGGCTAAGTTGAGGGAACACACACCAGTCATCATAGAGGGATCAGAAGTGGAGAGAGTGAGCAGCTTCAAGTTCCTGGGTGTTGAGGTCTCTGAGGATCTAAGCTGGTCCCATCATATTGATGCAGTTATAAAGAAGGCAAGACAGTGACTATACTTCATTAGGAGTGTGAAGAGATTTGATATGTCAACAAATACACTCAAAAACTTCTATAGATGTATCGTGGAGAGCATTCTGATAGGCTGCATCATTGTGTGGTATTATGGGGGTGGGGCTACTGCACAGGACCGAAAGAAGCTGCAGAGGGTTGTATATTTAGTTGGCTTCATCTTGGATACTAGCCTACAAAGTATCCAGGACATCTTCAAGGAGTGGTGTCTCAGAAAGGCAGCATCCATTATTAAGGACCTCCAGCACCCAGGGCCATGCCATTTTCTCACTGTTGCCATCAGTTAGGAGATACAGAAGCCTGAAGGCACATACTCAGCAATTCAGGAACAGGTTTTTCCTTTTGCTAACTAATTTCTAAAAGGACATTGAACCCGTGAACACTACCTCAATTTTTTAATATATATTATTTCTGTCTATTGCACGATTTTATAATCTATTCAATATACGTATTCTGTAATTGATTTATTTATTTTCGTCTATATTATGTATTGCATTGAACTGCTGTTGCTGAGTTAACAAATTTCACAACACATGCCAGTGGTAATAAACCTGATTCTGAAAGTCAGTCTTTTCTCCAGGAGAATCAAAGACTATAGGTCACAGGTTTAATATGAGTGGGAAACGTTTAAAGGAGATTTTTCACAGTGGTTGGTGTTTGGAATGCACAATCAGAGGAACTGGTTTAAGCAGACACAATGGCAACATTTAAGAGGCATTTAAAAGGACGCACAGAAAAGCAAGCAATAGAGGGTACAGGTACATGCAGAGAGATAAGAATAGTTTAGACTGGCATCGTGATGGTGAAGGTCCTCATGATTATTCCAGATACCACTTGTTGTTAATTATAGAAATAGGACAGAGCAGACTGGGGGGCTGGGGGAGTGAGAAAGAGTGCATGAAGAGGGGTTCAGATTTGTCCCATCTCTGGTCAAGGTTGGACCTGTACAAATTTGCTCTGCAGCAAATGTTTTGGATAATGGGGTGAGGGTTGTTATGGAGCCTGTTCAAACTAGTTTGGCAGGAGAATTGAACCCTTGCAGTGAAGTCAGGAAGAAGACAAACAATTATAGAGTCATCTGGAAATAATTGGTGAGTTTAGAAATAGTAGTTGCTTTGGTTATTGTCTTCAAAAATATAGATTCTTGAATTATGAAGAAGGATCCTACTTGAGGGAGCTGTCTTGAAAGACCACACAAATTCCACTCTATCCATGCCCTTTTGCACTCTGGGTAGTCCTGTTGATACTGGGAAAACTTATACAGGTTTCGCCTGCTAGCTGAAGATAGAGCGTTCCTATGAAACGGTTCGTAAGCCGGAATGTTGTAAAGTGAATAAGCAATTACCATTCATTTATATGGGAAAATCTTGTGCGCATTCCCAGACCCAAAAAATAACCTACAAAATCATGGCAAATAACACATAAAACCTAAAATAACAGTAACATATAGTAAAAGCAGGAATGATATGATAAATACACAGCCTATATAAAGTAGAAATACCTTTCTGCAATCATTGCAGCGCTGTCTAGCGTAGCGAAAATCTCACTATTTAGCGGAAGCAGTCTCTCCAGTAACCTTTAAGCTATGAAGCTGCCAAATCATACCAAATAACACGTAACAATACACAACCTATATAAAGTAGAAATAATAGATGTACAGTGTAGTTTCACTTAACAGAATCGGGAAGACATCGAGCATACTGATGATGGTGGTTTGGCTGAGTCGTCAGAGGTTGGCGTGCTCGGCAAGAGAGATCACTTTGCTACAAGCAGAACCAACAGTAACATATCGGCAGCTTTCAAGAGTCTTTCTCTCTGCATATAAATAGTGCAAATGGTGGACACAGACAAGTTCAACACACAGACAATGTCCTTACTTTGTTCACCACGATCGAAACGCTTAATTATGTCTAGTTTTACGCTAAGTGTAACACCCTTACAAGGTCTTTTAGGCTTTTCTGATACCCTGGAACTCATCTTGTTAACAGATGCACAAAATAAATCTACATAAAGCACAGGTGCTCACAGGCACATGTTTAAGCAATGGCGGCTAGAATGCAGTTCCGGGGGAGGAGCTTGGCTGCTCGGGAGCACGCGCTGTCCTTTTTCGTGTGCTGCCTTTTTTCGTAACAGTGAAAACACTTTCTGTTAGCAAAAATAGGTAACTAATGGAGGTCTTTCGTAACAGTGAGGTGTCATAAAGCAAACGTTCGATAAACGGGCGACCCGTACCTCCCATTAGCGCTACTCTACTATTCTCTAAAATCACCACTTAACATGCAATTTCTCGACACATCTCCCACTCATTATTGGAGTGTCTATAATATAGCCTTACCAAGGTGACCATCACCTTATTTCTAAGTTTGACTCAAATGGCCTTGTTAGTTGATCTCCCAAGAATCGCTTCCCTAAGCACTACTGTTCTTCCTCCACTCCTTCGTGTTCCTTTGTCATACCCAGAACATTGAACTGCTAGTTCTGCCCTTTGCTCAGTCACGTTTCTTTTATGGCCACAGTATCCCAGTCTCTAGAGAGAATACACATTCGCAATTTGTTTAATAGATGCAACTTAAAGCAGTGGTCCTGTCTGTCCTTTTACTGTAAATATGTACATTGCTAGCCTTCATGATTGGCTTGCCGCACGTACCCTGTCTTCTCATTGATCTTGCTCTCTTGAGTCCCAACCCCTGCCAATCTAGTTTAAACCTTTCCTGGTAGCTAAAGAACATTTAGCTAAATACAGGTTCCCCCGCTATCCAAAGGTAGAGTGTTCCTATGAAACTGTTTGTAAGCCGAAATGTAGTAAAGCGAAGAAGCAATTACCATTAATTTATATGGGAAAAGTTTTTGAGTGTTCCCAGACCCAAAAAATAACCTACCAAATCATACCAAATAACACATAAAACCTCAAATAACATGAACATATAGTAAAAGCAGGAATGACATGATCAATATAAAGTAGAAATATTGTATGTATGGTGTAGTTTCGCTTATCAAAATCAGGAAGACAGCGAGCCAAAATCAATTTGGAGAAAAAAATTGGCACGTACACGCATGCGCACACAACTGCCCGCACAAGGCTTCACGGTCATGGTAGTCTTTTCGGGGTAAACACTTTTTGTAAAAGCGAAAATCCTCTTTGGTTAGTGAAAACAGGTACTAATGTAGGTCTTTCGTAACAGTGAGCTGTCGTAAAGCGAATGTTCGAAAAGCGGGGGCCACCTGTACTTTCACCTTTTCTCAGTCATTTGTTTCCTGGGCACTTGGGGAATTGAAGGCTATGAAGATACTGAAAACAAATAATGATGAGGTAGATCAAACAATGTCAATTTGAATTTTGAACTACCTATTCCTCAGTGCATGAGGCTTAATGGAGCTAAAATAATGAAGAATGTATCAGAATTGGGAATGGCTTTGTCAAAGAAAGAAATGGATATTACCAATGAGGATACCACCACTTTTAAGATGGACTGATTGAGAATGTAGAGCTGGATGTCTTTATCTTAGCCCTGTCTTTAGATGATATTACCAAGAATTGCCACATAGAAGGAAATGAAGAGACAACAAAGATATTTCCATGGGTGCATTACCACTGAGTAGGACAATAGAAAAAGATAGTGTAGTCAATTATTGCAGTTTTTAATTCAAGACTATAAACAATTTATGATTTAATTTTTACTGTAGGTTGTCATAGAAGAAGACAACAAGTTTTTGAAGTTGTTGGAACTTTTGGGCCATTATCAACAAAATGGTTCTGTGATAGTGTTTGTGGACAAGCAAGAGCATGCTGATGGTTTATTAAAGGATTTATTGAGAGCATCCTACTCTTGTATGTCATTACATGGAGGTATGTATATTCAGTTACCAGATAATATATTGTTATTTACTCTTCTTATGACTTTTTTATTTCTCCTTTACATGTGTAGATGGTTTTATAGCATGGTGTTTGGCACTCAGAGTATTAATGAGTAACTTTGAACCTCATTAGAGTTACCATTCTTCAGGTGCAGAAGGAAACAATTGGTAAACGCTATATTTTGACACTAGAGCAAGTTAATTGGAAGAAAAATCAGCAACATGAGTGGCTGACCTATTGATCACCAGCCATGTGTGCCATCTAGATGATGAATAAGGAGATAGGGATTATTCCTCTAAAGTGATGTGATATAATTGAGCACAAATCATCAAATGGACTGGTTATAACAGCTCAATCATTCCACTAAAGATAAATTGTCTGACTATGTGCGATACTGCATATACTGTGCATTCCTAAATCTACAGTATTTACTGAAAAGCACAATACTAACAGGCCAAATCTTCGATCACAAGATCAGTTTCAATGCAGTGACTTACTAGTACGGAGGTCCTGGTGTCCAGTCAGTAGTTACACCTTCCACCCTGCCCCTGCATTTCATCGTCTAATGAGGCTGCACTCACTTATACTGTATGTGTTTCCAAGCACTTGGCGGAAATTTTGAAATCCTGGGGCAAAAATAGAGCGTTAATACCGTATATTGTCAGTTTTCAGACTTTAAGGATCTCAAAAAAAAAGAATGCATTCCTGGGTTGTTTAAACAGACAAAAAAACCTTCAGTTTATGTTTCGTTTCAGGTATCGATCAATATGATCGTGATAGTATAATCAATGATTTTAAGACCGGTGTGTGCCGATTGCTTGTGGCCACTTCAGTAGCAGCACGAGGACTGGATGTTAAACACCTGATTCTTGTTGTCAACTACAGTTGTCCAAATCATTATGAAGATTATGTACATCGAGTGGGGCGTACTGGAAGAGCTGGTAACAAAGTGGGTATACGAACAATAATCTTGGATCATTGAATCGCTATTGTAGCGTTAATGTGACTCGGACACCGCAGTATATTAAAGACACACGTTTATTCACCAGACTTACATTTTACAAAACCCCCGCTTTCTGACGTCATACGCACTCTGACCTACGAATACTCACATAATACATTACATCCCCCTTCTCAAGTTTTTTTTTACAGTACTGTGAATTACCAAAACAATGCCTCTAGGTATGACTTTCTAACATTACAACAGCCATGACATAAACTAATAAAAATCTCAACTTCTTATACTGTATTCTACATTGTATCTTACAATGCTAACAGCAGTATATTTTCTTTTACTAACATAGACTAATAAACCTTTTATTTCACACCCTGGAACTTATAACATGTGTGATTTTGTCTCAAACTGTGCGAGACTGTAGGTAGATCTAGTCTCTGTATCTAGCTGGAAGTTTGACTTGTCTCCCAGATCTTGTGCAATAGAACTGTGACTGTGCTTGTCCTTCAGAGTCAGTCTCTCGAGTAACCTCTGTGTCTTCATTTCCACCTCGGTCTGTCTGCGCCAAACTTTCACCGTCATTGTGTCGTGGGGTTTCGTCACACCCCTCACTCTTAGTGTCGTTTGTTTCCATGTCTGTATCCGTGGAAATGTCCTGTGTATCTGTACGTGGGAACTCCCTCTCGCCTGTCTTCAGCGGATGCTTCCTGTTCCTCCTGTAGACTCTTCCGTCCAGCATGCGAATTATGAAGGATCTTGGTTTGCTGGTGCCTGTTCACAACCACAGCTGGTTGCCAGGTGTTTCCTTTCTGTATTCTGACATTTTCACCTATATGCAGATCTGGTAACTGTCTTGTATGTCTGTCATAGTAGCTCTTTTGCTTCATTTGCTTGTACTTTAGCTTGTCATGTACTTGAACATTACTTTCAGGAGTCAGTAGAGTTGTGGATGTTGGCAGCTTGGACTTCAGACGACGTCCCATCAATAGCCGTGCAGGAGAGAACCCCACACCCTCAATCGTCTGTCGCGGTATTCAAGCAGAGCAATGTACCGGTCACTGTTACTGCTTTGTGCCTTCTTAAGCATGTTCTTCACAGTTTGTACAGTTCTCTCTGGCATATTGTGGACCATTGTCACTGACGACAATATCTGGAATACCATGTCTTGCAAATGTTGATTTCATTGCGGTAATGACACCTTGACTGGACGTGTCACTTAACTTGGTGATTTCTGGATATTTTGAATAGTAGTCCACACAAAGGAGATATTCTGCACCATTGTAGCGAAAGAGATCTGTGCCAAGCTTCTCCCTGGTCTTCCTGGTAGTGGATGGGGATGCAAAGGCTCTCTTGGATTGCTGTTTTTATTTTCATTACAAACAGCACACTGAGACACAATGTCCTCTATCTGAGTTGACATACCTGGCCAATAGAGAATGTCCCTTGCTCTTTCTTTACATTTCACTATCCCCAGGTGTGACTCATGAATTCTGTTGAGCATTTCCTGTCTCATTTGATTTGGTACTATGAGTTTTGCCGCTTTGAACATTAGTCCTGATGCATAGCTAATTTCCTCTTTAAATGTCCAGTATTTTTGTATTTCTTTTGGAACATCTCTTCTTTCTGTTGGCCATCCATTCATTGTAATGTCTCTTCGCATTTGCATTTCAGGATCTTCTGCAGTCGCTTTCCTGAACATGTTAACTTCTCCTCAGAAATAGGTAGCTGAGGTGTAACCCAGTTGACCTCCAGCTCTCTTCCTAGCAACCCTTACTTTTGCTCTTTGAGGTAAGCAGGGCTCAAAGCATCAGCGATGTGCAGTTCCTTTCCTGGCTTATAGGTGACTGTGAGAGTGTACCTCTGTAACCTGAGAAGCATCCTTTGCAGCCTCATAGGAGCTTGATGAAGTAGCTTTTTGAAGATGCTCTCAAGTGGTTTGTAATCACTCTCAACCTGGATTTCTTTGCCATATACATACTGGTAGAACTTCTCACACCCATAAACTATGGCAAGTAATTCCTTCTCGATTTGATCATATCGGCGTTGACAGTCTGTAAGTGCTCATGATCCATACGCCACAGGCCTCCCATCCTGTAGTATAACAGCTCCTATTCCTTTCAAACTGGCATCCACAGACATTGTCACCGGTTTATTGACATCATAGAACTTGAGTGCTGGTGCATTGGTAACCAACTGCTTCAATGTGTCAAAACTTTTCTTTTGTTCATCTTCCCAATGCCATTCAGTATTGCTCTCTAGTAGCTTTCAAAGTGGAGCACTGACCTCCGATAAGTTGAGAATGAACTTGGCAAGATACTGTGTCATGCCCATGACCCTCAAAAGTCCTTGCTTGTCTTCAAGTGGTGGTAGCTGTACCACAGCCCTGACCTTTTCATTATCTGGTTTTAGCCCATCAGTGCTGATTACGTGACCTATGTACTTGATCTCTGTAGTTCTGATCCTACATTTACTTTTGTTCAGTTTTAGGTTGTACTCACGTGCTCTCTCCAGAAGCTTTCTCAGTCTCTGATCATGCTCCTCAGTGGTGTCACCCCATATCAGCAAATCATCAATGATACTGACCACTCCATCCAGGCCTTCAATCATTTGTGCCACTGACCTCTGGAATACCTCTGATGCAGAAGAAATCCCAAAGGGTAGACGGAGGAAACGATATCTCCCTATGGGCGTGTTGAAAGTGCATAATTTGGAACTTTCTTCATCCAGCTTGATCTGCCAGAAACCTTGATTTGCATCCAATACTGAAAAGTATTTTGCATTAGACATGCGGGAGACAACCTCTTAAACCGTGAGCAGCGGATAGTGCTCTCTTTTGATGGCTCGGTTGAGATCTTGTGGATCCATGCAAATCCTAATATTTTTCTCTGTGACCACTGTCACCATACCATTCACCCAGTCAGTCGGTTCTATTTGTCTTGTTATGACTCCCATCTGTTCCATTCTGTTTAGCTCCTCCACTACTCGATCCCTGAGAGCTACTGGAACCTTCCTCGGAGCATGCACGACTGGTGCAACAGTTGGATCAATCTGGATATGGTGTTTCCCTGGTAAACATCCTAGTCCAGAGAACAAGTCAGCAAAGTCTTTGAGAAAGTCATTTTCTTTCTCAACACCATAGATTCGCTTCACCAGGCCAAGCTCTATGTATGTTGCTCTGCCTAGTATTGCTGAAACATGCTGTTGCACAATCTCACACTCTACCTTGTGTTTCTGTCCTTTATACACACAGGTGAGTGTTTTCTTTCTCAATGATGCTGTCTTGTGGCCAAAATATCCAACAAGCTTGCAGGTGGATTTTCCAAGTTTTCCTCTGATGTCCAGTGAGTCGAATGTTTCTGCTGACATTACATTGCACTTCACCCGTGTCAAGCTTAAGTGTCACATTCCTCCTGTTTATTATCAGATCTTGAGTCCATTCATCTTCAACATCCACCTCTGCATTATCAATATTCTTGATGCATACCTCCTGTTCCATTTCAATTGTGCCAATGAACATGTCACTGTTGCACTCACTCTGTTCCACAGCATGCATTTTCCTTGCTTGCTCCTGCGATTTGCTCATCTTTGCAAAGTGATTTTTCTTTCTGCATAATTTGCATGTCTTACCAAAGGCTGTACATTTTCTGTATCCATGTTTATAACCACATCTGTTGCAGTTAACTTCCTTTTGATTATCCTGTGGAGCTGTCTTTGTTCTACTCTTGTCAGTTTTCACAGCTTTTATTTTGTATACTTCAGTCTCTTCATTAAGCATTTTAACCTGACTCGACGTGATCTCGCTAGCACGGCACATATCAATCACTTTTTCCAATGTAAGCTCCGCCTCTCACATGATATCTCGTATGCCGCATACAATCCTGTCGCGTATTAAAGAATCATGCAGTTGTCCAAACTCAGTTTTTTGCCTTGTTCTTCAAATCTGTTACACAGGCGTCTATAGTCTCTGTCGGTCCTTGAGCCCTCATAAAAAATGTGTCGACTGTACGGTAGGTTTTTTATCGGCTCGCAATAATCTTGAAACTTTTTCTTCAACACTTTATTTTTATCTCGCTCACCCTCTTGGAAGACAAACGTGTTGCAAACCTTTATTGCCTCTGCTCCTGCAACATGCAGAAACGTAGTGCATTGCACTTTCTCCGTCTTGTCATCTACGTCACTAGCCGTGCAAAACAGCTCAAACTGCTGGAGCCATATCTTCCAATTCTCAGCAATATTACCTCGTAGGCTTAAACTCGACGGTGGCTGTAACTGTGACATCTTTTTACGTGTCTTCTCTTCCTCTCCTTTTCGCTTTCTTCTGACACCATGTAGCGTTAATGTGACTCGGACACCACTGTATATTAAACACACACGTTTATTCACCAGACTTCCATTTTACAAAACCCCCATGTTTTTTTCTTTTTCAATCTTTTTATTGAATTTCATATATAAAAAAAACATAACATAATAATGAATAGGTTATAAGTGCAATAGACTTCAAATTGCATTAATAATAAGATAACAATATCCTATTAAATATCAACAACAACAAAAATAGTATATTAATCAATCAAGCCTATAATAATTATATATGAAAAAAATAAAAATAATCATCAAAAGAAAAAAAATTTAAAAATACAAGAAAAAATATATATTGAGAAAAAAAACACTAAACTAAACTAACATGGGCAATAATAACAGTTTATATGTTTATGATAGTGTCAAAAACTCCGGAACTCCATACCTGAACAAGGATAAGTAAAGAGAAAGTCTGGAAGAGGTCAAATTAATTCATATGAAAATGTTGAATGAACGGTCCCCAAGTTTCTTCAAATTTAATTGATGAGTCAAAAATAGTGCTTCTAATTTTTTCCAAGCTCAGATAAGAAATAGTTTGAGAGAACCACTGAGACGTGGTAGAAGGATTTACTTCTTTCCAGTTTTGTAATATAGACCTTCTGGCCATTAATGTTACAAAAGCAATCATTCATCTAATTGAAGGGGAAAACTGATTACCATCCTCATTTGGTATACCAAAAATTGCAGTAATAAAATGAGGTTGTAAATCGATATTCCAAATTGAGGAAATGGTAGCAAATATGTCCTTCCAATAGTTATGTAAAGTGGGACATGACCAAAACATATGGGTCAATGAATTCACATCTGAATGACATCTGTCACATTGAGGGTTAATATGAGAATAGAATCGAGCAAGCTTATCTTTAGACATATGAGCTCTATGTACAATTTTAAATTGTATTAAAGCATGTTTAGCACATATAGAAGAAGAATTAACCATTTGTAAAATTTTTTCCCATTTTTCTGTTGATATATTATATTGAAGTTCTTTTTCCCATTCTTGTTTAATTCTACCTGATATTTCTGGTTGTATCTTCATAATCATATTATAAATAAAAGCCACTAATCCCTTCTGACAGGGATTTAAGGTAAAAATCAAATCTGAGAAATCCATTGAAGTTGAATTGGGGAAAGATGGTAGAACTTTATGTAAAAAATTTCTGATTTGTAAATATCTAAAAAAATTAGATTTAGGTAACTTAAATTTGTTGGAAAGTTGGTCGAAAGACATCAAACTACCTTCAAAAAAAAAGATCACGAAAACATTTTATACCTTTCCTTTTCCATGTGCTAAAAGCTTGATCTGTCAAGGAAGGTTTGAAAAAAAAATTAAGTAAAATAGGGCTATCAAGAACAAAGTTTTTCAGAGTAAAAAACTTACGAAATTGAAACCAAATTCGTAATGTATGTTTGACAACAGGGTTGGATATCTGTTTATTGAATTTAACTAAATCAGCAGGAAGAGAAGAACCAAGAACGGAGAATAGAGAATATCCCTGTACCTCATTGCATTCTAAATTTACCCACTGTGGGCACAATGGTGAATCCAAATCTAATTTCCAATATATTGGGTTACGAATATTATTCGCCCAATAGTAAAATCTAAAGTTAGGTAAAGCTAAACCACAATCTTTTTTAGATTTTTGTAATTGCCTTTTACTTAACCTGGGGTTTTTATTTTGCCACACAAATGAGGAAATTTTTGAATCAATGTTATCAAAAAAAGATTTAGGAATAAAAATTGGTAAAGCTTGAAATAAATATAAAAATTTCGGTAAAATCATCATTTTAATAGCATTAATCCGACCAACTAATGATAAGCATAGGGGAGACCATCTTGTAGTAAGTTGTTGAATTTGATGGAGCATAGGTAAAAAATTCAGTCTAAATAAATCTTTATATTTCTTTGTAATTTTTATACCTAAATAGATAAAGTTATCAGTAACAACTTTAAATGGTATCCTATCATTCAATAAAGTTTGCGCGTTTAAAGGGAATAAATCACTCTTATCCAAGTTTAGTTTATAACCAGAAAAACTACCAAATTGAGCCAACAAGGATAAAATAGCAGGAAGAGACCTGTCAGGATCAGAAATATATAACAACAAGTCATCAGCATAAAGTGATAACTTGTATAACTTCTCATTACGGGTAATACCAAAAATATTAGGAGATTCACAAATAGCAATGGCTAAAGGTTCTAATGCGATTTTAAATAATAAAGGACTTAAGGGACAACCTTGTCTCGTACCACAAGATAATTGAAAAAAAGAGGATCTGTAATTATTTGTAAGAACAGAAGCAACAGGTTTATAATAGTTTGATCCATGATATAAAATTAGGACTAAAATTTAAATATTTCAAAGCGTTAAATAAGTATGTCCATTCAACTCTATCAAAAGCTTTTTCAGCATCTAATGAAATAACACATTCTGGGATTATGGGTGATGAAGTATAAATTATATTAATCAATTTTCTAACATTAAAAAAGGAATACCGATTCCTAATAAAACCAGTTTGGTCTTCTGAAATAATCTGTGATAGTACCTTTTCTAACCTAATGGCTAAAATTTTTGTAAGAATCTTAGAGTCTACATTTAATAGTGATATAGGGCGATAAGATGCACATAAAGTAGGATCCTTATCTTTTTTAAGAATTAGATAGTAGCTTCATAAAAAGATTGAGGTAATCTCTTCTTAGCAAATGCATCATTAAAGATTTCACATAACCAAGGGGAAAGCAAAGAAGAAAAAGTTTTAAAAAATTCTATAATATAACCATCAGGACCAGGAGCTTTCCCTGAATTCATTAATGAGATAGCCTCTCCTATTTCGGCCATAGAGATAGGAGCATCGAACAAGCTACGATCTTCATCTGTCAGTTTGGGAATATTCAATTGTTAAAAAAAATTATCCATCATGGACAGATCGCCATCAAATTCTGATTGATAAAGATTTATAAAAATCTTGAAAAGTGTTATTGATTTCTTTATCAGTAGTTAGATTACCGTCTTGTTTACGAATTTTAATAATTTGTCGCTTAGTCGAAATAACTTTTAATTGATTAGCTAACAGTTTACCAGTTCGATCACTATGGATATAAAATTGAGCCCTGGTCCTAATTAATTGATTCTCAATTGAAGAAGATAATAATAAGCTATGCTCCATTTGAAGCTCAACTCTCTTCTTATAAAGTTCTTTGGTAGGAGTCACGGAATAAATCTTATCAATTTCTTTAATTTTATCCACTAATAAAGCAATATCTAAATATCTTTGTTTTCTTTTACCAACGGAATATGAGATAATTTGTCCACGGATAAAAGCCTTAAAAGAGTCCCAAAGTATTCCTCTGTCAATCTCTTCAGTATAGTTTGTTGAGAAAAACAAGTCAATTTGCTGTTTTATGTCGGTGATAAATTCTGGGTCTTGAAGCAAAGTAGCGTTAAGTCTCCCAAGATCTAGTATTATTGGAAAAGTCCGAAATCTTGATAGATAACTTTAAAGGTGCATGATCCAAAATAGTAATAGAATCATATTTACAATCAGTAACATCTGTTAATAAACGATGATCAATAAGGAAATAATCAATTCTAGAATAACTGTGATATACATGTGGAAAAAAATGAAAATTCTTTATTTTTAGGGTTCAAAAACCGCCATATTTCAGTAATTCCCGAATCAACCATAAAAGAATTAATAAGTAAGGCTGATCTATTCGGAAGAATTTGGATAGGTTTAGATCTATCCATCAAAGGATTCAGACAACAATTGAAATCTCCACCCATTATCAACATATATTCATTTAGATTTGGAAGGGAAGTAAATAAACATTTAAAAAATTCAGGGCAGTCAAAGTTTGGAGCATATATATTAACTAGAACCACTTTTCGATTAAAAAGTGAACCAGTTATCAACAAAAATCTGCCCTGTGGATCAGAAATAATTTCATGATGTGTAAACGAAATTGAGGGGTCTATAAAAATAGACACACCCCTAATTTTGGCGGTACAATTCGAGTGAAATTGTTGACCCTGCCAGAACCTAAAAAAACGTTGATTATCCTCCCTCCTAATATGGGTCCCCTGTGCAAAAATAATATTAACGTTTAGTTTATGGAATACTTTAAATATTTTTTTACGTTTAATCGGATGATTTAAACCATTAGTATTCCAAGAGATAAAGTTAATAGACTTATCCATCATGCCAATATTATTTGTGTATATCATAAAAGGTTAAAAAGACACATAACCCATAATTCAGGAAGAAGGAAAAATGATTCAGGAGCAACCAGAGAACATGACACCTCAACAATATTAATAATTTAAAGTCGGCCCATAAACTAAAAGCAAAAAAATAAAAAGCAAAAGCGTGAAAAAAGATCCCTACCCCCTCCCCCAACCCCTCGAAAAAGAGCCAAGCGGCAGGCGCACGAATACTAATATTACCCCCATTTTCAAGATGGCAACTTCATGAAAAGAAAGAAAAGAGAAACTATATAACACCCAGATATAAATACAGGGTTGTAAAAAAAGAATATATATCAATCAAAATGAAAAAATAATATAAAAAAGCAAAAAATCATTAATTAAAAAAAAGAATAACCATTGAAATTTAAAGTAGTGTAATATGTCTTTAAAAAAAAGATTCCATATTCAAATATAAGAAAATGAAGTTTCAAAAACAGACTTATGGGAAGAAGAAACGACATTTTGAAAGGACCATATTACAGAATATAAATGTAAATTCGCCAATCTTTTTTTTTAAAAAAGGTCATCAAAATAAGATTAAAAAAGGATTCAATAACCACTACAATATATATAAAAAAAGGTCCAAAAATTCAAGACATTCGTCCCATTCTCAAATACAGGCAAATAAACGCTTACAGAAAGCAAAGTCTTATGGGAAAAAGAAACGACATCTTAAAAAATAAATCATTATTACAAAATCTTAACGTGTATATCTAATCCAGAGGGAAAAAAAACTTAATTAAAAAAAACATTATAGTAAAATTAAAAGAGCATCTGTAAATCATGATAATAAAAAAAAACAGGTCTACAGACCAAAGTAAAAAGCTATACCGCAGCTTCATAAGTTAAAGCCTAAAAGCGGAATGGCGTCTTCTCTCCAAAAATTCTTCAACATAACACATAGTTCAACTTGTACTAGAAGACAGATATTCTCAACGAATTTCTTCGCTTCTTCCGGAGTATTAAAGAAGCGCTGACTGTCATCACTCAACGTAATTCTGAGATTCGCTGGGTATCTTAAAGCTTGTTTAAGTCCAATTGAATGAATCTCTGCCATCACCAGTTTAAAAGCGATTCTTGCCCTCATCACCTCGAATGAATAATCCTCAACAATACGAAACTTGTTTTTGTGAGAAATCATACCTTTCTGACGAGCTAATCGAATTAAAAGCTCTTTCTCCCGAGGATAATGGAGACGAACAATCACAGCTCATGGCTTGTCTCTCGCAGCCGAAAATCTCGGAACTCTGTGGGCACGGTCAATAGTAGGTTTAACCCGCAAAGCGTCCTCGCCAAAAATTTCCCACAATAAGTTAGAGAAATATTCAGTTGTCACCAGACTCAACATTTTCGGGAAATCCAATAATGCGCAAGTTCTGTCTGCAAGATCGGTTTTCAAGATTGGTGATTTTAAACTTATTCTGCTCCACTATTTTAGCGGTCGATCGTACCTTCTCCTCCAAAGTTTCGATTGTACGTATTTTTTCACAAATTATCTTGTCAAGAGCCGCAAACTTTTCTTCATGCCGTTCAATATCTGCTGCCAGCGATTGAAGCTTGGTATCAAATGATCTAACGACTTCTTCAAGCTCAGACATTTTCGCAGTGAGTTTATTTTCCAGACTTGCAAGTTTAGTATCCAGTTTAGTATCCAGAAGACTGGAGATTGCATCGAGAGATATAGGGTCTTTAGACGATTTCTTAGGTGCAGACATTTTAAGTTTGAAAAAATGTAAATCAAGTATTATTTTAAAAAAGAAATAAATCGTAAGTATCAACCCATGTAGTTAGGTACGAAAAGATTTGATTAAAGGGTGATTATAGCTTAAAAAATGAAGAGCACCTAAAAGGCAGATGTCTACGTCGCCATCTTGAAACTCCACCCCCAAACCCCCCCATGTTCTGATGTCATACGCACTCTGACCTACGAATACTCACATAATACATTACAGCTCTGTGTTACTTTTTAATTAAATGGAATTCTGTTGTTTGCTTTTTTCCTTTTGTAGGGGTATGCATATACATTTATTACAGAGGAGCAAGCCCGCTATGCAGGTGATATAATTAAAGCGTTAGAATTATCAGGAAATTGTGTTCCATCTGAGTTGGAAAAATTGTGGAATGACTTCAAAGAGCAACAAAAGGCAGTAAGTAGTAATTACAATAAATTCAAGGGTCTTTTTGTCTTTTTATGAAAATGCTGAGGTGTATTAACATTCAAATACTTACACAACTCTTTTTTAATAATTGAATTAAGAAGCAACAACTAGATCTTGTTAACCATTATTTTTAATGTGTCCTTAAGGAAGGGAAAACTATAAAGAAGTCTAGTGGCTTTTCTGGGAAAGGCTTTAAATTTGATGAGACTGAACAAGTCCTGGCCAATGAAAGAAAGAAACTACAGAAAGCAGCTCTAGGTCTGCAGGACTCTGATGATGAGGACACTGCGGTTGATGTAAGTGCTTAAGGCTAACTTTGGGAATTCTGGCAAAGGATCTTATGTGCATTGCTAAATTACAGGTTTCAACTTCCCTTTATTTTTGTTAAGATCACTTACAGCATTTGAATTGCTTATTAATTTGAGATTTTAGAGCATTGCGATAAGCTGTAATGTTTGCTTTTATTTTCCAGATTGATGAACAAATTGAGAGCATGTTCAATTCCAAGAAGCGTGTTAAAGATATGGCAATGCCAGGAGCTTCTAACACACCAGTGCCATCTGCTGGCAATGCAGAAAAACTGGAAATTGCCAAGAGGCTGGCGTTGAAGATCAATGCCCAGAAGAATCTTGGTGCAGAAGCACAGGTAATAGATGTCTAATGTAAATCAGTGAAACGTTAATTGTTTTAAACTGTTTTAAGATAACCATATTTTAATTAAACAGTATGATTTAAAATAAGTTGAAATAGGGAATATAGTGGATTGGAACGAGTACATTTTGGCCCTATTAGCCGAAAGTTCATGGAAATTGTTAAAAGATATAAAATAGGACAAGCTACCATGTAACTTCACAACAATTTACGAACTACCTTCATACAATGCTTTAGACAATTGCATTGTCCAAAATCTTCATTTTCATTTTAACATTCAGAATATAATTCCTAACTTGTTCAAGTAGCAAAATCATTTCACTTTCACTTCCTGCCGTTTCAGTCATCTCCAAGCCTGAATGCTTAAAACCACAGTGAGCTAAACAGTTCTGAATTGTCTTACTGGTTATTTCTCACCAACTGTCAGTGACAAAAATCACTGCTTTTAGAACACAACCGAAGCTTTTTAAAAATTGACGCTCTCGGCATGGTGTGGTGTCTCAATGGCCATGCATTTTACATGATTGATGCTGGTTAGAAACTGTTTGGCAACAGTCTCCTGCCCCAATTAAGTGGCATAGTGTCCCAAATAAATGGGTGTCCTAATGGCCTAATTAACCAGAATCTGATGACCTAATTAACCAGAATCCACTGTATATGAAAAAAATGTAAGAGAAAATTCATAATAATTAATTAATGTATTATTGCTATTGATGGAATCTTTTGCATCCATTTGAAAGCATTGTCACTACACTAATTGCTAGTTTAAGATTTTAGGAGTTTTAACTCTGACACTGTTTTGCTGTCTAATGGCATCTTTGAATTGTGCTTATTGTCTATTTTAACAAATGTTTAGAAGTACGCGACTGCAGTCAGGATTTCAGGTAATTTTTAAATTTTAGGTTAATCGTCACATTAGATTGTATATAATTGCATGACTGTACAGTGTACCTACAGTATGTTCTTACAGATTTACATGAAAAATTATCCACCGATTTGGAGCAATGCAAATCAGATCTACACTTATAGGACAGACAAAACAAAAACAGAACTGGTGTTAATGGAATCTCCAGACAACATTGACAAACGTCATGATACCTGTTCACCTTAATTGGCATGTAGAGAGGGACAGGAAAGTGTTTCATTATCGTGTTGCTTAAATTGCAGAATCATGTGCACTACTGAGTTTGAGAATTTGATAAATGTGTAAACTTGTATAGTAGCTTATGATAAGTGCCCTTCTACATATAAACATGCAGCATTCTAGTGATAGGCTGTATTTTTTTTATGTTACAGTTTAATACATTTCCCTATTTTTCTCCTTTAAATTCAGGATGTAATGCAACAGGCTACAAACGCTATAATGAGGGGACGCACCATCCAAGCTCCAACGGTATCTGCAAAAACAATTGCAGAGCAGAAAGCCGAAAAGATCAATGCCAAACTCAACTATGTGCCAGCAGAAAAGCAAGAAGATGAGAAACCAGAAAACGCACAGACTGAGTCATTCAAAAGATATGAAGAAGAGCTTGAAATAAATGACTTTCCACAAGTGAGTGATATTTGGGTGGATGATATTTAAAATTGAAAATAGGCTTGTTACCAACGCCAGTTTGGATGCTGCAGTAACACCTATCAATGTGATTTATTAGAAGTTATTCATGTCTTCAGTTAATGCATGAATATTATTATTTTGATGTGATTATCTAATTGCCCATTAGTTTATCGTACCAAAACCTATTCTAAAGAGTTGTCAGGTGTGATGCTCCAAAGGCCACCAACACAGCCATCTCTTACCATCTACTTTCATGTACTCATTGTTTCACTGTCTTCATTGATAACCATTAACAAGGTGCAAGAACAATCACTAAAAGTCGTTTGGCATTATCTCAAAACTTCTTTTTTTGGCCGTGGTTGGCAAATGCCAGTTGCTTCAGAGTTTTATAAAAGAAAGAAATCAGTGAATTCTGAAGGACTTCAACATTAAAGTCAACTAAAGTTGCATATTGTGCATAGGTACATACTTGCTCCCTGACCTACTGAGTTCCTCCAACATTTTGTGAGTGATACTCTGGATTTCCAGCATCTGCAGAATCTGTGCTTATAAACTAAGTGTAATTTTTATATGTATTTTTAGATTTTTTTTTTGTTTTTAGCGGTAACTTTAAATAACTTACATGGCTTGTTTAAAAAAATCCATGGAAATAAATGTATAGATCATGGTTGCTAGCATAATAACCATAACAATGCCTGTTATAGCAGCTAATTACGTAATAAGACAATGTAAACAGATTATTGAAGTGACTAATCACTTTGCAATGAATCTTTTTCAGACGGCCAGGTGGAAGGTCACCTCCAAAGAAGCTCTGCAGAGAATCAGTGAATATTCAGAAGCTGCCATCACTATTAGAGGCACTTACTTTCCTCCAGGAAAAGAGCCCAAGGAGGGAGAAAGAAAAATATATCTTGCTATTGAAAGTAAGCAAAGATGTATACATTTGAGGAATTTTTGCTTTAGGCTTAAAGTTCAATGACTGCAAGAATTTCTGTTCCCTTAAAAATATTGAATTTGATTTAAAATGCATATCATCCTCCTGAAGTTTAGGCAGAACTTCATTATTGTGTTTTATAAAAGCACAATACGGTGAGTTTCTCAAGGGTAGTTCCTGGAGACGAGGGATTTATCCTAAGAATAGTTGTTGTTTAAAATTACCCATATTCACTGCATTTTAGAGGATTGGATATTAATCTCAGTGAAATCCAGGGCCAGAACTTGTTGAACACTCTTTGCTAATGATATCTCTACTATAATGTAATGACAGAATTCAAACCTGCTACACTTTTACAATAGGGATAGTTGGAAATATACCCATTAAAAATATAGATAGGAACAGCTTTTTGGTATGGAAAGGAATGACTGAAAGGAACCAACTAAGTGTAGGATAAGTGAAGAACACTGAGGCTGTCTACAAGAAGGGTCAGAGCCGTCTCTATTTCCTGAGGAGACTGAGGTCCTTTAACATCTGCTGGACGATGCTGAGGATGTTCTACGAGGCTGTGGTGGCCAGTGCTATCATGTTTGCTGTTGTGTGCTGGGCAGTAGGCTGAGGGTAGCAGACACCAACAGAATCAACAAACTCATTCATAAGGCTAGTGATGTTGTGGGGGTGGAACTGGACTGTCTGATGGTGGTGTCTGAAAAGAGGATACTGTCCAAGTTGCATGCCATCTTGGACAATGACTCTCATCACCAATACACTCCATAATGTACTGGTTAGGCACAGGAGTACATTCAGCCAGAGACTCATTCCACCAAAATGTAACGCGGAGCGCCATAGGAAGTCATTCCTACCTGTGGCCATCAAACTTTACAACTCCTCCCTTGGAGTGTCAAGACACCCTGAGCCAATAGGCTGGTCCTGGACTTATTTCCACTTGGCATGATTAACTTTTTTTTATTATTTAATTATTTATGGTTTTATATTGCTATATTTCTTCACAATTCTTGGTTAGTGCGATTGTAACGAAACCCAATTTCCCTCGGGATCAATAAAGTATGTCTGCCTGTCTGTTTACAAATTTGAGGTAACTGAAATTTGACTGTTTCTGTATTGTTAATTTTTCTAACTGTTTAATTCTGAATGTCAGGTTAAGTCAAAAGATTCGAGCTACTTGGAGCCTGGCTTTCCAAGGTGTCTAGTTCTTTGATTTGTGTCGTGGAGGGGCCCATTAGACAGCCGAGTGTTGCTTAGGATTCTGCTCCATTTCTCTGTGGGTTAGGGCAGCAGTCAATACATGCAGATTCAAGAAAGGAAAGCTCCAACTTTGAATGTTATTAGCAGGTTCTGTTTCAAAGGATTCTGAAAGAGGATTAAGGTATACAATTTTTCCCCTGGACAGACTTAAGGAACATAGTCTTAGGGTGAGAAGTTAGCCATTTAAAGTTGGAATGAGGAGAAATTTATTCAGATGGATCCAATTTATTTATTTTTCTACTTCAGCATACTGTGGGTCCATAGGCATTATGTATGTTGGAAGGTTGAGATTGATTGACTATTTTTGAATCAAGGGAATTAAGAGAAATATGAAGCGGACAGAGAAATAATCCAAGTAAGGTGATGTCCCATGATAGAAAAATATGAATTGGGGCAGAAGTGAGTCCCTTAAGCCTGTTCCACTATGCTGATCTCATTGTAACCTTGGCTGCCTCATCTCATGCATTGCCGTCTACTACCCAGTGTCCAATACCTGTAACCCTACTGCATCATTAACAGTGACCTTGGAACAATCCAACTACGGAAACAAAAAAATGCCAACTAGCATCCTTCATGGGTGCAGATTTCACGCTCTCTTCTGTCTGATTTATATGTAATCCCAGACTCTTAATAATGCTACCAGAATTCATATTGACTAGTCTGCTAAGTTAGGTCTTGTCTCTTCATGATTATCTGGCACTGACTTGTTGCCTAAAGCTGGCCTGATCCAAATAAAAATCTCTTTTTAATGGTGGTTTAGGCTATTCCTTGTATTATTTGCTTTCAATGCTAGTCACACTCCCACCTATTAACATACTTCTTTTTCCAACCTACTACTTATCAGGTGCTAGTGAGTTGGCTGTTCAGAAAGCAAAGGCTGAGATTACACGACTTATTAAAGAAGAACTCATCAGACTGGTAAGATCCTTAATGGAATGTATATACTCTATCCTGTCGAACTGCCTTTAATAAGACTCACAAGAGAAAATAATCTTTTGATTGGTTAAAAGTGGTGTTTTCTAAAGCATTTATTTGACTATAATCTTTAAGTGAATTAATATCGCGTTTCAGTTTCCTGAACAGGGAATATATTACCATTTTGTGATCAAAGATGTATAAGGATAGAGAAAGTGATATGTTTATTCTCCACAAGATCAAATACTTTTTCTTACTGATGTATCACTTGTCCTTTGAATTCCTTTTCGTTAACCTAATCTTAAGTGCTGGCCTAGTTTACTGTCTGCACATTAACATGGAAGTGAATTTCACAATAACACGATTGCAAGTAAAGGTTCTCCTACCCTCTTCTAAGACTCATGAAGAGGTGTTTTATTCTTGACCATTAATAATGATCTTCTATTGTTAAACATTATCTTGATACTGAAGGAAGATCAAAAGGGCTGAATTAATGCAAGACATTTAATAGTGGCTGTCTCCTGGGTCTGAAGTCCCTCCCCAGCCAGTATAGTCGTGGTGGGCAAGATTTGGACAGCCAGTGGGTCCAAGTCTGGGTTTTCATGATGCAGTATGTTTTTTGGGTGGAGAGTATTTTTCTTGGGGGATATGTGGCCATGGTACATAATCAATAGACCAAGTACCAAAAAGTCAGAATAAAACTACTATTGGTGGAAATCAGAAAGCAGATAATGCTGGAAATATTAGACTACAGATATATAGTGAGAGACAATTGGAAACAGTTAGGGTCAGCACAGTAGCATAGCGGTTAGCATTATGCTATTACAGAGCCAACAACCCAAGTTCAATTTGCACCACTGTCTGTAAGGAGTTGGTGCATTTTCCTGTCACTGCGTGGGTTTCCTCCCACATTCCAAAGCAGCACGGGTTAGTAGGTTAATTGGTCAAATGGGTGTAATTGAGCAGCGTGGGCTCGTTGGGCTGGAAGGGCCTGTTATCTGAGTATCTCTAAATAAAAATTTTTAAAGCAGAGATACGTGAAGTTTCAGAGAGAAGCAGAGTGGTGGAGGATGACATTGACTATGGTAAACTGAAGACAAAGAGACTAAATGACTCAGTTTACCAAGGTTTTCTGATGGGGGGGAAAGTGTAAAGTTGTTAATTGAAGTTAATCCACCTGGGCAAGTTACAAATATGGGGAAATGAATGAGAGATAGTAGAGAGAATAAAGAAACTACACTAGAACACTATGGATCAGAGCACTGCATTTGTTGGAAACCAGAAATAAAAGGGAGGAGTAGAAAACTGCAGCATGTGGAGTGAAATGAAAATACATTTACCATTACAGATTGTCAACCCTTCATTAGAATTTGTCAGTTCTTTTATAATCTGGAGCAGTTGATTGTGAAACTTTTGACATTGTTCTGTTACATTTTGGAGACTTTGCTCAGGTTCTTAATTATAGTTACAGCTCTTTTTTTTTCTGAAAAGGACAAACAGCCAATTTCAAAACACCCACAAACGAGGGGTGTAAGTTTCTTTCAATAGGGATTTGATTTTGCTTATAATGTTAAAATGATGTGCATTTTATAGAATATTAAACTTAAATCTATTTGTATGTTTGTGTAGTAACCTAAAATTTTAAACATTTGTTTTTATTGCAGCAAAATTCATACCAGCCAACTAACCGTGGACGATACAAGGTTTTGTAGGAATCCTGTAAAACGTATGTTACATGTTGGCAAATTGATTATAATGGTAGTTCATTATTGTGCTTTGATTATTTTCTCCATAATGTTAAAATTACAATGCATTTGAATTTAGCTATTCTACAGAATCTGTAGAATTTATTTTGTGAATTTCTGGAAACTGTGTTCTACAGTAATAGGTTTCTGTTAATGATAGATTTTTTTTCTTAATCCAACTTATTGTAAGTGAACAAAAAGTATGCTTTTGAAGTGTAAAATAAGTTGCATTTTGTATCCTTGGATTACAGAAATGTCAAAAAAATTAAATAAAATGAATATTATGTTTAATTTCATGACTTTTTAATTCAAAAAACTTGTAAACATTTGTACTACTTACTTACTTGAGCCATTAGCTCCTAATGGAGCATAGGTCATTGATGACCTCCTGTCTCCATTGTACTCTGAAGTTGATGGTAACACTTCTGCAATCCATTGCATCCACCTTACAGGGGATTGGCATATATAGCTTCTCCAGAGCCCTGTTGGCTGCCTTACCCGTTTCCATCTCCCACGATGGTCTTTGAGAGGCTTGTTTGTACCAGTGATACTCATTGTGTACCATCATACCTGTCGTCTCCTTATCAATGTTTTAAGATGCACAAAAACCTAGGAATATTTCTGGTTTCTTAAGATGAGGATTGGAAATTGTTTCAATCAGTTTTTCTAAAAAAAGACAGTGAAAAGCTTTTGTGTGTGTGGATAATTTTTTTTTCCTGAGAGTAATTCTATATTGATGATTGAAAAAAATGCTCAAATAATCTTTCACATTCTTGGGGTGTGTAGACATCTTTGTCTATGACTGGTTGAACTTCCGTATATTTGAAGTTTCTCAGAAATGATGGCCTGACTGTTCCAAGAACATAGAATTTCAGTTGTGCACAAGCCAACACCAATGTTGAAGAGAGTACTTTGCAGACCAAAAGACCAAACCAAGTCATTAGACAAGAACAATGTAGTCTGCAAAACCCAATGTGGGGACTACTGCAAATATTACATTGGCCAATCTGGAAGAAAGCTATCCAGAAGAATCCATGAACATCAACTGGTTGTAAAGCAGCATGACCACCTTACCCTAGTCTCTACCCATGAAGATCCAGAGGGGCATCAGTGAAAGTCATGACGCAAATGAACACACGGCATGCCAGACAATTCCTAGAAGCTTGGTTTTCCATGAACAATTCTATAATAAAATACAGAGACCTCAATCCTATTTATGAGCCAATGTGGGCTAAGTTCCAGACCACAACACACAAGGTTCGCCACACAGCCAATCAGTGACAAGATTTCCTCCCCATATCACAATTGAGTTTCTGAAATGACATCTAATCAGCTGATTGAAAAGTACAGTATATAAAGGCCAAGCACTCAGAAGACACACTGCAATCAGAAGTGCACTGACGAAAGGTTTCCAAGATCAGAGGACAACTCACCCCAGCCAGGGTCACAAAATGGTGGTTACAAGAACAGTATAACAAAATAGTGACCTCCATTTGTTCCACCAAATAACACGAACAAAAACATTCATTATTTCCACTGTCCTTGACGCAATCCTTTCAGATGTTTTCAAATATTCTTAATTCCTTCATGGCTAATGCTTGTAACTAAATTTTCAACACCATTCTAAGAAATACTATTGTTGAACACTTACTTTGTGTGAACACTAATTTTGTGTAAAATCAAATTCCCCCAGTTACTTAGTAATTACATTTTTTAAAAATTGACATTTCAGTTGCTATTTTAATCTCAGATCCAATTTTCACTATGTAAAGTTTTAATGTTTTAAATTAAGTTTATGACAATGCTTTGTTACGTATCCTGTAACTGGATAACTTACCAGCAAAGATAGAGAGGTCCGTTGAAGTCTGATGTCACTATTTTCAAACGTTTTTATTTATAAAGGGGCACAAAAGTAAGGTTAATACAAACATTCAGATAATGCACGTCGTCAATACTCAATCTAAAGCGCGGGTACAGTAATAATCATCATTAAGAAGTAATCTCGACTGTTGCCTAGGGAATAATATATTGTCCGTTGGAAATATAAAAGTCACTCAGAAGTCTGCAGACTTTAGCCTTTCGGGGAATCGCTGGGTTTCACATGTTTTAGAGGGATCGGTGAAAAAACGGAAAAACTTGCCCGGGTCTTTATGAAGCCACTCCGTTAAATCAGGGGAGCGTTGTTTCCCAGTTGTTAGTTCGAAGTCCTTCTCGGTATTATCAGCCACCCGCTCCCCAGGCAAAGGAGTTAGGAGCGCACGTGGCGTTGAGTGGCTTCCAGCCACAGGAGCACTGAGCGAGGGTGTCCTTCGGGTGCGTCGCTCGGGGTACTGCCTCCTGCAGTCCCCTTTTATCTTGACTTGCAGAGTTGTAGATGTCCATCA
Organism: Hypanus sabinus; assembly: GCF_030144855.1. NCBI lineage: Eukaryota > Metazoa > Chordata > Chondrichthyes > Myliobatiformes > Dasyatidae > Hypanus > Hypanus sabinus. The sequence goes on along the minus strand of NC_082720.1, from coordinate 54,307,335 downwards.
AAGTAGGGTGATGCAATCCCCACCCCCACATTGTCCATATCCATGGTAGCTGTCACGTAGCAGGGACATGCACGTCACACAGGTGCCTCTAAGAACAATGGCCAAAACCATTGCATTGTCTCTCACTTCCGAGACCCGAATTAATAGCGATCTTGCGATTCTCTGGAAGGAGGGGGCTGATCCTGCTCCTTCGGCCCCTCAGAGCTGTGGTACATTCATAACACCTCCCCTCTAAAAACAGCGTTTTTTACCAGCGGTTAAAAACGGAGTTGTACAGTGTCTTACAGGATTTTTAATCTAACACAATACCCAAGCCTTTTCTCTTCACAGAATACTACCGTTATACATTCAAGTCAGTATCTAAATAGTTAACGATTACAGTGTCCCTTTCTTTAATATCTTAACATCGTGTACCGTACTAAAGTCTTGTAGCATCAGACTTCAATTCAATAACCACCTATTTATTATTTTTTTTCGCAACAAAACTAAGGAGGTGTGACCTTAGCTTAGGTGCACTTACAAAAGTTTATGCGAACACTGATCGTTTCAGTCGTTTTACGTAACCGGCAGGTCTCCAAAGGGGCTGTCTTTATTATTCACAGGCTTTGGCGTAAACCCATTCAACCTGCTTGGCTGTTTAACAATGGCATCTCCATTAACCATCGCTTTTTCGGCGAGCACCCCCGTGGGGAACTTGAGTAATTTTTTGTGGTGAACTCCCGCCAGCCTCGTTCATCGGGGTTATTTTTGCAACACCATGCCCCAAACTTAGACCATTTCCACCCAATTCTTTGATTTTACCCAGGTGGCTGGCCCTTTTATCAGTCCCCTTCAGGCTATTGGTGTTTGATTCGAACTCTTCACTCAAGTAGCAGTAATAATTACATTTTTTTAAAATTGACATTTCAGTTGCTATTTTAATCTCAGATCCAATTTTCACTATGTAAAATTTTAATGTTTTAAATTAAGTTTATGACAATGCTTTAACAAGACTAGTGAAAATAAAGTAATTTTCCTGTCAGTTACATTTGGTTTTCACACTGTTGTAAGTGACTGAGATTTTTTCTGCAGAAATTATATGTAATTAACCTTATATTTTTTGAATGAACTATCTTGTTCTTTAGGGTAAAGTTGCTGTAGTTTGTTTTCTCAGCTCTTTAAATAGATTGTATTTTTACAATAAATAGATTGCTGTTCTGTACAGGAACCTCCTTCTGAGAGCAATAAGTTCAACTACTAATTATAACAAAAACAAGGCTTTTTTATTTCCTAGTTAGATACCTACTGGGATACTTCAACAATTACTGGGTAATCAGCCTGCTTGATGTCATAGGTCCACTGAGGTTGTTGCCAAAATGAAAGTTAACATCAAGAAAGGCACTTTCCTTACCTGAGAAAGTGCCTAAATCCCCATACTGACCAAAGTCTAGCTTATTCCTGTCATTTCTGTCCAGTTGCTAAATCTTGCAGTACTGACATGAGGAATCTATTTCTGAGATATGAATTGGCACAGGATTGAATTGAATTGACTTTATTTCTTACATCCTTTTCATACATGAGTAAAAGTTTTTACGTCTCTGAATGTGCAATGTGTAAATAAATGATAGTAATTTGCAATAAATAGTATGTGCAGTAGGATATACAACAGAACAGTCAATATAACTTAGAAGTGCAATTGTGTCAGTGTCATCAGTGTAATCAGTCTGATGGCCTGGTGGAGGAAGCTGTCCCGGAGCCTGTTGGTCCTGGCTTTATGCTGCATTATTGTTTCCCAGCTGGTAGCAGCTGGAACAGTTTGTGGTTGGGTTGACTTGGATCCCCAGTCATCCTTCGGGCCCTTTTTACACACTTGTCACTGTAAATGTCCAGAATAGTTGGGAAGTTCATATCCACAGATGTGTCTGCACCACTCTCTGCAGAGTCCTGCTATTGAGGCAAGTACAGTTCCATACAGCCAGTCGGGATGCTCTTAATTGTGCCCCTGTAGAAAATCCTTAGGATTTGGTAACTCATGCCGAACTTCTTCAACCATCTGAGCTGAAAGAGGTGCTGTTGTGCTTTTTCACCACACAGCTGGTGTGTACAGATCACGTGAGATCCTCGGTGATGTGTATGCTAAGGAACTTGAAGCTGTTCACCCTCTCAACCCCAGATCCATTGATGTCAATAGGGGTGAACCTGTCTCTGTTCCTCCTGTAATCCACAACCAGCTCCTTTGTTTTTACGACACTAGGGGAGAGGTTGTTTTCTTGACACCACCATGTCAGGTGATGACTTCTCTGTAGGCTGCCTCATTATTATTTGAGATTAGGCCAATCAGTGTAGTGTCATTTAATTAGATTGGAGCTGTGGGTGGTGACACAGTCATGGGTGTATAGAAAGTAATGGAGAGGGCTTAGGACACAGCCCTGGGGGCTCTTGTGTTGAGGGTGAGAGGGGCAGAGGTGAGGGAGCCCATTCTTACTACCTCCCAGTGATCTGACAGGAAGTTCAGGATCCAGCTCCACAAGGCAAGGTGAAGGCCAAGGTCTCTGAGCTTCTTGTCAATCTGGAGGGAATTATGGTGTTGAATGCTGAACTGTAGTCCAAGAACAGCATTCTCACATAAGCATCCCTCCTCGCCAGGTGTGTAAGGACGGTGTGCAGAGCTGTGATCTCCAGATTGGAGTCCCAGCCTGGAGATCAAGAAGAGAGGGTACATTTTATTTTGCTTTCTTTTTATTTCTGTGTGTCTTGATGCTAATTGGTTAATTTTTTGATAGTTTAAGTCATTTTAGTACATTCAAATATACTTGCTCTAGTCTAAAGGAATATTTGGAAACAGTTAATGAAACCAGCCAACTTTGACAGGAATTGAGGTTCTACCTGAAGTCTTGCCTGAGTGATGACAGGAAAAATACAAAAAAAAAAGATGAAGAGGTAGTGTTTGTGGATTCATGGAGTGTTCAGAAATCAGGTGGCAGAGAGGAAGAAGTTGTTTATAAATCAAGAATGGGTCTTCAGCTTCCTGTACCTCCTCCCTGATAGTAATGAGAAAAGGCCATGTCCCAGATGATGAAAGCCCTTAATGGATAACTGCTGCCTTCTTGAGATACAATCTCTTGAAGATGTCCTCAGTTGTGGGGAGGGTTGTGCCCATAATGGCACTGGCTAAGCCCATGACCCTCTGCAGCTTCTTGCAGTCCTGCACATTGGAGGCTATATATGAAGACACAATGCTCTCCTGTGCACATCTACAGAAACTGGCAAGAGTATATGAAGCCAACCATATATCCTCAAACTCCCGATGTAGAGCCACTGGCATGCCTTCTTTGTGTTTGGCCCAGGCTGGATCCTCTGAGACATTGATGCCCAAGGGATTGAAGCTGCTCACCCTTTCCACAACTAACCTTTCAATGAGGATTGCTGTGTGTTCCCCTTCTTGACTTCAACAATCAATTCCTTATAAACCATAATCTCTATTCAGCATTGAGGTCTTGATCTCTCTCGGATGGAAAATCAGTATGCCAGGTCAGTGCAAGCAAGTGTGGACCCCAAGTGGCCATTATGGCCCATTTTTAAATATAGCCAATTTGAAATGTAGCATAATCAGTGGTTGATAAACATTTGGTCTTGTGTTAAATATACATTTCTAAAACTTGGAATCACATGTGGCTTTTGCCGAGTTAGAACTCTTGCTTTTAAGGATTCCTGCATTATCGTCAAGAAGTTTATCCACAATCAGTAGTATTGAACTGCCATACAGTAGCAGCAATACTTTTTTTGGCAAATTGATTCTGTTGCATGAGCACTGCTGACTGAGGTAAGTTATTCTTACCCATATCCTGTGTCCCTGGAGCAAAATCTTGTAATGTTTTATGGATGTTCTGCCAGCACACTAAACACATTACTGCAAAAGGTAATTTCAGAAGCAATCTTAACTATTATGATGTAAATTTCTGACAGTATTGAATACTTTATCATGGCAAGGGGCTGACAATGGCACGTTTAAAAGTGTTCAATACATGAAACCCTTGAGGATTACTACCCTAATAAATATTGCAAGAAATCACTCAATCGCCTACCACATTCAGGTTAAAACTAATGATCTAATTTTCAAAAGGATGTTTACCTACAAATAATACAAGCAGACTACTGGGAAACTGAAGGTTCAAGAGTACTTACTAGCAGTGGTTCTGCCGCTTAGCTTTATCACACCAGATAGTGATATTACTTCACAACAGGCAGACAATTCTATTAATTTTAAATAAATGCACTCTGAACATATGTGTTTGCTGTTCTTTCATGATTCCGAAAACAAAATGTCTTGGAACTTTAATTGTTGCTGTACATCTCTGGTTATAAGAAAAGCTTTGTGTTCCTGGATGGTAACACTATATTTTAAAATTTCAAGAGCAGTTAAATCATCTAAAGTGTATGCACCCCATCTCTGTCTTAAAGGAGACATCAAACTGAGCATTTTATCTGTTAAAATTACAAGATGGAATACAAACATTTCATCTTGTGAAGCATAATGTGGTCTCTAGTCACATCCCAAGGTTATGGAATAACTTTAACAAAAAGTCCAACTAAGCTTAACTACCAGGCAGTAAAAAAATACTAACATCTTACAATATAATGGCTTAACAGAATCAAGAGCAAACAAAAATAAATACATTTGATTCAAATTACCTTGGACAGAATATGCAGAGATCTGAGAAATGTTGGTCAGATAGTTAAGAAGCATCTTCCTGTTGACTGCTAATTCATAGACTATGAGAATAGAGAAGTCATAGTAGAAGTGATAGCATTAAAGAGACAATGAAAAGATGTACAAGTATGTTGCTAGGGCTGGAGAGTTGTAGGTACAGAAGGGATTGTCTGCACCTAGCAGTTTTCCTTGGAACACAACTGAAGTGAAACTTAACAAGGTGTATCAAGTTAAAATGGCACAAGTATTACAGGTTGAGTGTGGTAAAGAAGGCAAATACAATGTTGGCATTTATTTCAAGGGGAATAGAATATAAAAGCAAGGAGATAATGCTGAGCCTGTATAAGAAACTAGTCAGGCTGCACTTGAGTATTCTCAGCTGTTTTGGGCCTCATATCTCTAAAAGGGTGTGTTATCATTGGACAGAGTTCAGAGGAGGTTCACGAGGATGATTCTTGGAACAAAGGGGTTAACATATGAGGAGTGTTTCACAGCGTTGGGCCTGTATTCACTGGAATTTCAAGATGGCAGCGCGACGCAGCTTGCAGCGGCCACTCCGGAGCTGATTATCTGTTATTTGTGAAGCGGGATGCCGTGCGCAATCATAATCGGATGAAAAACGGACGTGGGAGCATGGAAGAACATCTGGAAATCTCCAGGAAGACCTTCTTCATTGCTGCTGCTGCTGTGAGGTCCGGGTCTCTGCTGGGAAGAACAGGCCCCCAGTCCTTGGGGTCGCGTTGACGATGGCCATTGGCGGGGGTATCTTAATACGCTCGACAGAGCTTGGCGCTCGGAGAAGCTGTGCCGGAGGGAATGGTCAGAGGCTCGGAGGTTCGACGGACTTGGAGTCTGCTGCGGTCAGAGCACTTTCACTGTGTGCTGTGTCTGCGAGGCTGGGTTCAATGGAGCTTTCATTGTGTGCTGCGTCTGCGAGGCTGAGTCAGGCAGCGCCGTGTAAGTCCATAGCGGGGGTATTCCCTTCTGCCGTCTGCACGGGATGATGAGTCTATCGGGACCCTGAGAATTTGTGGGAACTGTGTGGTGGTTTCTTTTGAACTGATAGTCTTTTAACATCTTTGGACTATTTTTACTGTGTCCATGGTCTTTTATTTTTATCAATTATGCTATTGTTTGCACTGTTGTAACTATGTGGTTTTGTGCAGGTCTTGTAGCTTTAGTTTTTGGTCTTGTTTTGTCTGGTGGGATTGGAGCTCCTTTCCGGGGAATGCGCTAAGATGGTAGCACAATATTAATACGCAGCAGCCTCTCCGGACTCTGGATTGGGGATTGCCAAACGTTATGTGGATTTTCTGGTGTAGTCTCTTTTGTCATGTGCTTTTGTGATATCATTCTGGAGGAACGTTGTCTCATTTTTTCACTGCATTGCATTTGTGGTTTCTAAATGACAATGAACTAAATCTGAATCTGAATTTTGAAGTACGTGTGGGGATCTCACTGAAATCTATCAAATGTTGAAAGAATTAGGGTGGATGTGGAGAGGGTGTTTCCCATGGTGGGGCTATCTAGAACTACAGGAATTGAGGGGCACCCTTTAGAACAGAAGTAAGGAGGAATTTTTTTTTAGTCGGGGTAGTGAATCTGTGGAATGCTCTGCTACAGACTACAGTGGAGGCCAAGTGCGTGGGTATATTTAAGGTGGAAGTTGATAATTTCCTGATCAGTCAGAGCATCAAAGGATATAGTGAGAAGGCAGGTGTCTGGGGTTGAGTGGCATCAAGGATCAGCCATGATTGAGTAGCAGAGTAGACTCAATGGGATGAACGGCCTGTTCCTGTCCTATGTTTTATGATCTGAAGTAGTTTCAATGGGATATAATGTATTCTTAAGATTGGAGTAAACTTAATCTAAATAGTGTTCTTTGTTTTGAAGGAACGTTATCTTGTTTGATGTTATACATGTATATAGTTAAGTGATAATAGACTTGACTTTTGCATGCAAAGTCATTATGGTCTAATTGGCTGTAAATTCCAGTGATTCCATTAACTTCAACAAGAGTATGTATAGTGACTTTACCCCCAGCAAAGTGCTCATGCACTTTGGTAGAAGAAATAAAAGTGTAGACAATTTTCTAAGTGGAGAGAAAATTTAACAACCTAGGGTACAAAGGGACTTGGGGTGTCCTTGTGCAGGATTCTCTAAAAGTTCATTTTCAGGTTGAGTCTGTGATGAGGAAGGCAAATGCAATGTTAGCATTAATTTCAAGAGGACTAGAATGTAAAAGCAAAGATGTAAGGTTGAGGCTTTATAAAACACTAGTGAGGCCTCACTTGGAGTATTGTGAGCAGTCTTGGGCCCCTTATCTAAGAAAGGATGTGCTGACAGTGGAGAGGGATCAAAGGAGGTTCATGAAAATGATTCTGAGGTTGAAAGGCTTGTAATATGAGAAATATTGGATGGCTCTGTGCCTCTACTAATTGGAACGAGGGGTGACCTCATGGAAACCTATTAAATAGTGAAAGGCCTCAATAGAGTGGATGTGGAAAGAATGTTTCTTCTGGTAGGGGAGTATAAGACCAGATGACACAGCTTTAGAATAGAGGGGCATCCTTTTTAGAGTAGAGATGAGGAGGAATTCCTTTAGCCAGAGAGTGGTGAATCCATGGAATTCATTGCCACAGGCAGCTGTGGAGGCCAAGTCATTGGGTATATTTAAGGCAGAAGTCGATTGATTCTTGATTAGTCAGGGCATGAAAGAATACAGGGAGAAGGCAGGAGATTGTGGCTGGAAAGGAAAATGGATCAGAAATGATGAAGTGGCAGAGGAAACTTGGTGGTCCAAATGGCATAACTCTGCTGCTATATCTTATGCTCTTATTGTCTGTGTAAAGTTTGCATGTTCAAAGGTTACTGAGAGAGGGCAGGAGAATGGGGTGGAGAGGAATAATAACTCAGCAATGATAGAATGGCCTACTGACTGCATGTGTTTCCTTTAGATGCAGAAGTTGGTAGATGAATTAACTGCCATAATTATCTTGTGTACAGGAGGAGTTGATAGAATCTGGAGAGAATAAACAATGGTATTATAGATTGATGTAAATAGGCATAGACAGTAGGACAAAGATCCATTTTTGGTGCTGTTTCTGTGACTCCATAAAATACTCAATTTTATCTTAACCTTTGCGTTATTTCAAATCTACAGGTGTAACAGTGCAATAGTTATATATCACTTTATTAACTCTGGCAAAGTTAACACATTAATATGTTAGAAACTGGTAAATATGAAGATATGAATAACAGCATGCAGACATTGGGTAATTGGATATAGTTTCAGTGTTAGGCATTGCTTTCTTTGTACCAGCTGAATATTCTAGTTTATGCAGTCATACTTTTCACCTGAACATCTTTACATTAGTGCTTGCTATTTTGACCAGAGTAATAAATCTTTCCCCGTTTTCTAATTGTCTCCCCTACTGAGATCCTTGTTGAAACATTGGTATGAATGTGCAGATTGCTTCAGTGTTGGTACTCCTACTTAGATTTCGCACTTCATTATGGATATCTGCTGTAATCTATTTGTAATACCAAGGGCCTTGTACATTACTGAGCTCCAGAGGCAGTTCTCTTTATAAAATAAAAATATATAAAACTTGAAACAACATTGCCTGCTTTCTAAAACAAATATCTACTAAATAAGTAATATATTATCTGGGTCACTAAATAAACAAGGACTTGTTTACTGTGATTCTGACTCAAGAAGAACTGAATAAATATTTATTCAGGGTGGATGATTCGAGGAAATAGATGAGCACGAGCTGGTGAAAACAAGTAAATATCTTTGTGGCCTTGAATGCTTTGTCAGCATTCATGTTGATCTTCAAAGGGATTTATGAGATTTTGGAAAGCAAGGACTTTTAGAAATCTTGCATCTTTTATAAAAGTAACAGTAAAATTCAGCAGACACATTTTCTTGAGGTTGTAGCGGTGTGCTACACGCAGCGCTAAAATAACGACGGAGTCGGTAAACTGCAGTTAAAGACAGATTTTATTCGAACTTCACAGCCTTGCTTTAAAGCCTCCCTGATCCCGCCCTCCCCAGGTGCGGATGCTGTAGGGGCACGTACTCACAATCCCCCGCAGGCTTTTCCCTTTGTTGGTGAAGCAGACCTGGCACCCTTTTGGGACTGGCCTTTGTGCCGGCGTGTTGGCTATTTGTGAGCCAGTTCGAGTGCGCTAGGAAATGGGTTGCCACATATCACCCCCCCCCCAGAACCGGCGATACACCCCCCCAATGTCCACAGTCTGGGCCGGACCCTGTTTGGGAGGTCGGCCTCTGCGCCGCGGTGCCGGAAACTCAACCGGTTGCGCCAAATCCACATGGGCCGGTTGGAGTCGGTCCACCGTGAAAACCTCCTCTCTCCCCCCAACGTCCAGCACGAACGTGGATCCGTTGTTCCTGAGCACCGTAAACAGCCCCTCGTAGGGCCTTTGCAGCGGTGGCCGATGCCCGCCCCTTCGTACAAACACAAACTTACAGTTCTGCAGGTCTTGGGGTACGCTGGTCGGGTGCTGCCCATGCTGCGAAGTGGGTATGGGGGCCAGGTCACCGAGCCTCTCGCGTAGTCTGCCCAGGACTGCTGCGGGTTCTTCCTCTTGCCCCCTTGGGGCCAGTATGAACTCCCCGGGGACGACCAGGGGTGCGCTGTATACCAACTCGGCCGACGAGGCGTGCAGATCGTCTTTGGATGCCGTGCGGATGCCGAGTAGGACCCAGGGAAGCTCGTCCACCCAGTTAGCTCCTCTCAGGTGGGCCATGAGAGCCGACTTTAGGTGACTGTGGAAACGTTCCACCAGGCCGTTCGTCTGTGGGTGGTAGGCAGTGGTGTGGTGCAGCTGTGTCCCTAAAAGGCTGGCCATAGCTGACCACAGGCTGGAGGTGAACTGGGCGTGTCTGTCGGAGGTAATGTGGGCCGGTACACCAAAGCGAGAAACCCAGGTGGCGATCAGTGCCCGGGCGCAAGATTCGGAGGTGGTGTCGGTGAGCGGGATCGCCTCTGGCCATCTTGTGAACCAGTCCACGATAGTCAGGAGGTGCTGCGCTCTGCGCGACACTGGCAGGGGGCCCACGATATCCACATGAATGCGGTCGAAACGCCGGTGGGCGGGGTGGAACTGCTGCGGCAGAGCTTTGGTGTGCCGCTGCACCTTGGCCGTCTGGCAGTGCATGCACGTCCTGGCCCATTCACTGACCTGCTTGCGGAGTCCATGCCAAACGAACCTGCTGGAGACCATCCGGACGGTTGTCCTGATGGAGGGGTATGCTAAGTTATGAATGGAGTCAAAAACGCGTCGCTGCCAAGGTGCCGGGACGACGGGACGGGACTGGCCGGTGGCGACGTCACAGAGTAGGGTCCTCTTACCTGGGCCTACGGGGAGGTCCTGGAGCTGCAAACCGGAGACTGTGGTTCTGTAACTCGGGATCTCCTCGTCTGCCTGCTGCGCCTCTGCCAGCACCTCAAAGTCTACCCCTTGGGAAAGGGCATGAATGTTAGGGCGAGAGAGCACGTCCGCCACGACATTGTCCCTACCCGAGACATGCCGGACATCCGTCATGTATTCAGAGATGTAGGACAGATGGCGTTGCTGGTGGGACGACCAGGGGTCGGACACCTTCGTGAACGTAAAGGTAAGCGGCTTGTGGTCCGTGAACGCGGTGAACGGCCTACCTTCTAAGAAGTACCTGAAATGCCAGATTGCCAGGTAGAGCGCCAACAGTTCCTGGTCGAAAGCACTGTATTTGAGCTCGGGTGGCCGCAGGTGTTTGCTGAAAAACGCCAGGGGTTGCCAGCGACCTGCGATGAGTTGCTCCAGCACCCCACCGACTGCCGCGTTAGAGGCGTCCACTGTGAGGGTGGTAGGGACGTCCATTCTGGGGTGCACTAGCATCGCGGCGTTTGCCAAGGCTTCTTTTGTTTTAATGAAAGCGGTGGCGGACTCCTCGTCCCAGGTAATGTCCTTGCCCGGACCCGACATCAGGGCGAACAGGGGGCGCATGATTTGGGCAGCTGAAGGGAGGAAGCGGTGTTAGAAATTGACCATACCCACGAATTCCTGAAGGCCTTTGATCGTGGTGGGTCGGGGGAAATGGCGGACCGCATCTACCTTGGCGGGCAGAGGGGTTGCCCCGTCTTTAGTAATCCTGTGGCCCAGGAAGTCGATGGTGTCGAGCCCGAACTGGCATTTGGCGGGGTTGATTGTAAGATCGTACTCAGTCGGGCGTAGAGTTGATGCTCCTGACGACTGCTGCTGGCTATGAGGATGTCGTCCAAATAGATGAATGCGAAGTCCAGGTCACACCCCACCGCGTCCATTAACCGCTGGGATGTCTGTGCGGCATTCTTAAGGCCGAACGGAATGCGGCGGAACTCGAAAAGGCCGAACGGGGTGATGAGAGCCGTTTTGGGGACGTCGTCCGGATGCATCGGGATTTGATGGTACCCTCGGACGAGGTCTACCTTGGAGAAGATCCGTGCGCCGTGCAGGTTTGCTGCAAAGTCCTGAATGTGCGGCACAGGGTAGCGGTCCGGTGTGGTAGCCTCGTTAAGCCAGCGGTAGTCGCTGCATGGTCTCCAGCCCCCTGTCACTTTGGACACCATGTGCAGGGGGGAGGCCCATGGGCTGTCGGACCGCTGGATGATCCCCAATTCCTCCATCCTCTGGAACTCCTCCTTCGCCAGTCGGAGCTTGTCCGGGGGAAGCCGCCGAGCACGGGCGTGGAGGGGTGGTCCTTGAGTCGGGATGTGGTGCTGCACGCCATGTCGGGGCATGGCTGCCGTGAACTTTGGTGCCAGAACCGATGGGAAATCCGCCAGGACTCTGTTGAAGTCGTTGTTGGACAGCGTGATGGAGTTGAGGTGTGGGGCTGGCAACTGGGCTTCTCCCAGGGAGAACGTCTGAAAGGTCTCGGCGTGGACCAGTCTCCGCCTCGGCAGGTCAACCGGTAGGCTGTGAGCCCACAAAAAATCCGCACCCAGAAGCCGTTGGGCTACGGTGGCCAGTGTGAATTCCCGCTTAAACCTGCTGGAGCCGAACTGTAGCTGCACCGTTCGGGTGCTGTAGGTCCTTACCATGCTGCAGTTCACGGTCCTCAGGGGGGGACCCGGTGCCCTGTTGCGGGTGTTGTAACTCGTCGGAGGTAAGACGCTGATCTCGGCACCGGTGTCGACCAAAAAATGGCGTCCCGACCTCTTGTCCCACACATACAGGAAGCTATCCCGATGGCCAGCGGCTGTAGCCAACAGTGGCGGCTGGCCCTGGCGTTTCCCGGGAACTTGCAGGGCAGGCTACAGTGGCAGGCTTCTGCGCCCCTCCACGGAAGGCAGAAGCACCAGTGTTCGTTGGTCTCCTCACCCCTGCCTCTGGGGTTAGCGGGCTCTGTGGCCGGGCCTGGTCTGGTTTGCTGCTGGGAGCGTGGCCTGGTGATCTGTGCGACGGACGCCCTACTCTCCTTCTTGGCGTTCCACAGCAAGTCCGCCTGGGCTGCCACCTTCCGTGGGTCACTGAAATCCGCGTCGGACGGCAGCAGGCGTATGTCCTGGGGCAGCTGCTTCAGGAATGCCTGCTCAAACATGAGGCAGGGTTTGTGTCCGCCGGCCAGAGACAACATCTCATTCATTAAAGCTGATGGAGGTCTGTCTCCCAAGCCATCTAGGTGCAGTAAACGGGCAGCCCGCTCGCGCCGTGAGAGTCCGAAAGTCCTTATGAGCAGGGCTTTGAATTCCGTGTATTTGCCGTCCGCTGGGGGAGACTGTATGAACTCCTCAACCTGGGCCGCTATGTCCTGGTCGAGGGAGCTCACCACGTAGTAGTAACGTGTGTCCTCTGAGGTTATCTGCCGAACGTGGAATTGTGCTTCTGCTTTCTGGAACCATAGGTGAGGTCGCAGCGTCCAGAAGCTTGGCAGTTTCAACGAAACCGCATGAACAGATGCAGCATCGTTCATCTCAGGTCCAAAAATAGTTTGGACCATCGGGGTCACCAATTGTAGCGGTGTGCTACACGCAGCGCTAAAATAACGACACGAAGTCGGTAAACTGCAGTTAAAGAAAGATTTTATTTGAACTTCACAGCCTCGCTTTAAAGCCTCCCTGATCCTGCCCTCCCCGGGCACGGGTGCTGTAGGGGCAAGTACTCACAAACCCCCGCAGGCTTTTCCCTTTGTTGGTGAAGCAGACCTGGTGCCCTTTCGGGACTGGCCTTTGTGCCGGCGCGCTGGCTATTTGTGAGCCGGTTCGAGTGCGCTAGGAAGTGGGTCGCCACAAGGTAATATTATGAGCCAACAGCCACAGGGATTTCATCACCTGAAGATGACTGGTTCGGTAAATTATGTTTCTCTTCAAATAAAATAGGCTGATTGACTTTAGATACAACACTGAGTCATGTCCTCTGCAGAAATTCTCTGATGACGTAGCAATAGTTGAGTGTATAAAGGGAGGATGAGAGGGCCCAAGTGAAGGACCTTGTCAAATGGTGCAAGCTGAATCATCTGCAACTCAACATTAGTAAGACAAGGAGATGGTGATGGACTTTAGGAAGACTAAGCCTGCACTGCTCCCTGTTACTATTGATGGTGAGGACGTGGATGTGAAGAGGACCTACAAGTACCTGGGGGTGGACCAGGATGACGGACTTGAGTGGAGCACCAACACAGAGGCATGTGTACAAGGAGGGGCAGAGTCACCTGTTCTTCCTGAGAAGACAGGGGTCCTTTGGAGGATACAGGCCTCTCCTTCACATGTTCAACCAGTCAGTTGACACCAGTACAATCTTCTGTGCAGTGGTGTGCTGGGGAAATGGCATCAACATGGGTGATGCCCATATGCTCAATAATCTGATTAGGAAGGCTGGCTCTGTTATAGGAGTCAAACTGGACACACTGGAGGCTGTGGTAGAATAAAAGATCCTATGGAAAATCCTGACAATTCCAGACAATGTTTCTCACCCTTGGAATGCCACCTTGGCCGATGATGCACCATCAATAACTCTCGGAGAAGGGAGGTGAACGATAGGCTTTTATTAGCAGCAAAAGTGATCACAACATCTCGGAGACTGAGGGGGGAGCAGTGCCTCCAATTGCCTTTATACAGGGGTCTGTGGGAGGAGCCACAGGAGCAGTCAGCAGAGGGGTGTGTCCAGACAGGTATACATAGTTCACCACAGACGAACAGAGGAACATTTTTAGTAATAGACTAAGACAACTGTGCTGCTTCAAAGAGCACTGCATGAGGTCATTCTTACCTTCAGCTGTTAGGCTTTATAATGGATCAACCTATAGCTGGGGAAGCGATGACCCCCTCCTGGACTGTTTGAAGTAACTTATTCTCTATTCTTCCTTACTGCTAATATTTATATCTCTGCACTTGTAATGCTACCGTGACACTGCAATTTCCTTTGGGATCAATAAAGTATCTAATTGGCTCACTTAATTTCAACAACCTCAATTTGCAGAGTATATAGAGTCTTCAATACAAATTGCCAGTTGCTTTGCAAGATCAGTCAAAATCGAGGACAGTGTAATGATGGGTGACTGCAAGTTTGTTTCAAAAATTTCGAAGGAGGTCTTGGACGGGAGGAGGAGGTGAAGCCAGTCTGAAAAAATCACTAAGCAATTACCATCAACAGATCACTTGCAATACCAGAGGAAACAACACACTGGACCATTATTACACCACCATCAAGAATGCCTACTGTGGTATTCCACACCCTAATTTCGGGAAGTCTGATCACCTGGCTGTACTTCTATTCCCTGAGTATACTGAAGGCTAGGCAATCCAGGCCTGCACCAGAAAACCAGGTACGACTTGCGGAGGGCTATTTCAAGGGCAAAGAGACAATTTCAAACAAGGTTGGAGGCGACATCAGATGTTCGACAACTCTGGTGGGGTTTGCAAGACATTACTTCTGATAAAGCAAAACCCAATAGCATGAATAGCAGCGATGCTTCACTACCAGATGAACTGAATACCTCTATGCCCACTTTGAAAGGGAGAACACAACTACAGCTGTGAAGATCCCTGCTGCACCTGATGACCCTGTGATCTCTGTCTCAGAGGCCGATGTTAGACTGTCATTAAAGAGAGTGAACCCTCGCAAGACAGAAGGTCCCAATGGGGTACCTGGTAAGGCTCTGAAAACCTGTGCCAACCAACCGGTGGGAGTATTCAAGGACATTTTCAACCTCCCACTGATATGGGTAGAAGTTCTCACTTGCTTCAAAAAGGAAACAATCATACTAGTGCCTAAGAAGAATAATGTGGGCTGCCTTAATGACTATCATCCAGAACCTCTCAGATCTACAGTGATGAAATGCATTGAGAGGTTGGTCAAGACTAAACTAAACTCCTGCCTCAGCAAGGACCTGGACCGATTGCAATTTGCCTATCACCACAATAGGTCAATAGCAGACACAAACTCAATGGCTCTCCACACGACTTTAGACCACCCGGACAATATAAACACTAATGTCAGAATGCAGTTCATCAACTATAGCTTGGTATTTAATAACATCATTTCCACTATCCTGATTGAGAAGCTACAGAATCTGGGACTCTGTACGTCCCTCTGCAATTGGATCCTCGACTTCCTAACTGGAAGACCACAGTCTGTGCAGGTAACATCTCCTCCTCGCTGATGATCAACACTGGTGCGCCTCAGGGGTGTGTGCTTAGCCCACTGCTCTGCTCTCTATATACCCATAACTGTGTGGCTAGGCATAGCTCAAGTACCATCCAGAACTTTGCTGATGACACAGCCATTGTTGGTAGGATCTCAGATGGAGATGAGAGGGCGTACAGGAGTGAGATATGCCAACTAGTGGAGTGGTGTCACAGTAACAACCTGGCACTCAACATCAGTAAGACAAAAGAGCTGATTTTGGACTTCAGGAAGGGTAAGACGAAGGAACACATTCCAATCATCACAGAGGGATCAGAAGTGGAGTGAGTGAACAGTTTCAAGTTCCTGGGTGTCAAGATCTCTGAGGACCTAGCCAGGTCCCAACATATCGATGTAGCTATAAAGAAGGCAAGACCGCGACTATACTTCATTAGGAGTTTGAAGAGATTTGGTATGTCAACAAATACACTCAAAAACTTCTATAGATGTACCGTGGAGAGTATTCTGACAAGCTGTATCACTGCCTGGTATGGAGGTGTTACTGCACTGAACCGAAAGAAGCTGCAGAGGGTTGGAAATTTAGACAGCTCCACATCTTCAAGGTGTCTCGGAAAGGCAACATCCATTATTAAGGACCTCCAGCACCCAGGGCATGTCCTTTTCTCACTGTTTCCATCAGGTAGGAGATACAGAAGCTTGAAGGCACACACTCAGCGATTCAGGAATAGCTTCATCCCCTCTGCCATCTGATTCCTAAATGGTTATTGAACCTGTGAACACTGCCTCACTTTTTAAATATATATTATTTCTGTTTTTCACGATTTTTAACCTATTCAATATACTTATATTGTAATTGATTTATTTATTATCTTTTCTTCTGTATTCTGATTCTGATAATGTTAGAGCACAGCTGCCATTTGTTCAATGAAAAATATGGAATGAACAATGCAATGACTTTTTTTCGAGACTATATCCAAGTTAGCTGATAGTATAAATCTGCTATAAACTGTGAGGATGACAGAAAGAGACTGCAAAGAGATAAAGGGATCTTATATGAGAGGGAAAGAATATGGCAGTTGGCTGCAAACAGGAGGCCATTTAACACATTATAGCCCAAAAGGAACTTGCAGGTTAATAACATTTCTCAGCTCTTGGTCCACAGACTTGTAGCTATGGTATCTTCTTCAGTCTTAACAAAACTACTGGTAGTTGTGAAGGACTGTGGAACTCCATTCTTCAGTTTAGTTCCACATCCTGCTCCTCCAACCGTCCAGTTTGAGATCTCCAAGCAGAGTGAAGTCAGAGGAGTCCTCAAAAAGGCAAGGTCACTAGCAGAGCCAGGTTGGAATGGAATTCCTTACAAGCTCTATGAACACTGCCCTCATGACACAGGCAAGGATGAAGATCAAGACCTCCAAGTCGTGAAGCCTGTCCATCCCAAAAAGGGGCCAGTAGCCACAACATAACCTTTGTTGTAGGGGGTGAGGAAATCCTATTGTTGGCCAGGTAGCCCATCTAAAGCCTTGGGAGGCAGTACACTACAGAGCTCTCCGACAGGCAGCTGGGAAGAGTGGCATAGAGACAGATCGCAGAAGGCCCGGCTGGAACCGACTACCCAGGAAGTAAAAAATGTGGTGCTACCAGTTCACACTGTACCAATGGGTGACGTGGTCAGTAAAATCTCCTCATCAGCGGCCAGTGTGATGGATGGGGCTGCCTTGGGGTCTCTCGGACACTGGCTTCCTCAGGAAGAACACGTTCCATCCGCCTGGGTACAAGCAGGAGAAAACCTGACAGGTCGTTAAGCTGAGGAAGTGCACTGACCTGCTAGTGAGGAGTGCCAATGCCTCAATCCACACCAGCCGTGAATAGAGAGCCCAAGCTGAAGTAGACCGGGCCATCAGCAGGCCGCAGCACGTCAGCAGGGTCCAGGCTGGACGTGCAGGGCTTGGCTGGGGGAAGGCAGCACGTTTCTGGTCCAAGGCTTTGAAGAAAGAGAGGAAAGCCACAGTACTGAAGAGATGACGAGGGCAGAGAAGGAGCTCTGCAGGGTGAAGGCAGCGGCACAGTGCTGTCAGGGAAACCGGACAACGTGGGAGGGCACCATCAACAGGTCATTCAGCTGGTCCGACGTTTGGAAGGTTCCACAAGCTAGACTCAGCTTCCACGTCGGGGCAACCTGTGATACCCTGTCCTGCCCCCGAAATCTTCACCAGTGGCTCAGCAGTGAGGATAGCTGCCCCCTTTGTGATACCACCAACCCCCAACACAGCCTGGCAGGATGCAAGACTGCACAGTCCCAAGGGCGCTACAGATGGTGGCACAACCTGGTCCTAATGAAGCTGGTGGAGGTCCTAGAGACCTGCAGGGGGGTCGACAACTCATCCCATCCCTTAACAAATGGCTGGACGCATCCGCCAGGGCTTCATCGGCGCATCAACGACGAGGTTTCTCCATAATATGGCACTGACTGGATGGAGGCTCAGGAGTGCCAGCAGAGTGTTGGCTGAAGAGACAGAGAAAGGCAGCTTTCGGCTGTGCCTGAGGAGGCAGGACAGAAGTTGGGGGCACCAACTAACCCCACTTGGAGCTGCTGGGGGTGACAGGGAGATGACCCTGCAACTGCTCTGCCACCAGGAGATGTACCAGGACTAGGGGAGCGAAACATGAGTGAGTGGTGGTCCCTGTCTGATGACCCTGGAACTGACATAAGGGCACTGTTGGAGGGGTGGCAGGCAGCAATGCCAAGCAGGAAATAACATCATCCTGTAAGTCTCATTGTGCTGGGCTCAGGACAGGTCAAGCTGCTGACACTCTCCACCACTGATCCCCACCTGCTCACCTTTCCTCCTCTTCCTGAGCTCTGTAGTTTTACTGAGACTGAGCAAGAAATTGCTGCTGCTGCTCCACTCAACCAAGTTTCCTATCTCTTGCTCTCTTTTTGCCATATTTTATTTATTTGTTTATGCTTACTGTCACTTATAGGACTTTTTATGTTATTACACAGTACTGCTGCCACAAAACAACAAGTTTCACAGCAGATATCAGTGATAATAAACCTATTAAACCTATAAATTTTTTCTGAATCGGATGTCTCCGTCAAGGTAGTGGTTTCTCTCGGTGATACATCCTTTTTTATTTCATGTTCATCTTTATTCAATACAGTGGGCAATTTATTTCCCTCCCTTCTCTCCCCAACCCCCACCCCCAGACAAATTTCTTAGAAACACCATACATCTTTTTTTCTGAAAATCAGTGACATTTTATCTCGTCTTTAGGTCTTGTAGTTTTGATCCACGATGCATTATAAATCAATTTCCTCCTGTTGAAGCACGTGTGGCAGTAGACTTGAGGGATACTTTCAGTCCTGTAAGGAATATTTCAATAGATGATAGCTTGGTCATAAAAAGGGACGACTTACCCAAAAGAAGTAAGTTCAAAACCATTCTTTCATGTTTTTCAAAATGAAATTCAATCGATATGAAGCTGACGGTTCCAGCAGAAAGTGACCCCTTAAATGAATGAAAATTCCAGCTAATTTACCAATGCCTTTCCAAGAAAAGAATCTGCACCAAGTCGATATCTATATGTGACCATGACCCACAGTGGTCAAAGTTCAAAGTACATTTGTTATGAAAGTATGCATACATTATACAACCTTGAGATTCATCTTCTTACTGGCCCACAAAATAAAGGAACCCATTTAAGAAAGGACCACTGAATGTTCAATGTGCAGAGAGAAAAAAAATAAATCATACAAATAATAAACTGAAGCAATAGGGTTCTGAACTGAAGTCCACGAAGAGAGTCCGTCCACAACTCTTAATGATCAGGGCACAATAAATCCTATCTTGTCATTGTTGCCCACATTCTAAGTATGAATTAATAAATTAGGTACAGAGGAGATGTCAGGGGTAAGTTTTTTTACGCAGAGAGTGATGAGTGCGTGGAATGGGCTGCCGGCAATGCTGGTGGAAGCAGATATGATAGGGTCTTTTAAGAGACTCCTGGATGGCTACATGGAGCTCGGGAAATAGAGGGCTATGGGTAACCATAAGTAATTTCTAAGGTCAGGACATGTTCGGCACAGCTTTGTGGGCCAAAGGGCCTGTATTGTGCTGTAGGTTTTCTATGTTTCTATGTTTCTAAAGGTCATATTACACTGGTGATAAAGTTTAATTTCATATTTTCCTCTCGCACTCTTATGACATTACTACTTATCTATTCTTTTGCCACTTCCTCCAGCTTAATTCTACAAGCTTCTGTTAATAATATGTTTCCTTGAGTGATTTGCCAGTTTTACTGGCAGCTTACCTCATCCATGTTTGGGGAGGGACTTAGAACTCAGAGTAGATAGTGTACTTGGTGAATTTGAGAAGTGACATTACATGGTAGGAAGAATGAACCAAGTAAAAAAAAAACAATCCTGAAACACATTGCATAGTATGCAAGCCCATGATTAAAGGCGGCAGGGCAAATCAGAAGCTTATTATAATAGTATTCTGGACCCCTGTTGTTATAAATGGAACTGCAGACAACAAAAGCAAGCAGACACTATTATTTTTTTTAAATCTGCAGATTCTGGAAATCTAAAATAAAAAACAAAGTGCTGGAAATGCTCAGCAGGTCAAGCTATATCTGTGGAAAGAAAAAAAGGTAATATTTTAGGCTCTTTGTCAGAACTGATTATTAAACTCTGGGTCCATCTCAATTATGCAAAGGGAAAGTGATCAAAGGATTCAAATTTAAGATTTATTGGAAAAACAACAAGAGGCTACTTGAGAAATAGTGTGTTTGACAGGATTGGATAGAGTGTCTATTTTGTAATAGTAGTTTTCCAAAGGGAATTGCTTTAGTAGTTGAAGAATATTACATGGAGCTGTGGGAAAAGAATTGGGAGTGTGAGATTAATTTAGTCACGAGGGCCTGTTGGGCCAGAAGGTCCTGTTACTGTGCTGTTCCTCGAAATAAAAAATAAAAATAAATAATTGATTAAATGCAGAAGGAGACAGGCATGATGAACGTTAATCCTGCAAGAAGAACAAACGTGAAAATTTGTTATAAATTTTTCAAATTCTGCAGTGTGGTTCTTTGAATACAATTGGCAGCACAATGATGCAGCATTCAGTACTGCTGTCTCACACTGACAAGTTAATTGAAAGTTATCTCTTAGTAGGTAGCAAACAAATTTAAGGGCTGGTTGATGAATATTGCAAGAAATGATACATTGCAAGACTACAGGGAAAACAAAAGGAGGGGAATGGGATTACAGTTGATTCTGGTTAATTGAGCCGTCAGTTAATCGAGGCAGCCACTTATTCAGAACAACTCTGAAAGAGCAGAAACTAACAGAGAAAATAGTCAGAATATTTGGGACATTGTACCACTAAATTGGGACAGCTGCTTTCAAAGTTTCTAACTGGTATCACCAATCACATGCATTCATGTGATTGTTAAACACTATACCATGCTAAAGCGAATAGTCTTTAAGTATCATCATTTATGGGTGTTTGTGTGTAAAAAATAAAGCAGTGATATTTGTCAGTGATAGTTGGTTAAGGAAAAGCTGTAAGAGAACTCAGAACTGTTTTGATCATTGCGATTTCATGCATTGAGGCATGGAGATTCCAGGAACAGCCAGGAGTGAAAATGAAACAATTTTACTACTTCAGCAAGTTAGGAGGTACGAAGAATTTGAAGGCATCAACAATCACTTGAATGTTACAATGAAAATGAAGGTTGGGAGGATGCATTGTATGAAGGTAGTCCATTATCTACATTAGCTGTCTGCACTGATTTTGTTCTTTTACAGTCAATCAAAAGAACACGCCACCATAGTATGGATGAATTCCTCTGTCAACAACTAGGTTGTGCAATCACTCAAGTTAAGTAAGATGCTTTCCTAAGGGATTTGTATTGGTGGATCCTTGGGTTACTGAAGAGGCCGATCCGAGAAGCATTTTCTGGTGCGATGTGGACACAAGTGGTAGCTATGGATAGCGGTTGGGTCTTTTCATTGTTCACTCTCTCCATCCACAGCTGCCACTTATTCTCTGCAGCACAACGGAACTCGCTGTCATGTAGCACAGCTTCCTCTTGAACAGATTTCCTCAGGTGTATCTATTGAGTGCAATGTCTTCCCAGTTTTTAAATATAACGTTGAATTTCTTCAGCCTGATCTGAATGTCATTTTTGAAGCATTTCCTTTGCTGACCTTCCTTCAACTGGGAGTATCTGTTTGGGGAGACATGAGATGGCATCCAAATGATATGACCTATTCATCAGAGTTGTTGTTGCTTTATCATGGTGGAAATGCTGTTCATGTTTGCCTTCTCCAGCATGCTGGTGTTAGTGCGTTTGTCCTTCCAGCTGATCCTCAAAGCCTTTCGTAAGTTTCCTTGGTGATATTGTTCCAGGGTTTTCAGGTGTCAGCTCTAGATGGTCCATGATTCAGCTCCAAACTGTAATGTAGGAAGGACGGCTGCTCTATGGACCAAAAGTTTCGTTCAGACCTGAATATCACGGTCTTCAAAGACCCTTTTCCTTAATCTTGCATAGACTCCGCTCAATTCATAGGCAGTGTTGATCTTTGAGTCAGTGTCTGCTTTTATGAGAGGATGCTACCAAAGTAGGGAAAGGGGTCAACATTTTCAAGGGCAATACCATCAACTTTTGTGGAGGGCTAGGTGAATGGCTGGTTGGGGGGCTGGCTGATAGAGGACCTGTGTCTGATTTATATTCAAAACCTGACCCAGGGCTCTATATGCCTTGGCAAAGACGTTCAGATCATATTGGAGGTCTTCTTCAGAGTCTGATGCAATGGCATTGTTGTCTGCATGCTGAAGCTCCATACTAGTGGTGATGCTGACCTTGTTCTTGGCCGTGAACCATTTGAGATTGAAAAGCCTGTGTCCATTCAATTGGGACAGAGAAAGTCTTATAGTACTGTAGTAGTATTGTTAGTGTTCTAATTTGATTTGTATTTCATTTCAATACATAATTTGTTACTCAGTTAAATGGTAATTTGTCTTTTTATATGTTTTTAACTATTTCCATAAAACTTCATCTAATTGTGGCAGCCACTTAATTGGGCCAAAATGTACTGGTCCCAATGAGTCTCAAATAACTAGAATCTTCTGTACTGAGTCTGGTCTGCTGGAAGTCATCATGGACCCAATGGCTCTGACCGTAGAACTACATTGAGCAACAATGCACTGCTCTGTTTGCGAAGAATTAGTTGTTTATTATCTCTTCCATTAGCACCATTTGAAGAATGACTTCACATTAATTCCCAGAAGCAACTAGATTGTACAAGTTGATGATCTGAGAAGAAACAATAATGGCTAAATTATGCTCACTGTATCAGAAGCTGGAGTCAATTTCAGAACAATTAGCTTATCCGCACCACTTTCCAACCCAATCTCTTCCCCGCCTCTCTATCTCTCTCAGCACAACATGTAAATTACAGGCAAAAGGCTTGACTACAATGTTGGTTAATTGGGTAGATGGATAATCATCTGAAATATATTGCAAGTGAACCCAAAATAATATATTTGAGAGGAAATATAAACTAGCTGGTAAGTGCAAAAAATCAATGGAAAGGCAAAGATTTAGAGGATCAGATAATAACTAATTTTTCAAAGTTGGAAGACACCAATAAAGTTGTAAAGCACAATGGGACACTTGTACTCATTAACAGGTTAGCAATCACATAAGCAAAAATGTTGTTAATATATGTGTGCAGTTTAGATTCATAGAATACTACAGCCCAACTCACCCATACCAGCCTATCTAATAACAACAGCAATGTCCTCCTCCTCCTTTTCCTCTTCCTCCTCAATCAGCCCAACTGGGGCATAGGCTGCTGACAACAGCTTGCCAGAGTCCTCTGTTCTGGGTCAGATTTTCAGTCTTTCAAAGTCTAGCCCATTGAAGATCCATCCTTTCCCAGAGATGAGGTCTTTGGAGCTTCTGTTGGTGTTTCTGTACTGCTGTTTTTTTTTATGTGATGGGGTTGCTAGCCCTATGCTCAACCCTCCTCCTTTTGTAGCTGGGCTTGGGACCGTCCATGATGGAGTTTCATTTGTCTCTGTCATTAACCTTTCCTATCTACTTCCTTGTCCAAATTTCTTTTTAACATTGTAATTGTGCCTGCCTCTATCATTATTTCTGTCAGCTTGTTCGAAATACCCTCTATCCTCTGTGTGACAGACCTACTCCTCAGGTCCCCTTGTTATCTTTTCTCTCTCAGTATTAACCCTAGCCTTCTACTTTTAGACCACACGGAAGTTGTAAACTTTCACAAACACAAGAATATCTGCAGATGCTGGAAATCTGCAGCAACGCACACAAAATGCTGGAGGAGCTCAACAGGCCAGTCAGCATCTATGGACAAGAGTAAACTGTCGATATTTTGGTCCGAGACCCTTCATCAGGACTGGAAAGAAAGAGGAAAGTCAGCGTAAGAAGGTGGGGGAGGGGAGGAAGAAGTACAAGGTGGTAGGTGATAGGTGAAACCAGGAGAAGGGGGAGTGGGTGAAATAAGAGCTGGGAAGTTGATTTGTAAAAGAAGTAAAGGGCTGGAGAAGGGCCACACATTTCAATTCTACTTCCCATTCCCATTCCAACATGTCAGTCCATGGCCTCCTCTATTGCTGTGATGAGACCACACTCAGGCTGGATAAGCAACACTTTATATTCCGTCTGGGGAGCCTCCAACCTGATGGCATGATCATCAATTTCTCCAACTTTCAGTAATGGCACCCACCCCTCTTATTCACCATTCCCCATTCCTGTGTGTCTCTCTCTCACCTTATCTGCCTATCAGGAGCTCCTCGTCCTTCCCCTTCTACCATGGTCTTCTATCCTCTCCTATCAGATTCCCCCTCACATTTATCTCTTTCACCAATCAACCCCAGCTCTTTACTTCACCCCTTCCTCCTCTTCCGTTCTGTAGATAGGTGGTTGTACATTGTGTATGACGATGATAGGAAAACTATGCAGGAGAGTGTTTAAAAGTGGAAAAACCATTTCCCTGGAGAGTTCCACTCTCTCAACCTTAGAAGTCCAGGTCCAGTGGTAAAAACAAACTGGGGACCTCCTTAGGTGCAGTAGATGACTATGACGCTTCGGTGTCTTGCCATGCCCTTTACTCTCCAGGGAGTATTGCCGAATCACCTTCTTGGCCATTGGGTCTCACTGTAGATCTCTCTGCCCTGTCTGCTGGAGCTGACTTTGCGTGGTAGGACAGGCATGTCCCTATCTTACCAGGGTATCTTACAGGGGTGTGAAGCTGCCAGCTGCCCTCGCCTGGTTTAGCCTGCTTGTTGAAGTGGTGTATCGGGGTGGGGCTGCCATTGCATGTGATCAACTACTTGGAGCCTCAGGTGAGAGCTGAATGTCCGGTGGGGACCAAAACTGAGTGAGCTGCCCCAGAACAGGCATGACAAGCCCCTTCACCAGAGGTGCTACCAATCCCTGGACACACCATAAATTTAAAATAAGTAGTGAAAATAGGGAGCAAAATGGGGAGGTAGTGTTCAGTGGTTGGTTTATTGTCTGTTCATAAATCTGATGTACAAGGGGAAGAAACTGTTCCTAAAAAGCTGAGTGTGCTACTGTACTTTTTTCCTGTTGGGGGCAATGAGGAGGCATGTCCTGGTTGATGGAGGTCCTTAATGATAGATGTGCCATTTTGAGGCATCGTCTTTTGAAAATATCTTTGATCCTGGGGAGGCTCATGTTCATGATGGAGCTGGCTGAGTTTGCAACACTCCAGAGCTTTTTCTAATACATATTCCCTGCCTCCTCCATACCAGATGGTGATGCAACCAGTTAGAATGGTCTCCATGGTACATTTAGGAACTTGCTAGTGTCTTTGGTGACATACCAAATCTCCTCAAACTCCTAATGAAGTACAGCTGCTGATATGCCTTCTTTGCAATTGCATCAGTATGTTGGGTGTAGGATAGACCTTCAGAAATGTTGCCACCCTGGAACGTGCAACTGCTCACCTTTTCCACTCCTGATCTCCCCCATGAGGACTGGTGGTGTTTTCCCTCAATTTCTCCCTCCTGTAGCCCACAATAAGTTCTTTAGTCTTACTGATGTTGAGTGCAAGGTTGTTGTAGCAACATCTGATCTACTTCACTCCAGTACACCTCATCGTCACCATCTGAGATTCTGTCATCAGTACTGTGTGTTGTCAGCAAATTTCACTGGATAACAAGTATTTGTCTGCCTGACTACTATTGGGTGTACCTTACGGATTTTGGGCTGCTACTCATGAAAATCACAATGAAAATTCCCTATCACGCAACTTTTAAAAAAAGCAAACATCTATAATTGTTATTTCAATTCATAATTCAAATCAATTAAAATGTTGCCCATACTGTAAGCTGAGAAGTTTTCTATCTTGTCCAGGCATGCTGAGGCAGGGCAGATGCTGCATGGCAGGACAGGTTTTAGAAAGGCTATAAGAGCATCACATACACACTGTTCTATGCTTTGCATTTACACGTATTTCGGTTGGTCATCATGTTGATGTGCATGCTCTGTGAACATTGCATATTGTGTGTACTTATTATAATATTGTATTTTCAGGAGTATTACCAAGAGCAAAATGTCTCACCAATGTTGCAATAACCATACCTTCTGTTATACTTGTGGCAAGTGTACACTTAAATCTTAAAGGCGGAGCATGACTCCTCTTATTAAGAGAGCCTACGAGCTCTACTTTGGGTGTAAAATTGGCGATCCAGACAAAGCGTGGGCTCCTCGCGTTTGTTGCGCAATGTGTTCTGTCGATCTCAGAGCCTGGCTCAGCAATACTCGGAAGTCAATGCCGTTCAATGTCCCGATGATATGGCGAGAGCAGAAGGATCATGTGACAGACTGCTACTTCTGTCTGACCAGTGTCTGGTTTCTCTGCTAAAAACAAGAAATCCATTGATTACCCCAATCTGCCTTCAGCCATGAGACCTGTGCTGCATGACAATAGTTTCCAGTACCAAAGCCACCAGAGGAGGCAGAGGAAGATGTCATGATGCACGAGCCAGGAATGGAAAGTGATACTGATACTGATACAGATTTTGAATCCTTTATATCAGGTGAGCCTCATCTGATAACTCATTCTGTGTTGAATGAACTGGTCAGGGACTTGGGTTTGTCAAAGGCAAAAGCAGAATTACTGGATCCAGTCCTGACGACGGGTCTCGGCGCGGAACGTCGACAGTACTTCTCCTTATAGATGCCACCTGGCCTGTTGTGTTGCACGAGCAT
Organism: Hypanus sabinus; assembly: GCF_030144855.1. Lineage (NCBI taxonomy): Eukaryota > Metazoa > Chordata > Chondrichthyes > Myliobatiformes > Dasyatidae > Hypanus > Hypanus sabinus. The sequence continues at coordinate 54,280,730 of NC_082720.1, read as the reverse complement.
TTTGTGTGTATTACTGGATTCAAGGCTGTGAGGATGTGATCAGGCAAATTCTGTGAAGGATTTCCAAACCGAGTCAGATGCCTGCCAAGATTAAGGACGGTTTTTTGGTTGGTCCACAAATTGAACATGTCATCAATGACAGACAATTAAAAGAACTTTTAGTGGGACCGGAGAAAATCGCATGGAAAGCTTTCGAGGATACTGTTGAAAATTTTCTTGGCAACTACAGAGCACCAGCCTATGTGCAGGTGGCTAATAACATGCCTCAAGCATACACAACTTTGGAACATATCTCTAAACATTCATGTTTTTGCATTCCCATTTTGATTTCTTCCCTGGAAGTCTTGGCGCTGTCAGCGATGAGCACGGTGAAAAGTTTCACTGGGACATCGTGGTCATAGAGAAACAGTATCAGGGCAACTGGAATCCGTCAATGCTGGCTGATTATTGTTGGACACTCAAGCGAGAAGCCTCAGACACTGAGTAAAAATGAAAATAATCAACAAAACATTTAGCTTCATTGAAATATTGCAAGGTATCAGGACTGTTATACTGTTAAACACATTACAAATTAATTTCTAGTTTCTCCAAATTCCTACATGTGATACAAGTAGTCTGAATTTTTTATGTGTGTTCATTTCAAGCAGTCTATCATGACCACAAAGAACTTCTGAGGAAGCGACACTTTTGAAAAAACTTGCTGTCCAGAGTTAATTTATAGATGGCATTGGAACTGTGCCTAGCGAGGGGTAGAGGGGTAGAGAGAGGTGAGCACTGGGCTAAGCATGCATCAGTAAGATCGTCTGTGAGGAGGAGATGTTATTTCCAATCCGCAGACTGTGCTCTCCCGGTGAGGAAGTCAAGGATCCAGTTGCAGAAGGAGATACAGAGGCCCAGAGTTTGGAGCTTGTTGATTAGAACTCAGGGTATGATTGTGTTGAATGCTGAACTGAGTCAGTAAATAGCAGCTTGACATAGTTATTACTATTGTCCATGTGATCCACGAGTGAGCGGAGAGCCAGTGAGATTGCATCCACTGTAGATTATCTGGCGATAGGCAAACTGCAGTGGGTCCAGGTCTTTGCGTAGGTAGGAGTTCATTCTAGCCATGACCAACTTCTCAAAGCAGTTTATCACAGTAGATGTGAGTGCCACTGGGTGATAGTCATTGAGGCAGCTCACCCTGCCCTTCCTGGGCACTGATATGATTATTGCTCTTTTGAAGCAGGTGGAAACCTCTGACTGCAGAAGGGAGAGATTGAAGATGCCCTTGCACACTCACACCAGTTGGCTGACACAGGTTATCAGAGCTCTACCAGGTACGCCTTGTGAGGTTTCATCCTCTTCAAAGGTGTTCTGACATTGACCTGCGAGAGATCACAGGTCCCCAGTCCCTTTTCCTTCAGTTTACCAATTTAATTGGCAAATTTGTGCACTGGTCCTGTGCAGGAATTTGACTGAGTGTACCAATTATATTGGTAAGCTGAAGGGAAAGGGAATTGCAATTATGAGGATGGGACAAATGGTAAACTTCCAAGAACCTACAAAAGGAGTTTTTTTCTATTTTGTGCCTTAAGAATTTTGTTTTAAGTGACACAGCACTTCACAGATGCCAGATGAAGGATCTCCATCAAAAACGTTGCCTGTTTATTCAGCTCCATGGATGCTGCCTGACTCGTTGAGTTCCTTAAGCATTTTGAGTGTGTGTTGCTCAGTAGTTAAGGCATTGTAGAATCTCCCGTGCCTCCTTCACAGTTTCTACACGTTAAATTAGTGGTGAATAAAACTTTGCTGGTGTTCAGCTGATGACTTGTCCTTTGCTGCCCTTTAAAGAAAGCTTGATGTTGAGCCATTCATGTCAAATATAACAATAATTGGGCGGCACTGCAGAGTATCTCATTCACAGCAGGGTCCCTTTCTTCGTTCTTAGGAGGTTCCAGCTTGCCTGTAAACACCACATTGTTTTTTTTTTACCGAGAATGCGGGAAGTTGCAGTGTACCAGCAAGATTTATTCATCCTGAAGAGGACAACATACTTCATAACATGAATCTATTTGTGCTTTCCATGATTGTGAAAACGTTTGAAAAAAAAGGCATTGTCCAAATATCACACCAAGGTAACCAAGGATACAAAAATGTACGTTAAAAATGTTTGTCCTTATACAGCGGGGATGGGCGCGTCCAGGATGCAATTATTGTAAACCCTTCTCTTTCCGCAAGATTATTAGCTTGTAAATCAAAAATATTTTTTACTAACAATTTACACCGAGGACAAACATTTTAAGCTGCAGCGTCTAAAGTCTAAATTGGACCTTTTTTTGTTGGCCTTTGTGCGGAAAATTTGTACACAGGGTTGAAAATTAAAAATCAGTGGCGAGATGTATGCATAAACATTAGCAATTTAAAAAATGTTTAAATGTTGGTGAGAATAAAATGGTTGTTGGAATAATGAATGAAAGCTGCATTTCATACATTTGCAGGAAGGGCTGGTCTTTAGAGAGAGGAGTGCAGCCAATGAATACGGTACATTAAAAATTAATTGTTTATTTGCTCGACTGGTCCTTTATTCCCGAGCGGAAGTGCGCTTGCGCCGCACGTATTTCCGTGTTGTGACTTTCGTTGCTTTGATAAAGGTTGCAAAGGGATCGCTGCGCTCCTGATCGGCAGAGACGAGCAGAAACCAACGTTAGCCGGGACCTGCCTTTCTGCACCCCTGCCTCTCGTGAAGAGTTTTTTAAGGGTGTTTTGTGGGTGTTTTTTAATGTGCGTGTTCTGTCTCGATCTGAATTATCCGAGCCCTGGAGATCCGAGAAAATTGGCTAAAAGAAGACAGAGCGGGAATGGCAAGATGAGATGTGCCGTGTTCTTCTTACTCGGCTTTAGCTTTTAACCCTTGTAGTGCTTTCCAGTGGAAAAGCTCTCCAGGCCAGCGAGCACCAGGAACTGGATGTAACAGCCGGGTCGCCGTTGCGGTCTATTGTCGGGTAAGATCATTATTTTGTATACACAGACTGGAATAAAAGAACGCGATCGCACGCGTCCGTATTGTGCAGATTCCGTGAAGTTCTTTAATAAAGATTTTAGCATTTATAATGAGATTAAAAAGCGGTTATAAAAACATGATCATGTTCTTTTGTGACTGATGTTCAAGAACGTTTTTTTTAACATAACGGACATGAAAAAAAGATTGGTGTTGGTAATTCCCTCAGGTGGTTGTTGCAGATAGGATTTGAAATGTTGTTCTTTTGCATTTCTCTTTTTTTTTGTGTTTCTCATCTCAACATTGCCGGAAATAATTGATTTGGAATAATCAAGGGGCGAGAGAATATAAACTTCATTTCCATAAAAGTGAATTATTTTGCTATTAATTTGTACAATGTTTCGGTTAAATTGAGGTAACTTGCCCCTGTTGAACACTTGCAGAATACTGTAAATAATAAAGACGCATTTTTTGTATATTGGAAGATTGTTTTCAATTCTAGTTTAGTTACATCATCTGCAAAACTGATTAATGTTATAAATAATACTTCGAGTGCCGCGAGGCTATTTATTGTTGCATTTTTAAAACAGAGTTTGCATTCCCCCCTTCTGGAAAAAAAAGGACATTCTTCCCACAATACAGTGTTTATCAATATATCTTTTAATACAAGCTCTCTCAGTTGTGGAAATTCATAATGTGTAAGGGGCAAGTGCATAATCTAAACTTGTGTTTGTTCATTATGTGAACTTTAAGAGTTACTTTGTCTTTCAATAAATTTCTAAGTCATGATAATACCCTATGACCTTGAAGATATTTTATTTTTGAAAACATGCTTAAGAATGAACTCATTCTGACAAAGTGTCAAGATATATATTATAAATATGAAAAATGCCCTTTGCTTTGCTGTTGGGGTATCTACTAAAAGACTAGTATAGCTACCTCTCACACAGAATGGCCTTTAGCACTACTGTTGCTTGCATTGAAACCTTATTACTCCCCACCTATGAACAATGGACCTCAACTGTGTCACATATAGGGACAATGGATGATGCAATTTACTTGGAATTGAAGTTAAGTGTAACTAAACAATTCTTAGAAGATGCATTTTAAATAGGTAGATTTATTGTCTTTTGTATTTTATATGTAAAAGTTATGCAAATGGAATGACATGGTACTGGAATCTCAAAAACTTGATCTTGGGTGAGATATGGAAAGAGTTTCGGAAGTTATATTTAGGATTAAGAAACAAATTATGGATTTCTAACAATTCATGCATTTTCCATCAACTCCGATGCTGCAGAGCAGAGAGTAGGAATAATAATAATGCTGTCTTGGATAAAATTTATATCCGATTCCGACTTGAAGGCTGTTTAATGCTAAGATCCTCTGCTCTTAGAGGATAAAATGTGTTGCAAAGCATCTGAACATCAGAATATTGGGCTCAGCTGGATACCTGTTTTTGTTAAGGTTTAGAACAAATCCTGTTCAACCCAGAAATCAAAGGATTTCCACAGGGAGCACACTGGAAGATGCACCTGGGTGCAATATACTTGCAGGCAGGTACACAAGATTTTTGGATTGAAGTGGGGTACTTGTTGAAATGAAGCAACACCTCGAAAAGGCATGAACATTCAACTTAAATATTTGCTTTGAGAGAGCTGCTCTAGTACACTCTAATAAAATTGGCCAGTAGTCTTGCAACATTTCTGAAGCAGAAGGAGTTGTCGAGGCTGATCTTGTTTTCTCGGGGAAGGTACAATGTCTCCAACTGCAGAGGTGGGACACAGTGAGTGAATTAAAATGGCCTACCACAATCTCCATCTTTGGAGTCAGTCAAATAAATTTACAGTCTTCCAACACTAGATGGCGCTAAGAGAGATACAGACGACTGAATCTTCAGGATGGACACACCTTCAGCAGTTTTCCAACCATCTTTTCTATTTATGGTCGAATTGCACAGTTGAAGTGAGATTTGTTGTGAAACTTACAGAATCAAAAAAAAACTCAAAGACATATAACAGTTAATAAACCAATGTATTAACAAGGTTAATATCAGTGCTCATTCTATACATTTAGACTCCGAGAAATCAATCCAGACTACATAAATCTCCATAATGTTATTTTTCATCACTGAAAGGATGTTTTATCCATTGTATTCATTATCTGCACTTAAAAAATAGACAATAAAATGGTTACATGTAGTAAAATGTTTTTATGCAGGCTGAAATTTGTGTTCTGCTTAGACTGTTGGCAGTACAGTTTGTGACTAACAGTAACAGTTCTCTGTTTGTAATTGAGGTTTCAAATATGAACCCATGGATTTAAGTGTAAAGCAAAGGGACTTTTCCCCGTTCCCAAAGCTGTCATTGTCTCAGAACCAGAAATTTTTTCGGATGAGTATCCAGATCTAGCAGAACAAGGGGAAATCTGACATTTCGTTACCTCAACATCCTGTTTCACCCCACTGTGAACTTTTGATCCTGTCTCGTTGATCTTCTGCCACTTAAGCATTGACCTTTTTTGTCCTTGCCTCATCCACTATCAATATCTTCACTCAATACTGGTTAACTGATTTTGCAAGTACTGTAGTGCATAGGTAGGTGGATGCTTTACAATATAATGAAGCTGTAAATGCATCATTTTACTGCCATCCTCTTTAAGGAAAGCACTACTTTAATTTTACTTTAAGAACCCACCTAATGCCTGATGTTCCTGTTGACCAACTCCAATATTCAGATTGTAGTACAAGAACAGTTCTTGCTTTGTTATCCCACTTCCATTAACTGGACTCTTAAACATTTTACTTACTGAAGCCAAACCCCACAGTTGCTCCCAGAGCAAACTAATAAAAGCGGAGGGCTGCCCAGTAGTCACTGAAGACTGTAATCGCTTGCCAATAACTTGGAATTAGTAGCTGATTCAAGACCAATTGCTTAGATGGCGTGGGACTTAATAATTCTCAGAAATCTAATTATAATACACCATCTCTCTAAATAAATAAAGAGAATGTAAGTATTTTAATAAACAAATTGACATTGATGTGTGCATAGGACTGCAGTGTAACTAGAGAAAAAAAGTTAGAATTGTGGTAGAGTACTGCAAGTTAGAATTGTGGTAGAGTACTGCAAGCAAAGTCAATGGATATGCCAAACTGAATTTTGTGTGTGTATAAGAGTATACCTATTGCACAGAAATGTTAATTAGGCCTCCTCCTCCTCCTCCTCCTCTTGTTCATCTTTTGCTGGCCTTCCTTTAACCTGGTGTTCCAGTGCAGTGCCAGTTATCAGCGGGGAAGAAGTGAGTGGCCTTGTATCCAATCCCGGGTAGCTCTGGAGTCTAGACTAAGAAGACTTGGCTTTCTCCTGCAGCAGTTGTAGAGCGTCTGGTGGCTGTCAGGCTGCAGCAAGGTCATTGGTGAAGAGCAGCGGTGACATCACTAATAAGCTACAGCTGCTCCCTCCCCCATGGGACAGGGTAACAGCAATTTTAGTAATAGGTTGTAAAACATCATGTTTTATTTCTGCGACATCTTGCAAGACTCTTTGTATGCTAATAGACAGAAATGTGTTGGCAGTGATCTCAGCTTGCATGGCAGAAAGCTGATTTACTGCTGTTCTGGGGCACGTGTTGGTTTCTACTTGGAAGAGAAGACATTGGCTGTGATGGCCAGCTTCTTAACTGTGGGAATGGAGTCGCCATATTTCTGTGCTGGGGGAAAAATGAATTCCAAATGGGTACAAAGCCCTGAACAAAGTTACTGCTGGAGTCTGCTGTATTCCTTGACATAGTAAACAAGTTTGGTGGGAGGTCTGATTCTGTAGGCTGGCTCTTTAACACTATGATGTCCCTGCAGCAGAACCTGAAGTAATACTGTTATCTGGTGAAGTGATACCCAGACTTGTCATTGACACAACCTAGGCACTCACCTACACTTCCAGAGAGTAAACCAATCACTGAATTCCTTGGACTGAGGTAGTGCCTGGGATTATCAAATCAAGTTACAGTGTCTATTCTCATTCTCCTTTAACCACCTGCTTGTGGTTTTTAGCTTTCTGAAATACAGATATTGAGGAGGATTATGTTGAGTGGAGGCTGTGGGCATAATGAGCAAAAGTAGTACAGCTCTTCCCTCCCATTGCCACTGCTCTGATAATGTTCCACCTCAAAGCCTGTAAGAAGGAAGGGGTCAGGTGGTAGTTCTTGCAGAGTGTGTTTGGGGAACACCCTAGGTATCCCTGGCAATGTCTGCAGGGTGTGAGATAAATGTGGGAAACTTACAGCACTGCCAAACTTGTGAAGTTGCAGTGGAGTGTGTGAAAGTCAGGGGCCAGTCCTGAGTGAGGTAGTGAATGATGGGGATGTGTGCATTCAAAGGTTTTTGAGTGGTTGGTGGTATGCAGTTGCTGTTCCTTTGGATCCCTCAACTGCATGGAGAAGGGGAGCCTGCTACATGAGCAATAGCTTGCTCCCCAAATCGTAGTGCATATCACACAGTCAGCTGGAGTGTAATATCTGTGGTTGACCCTCGACCAACGGAGGGCCTCATGGTGGAACGCAGACGTGGTCGTGTAGCCAGGAAACTGGTCCACCAACTCTGCACTGTTCATCAAGCACCACTTACCCCACTTCATTCTCCATATATTTCCAGCAGCTACCTCCCACCCCTCCCCTTTTGTACGCAGATTCTATCACTTGCCTGTACAGCAGGGCCAATTAACCCTATTTGACAGGGACTAAGAGATAAACATGTGGGGTCTTTGAACTTTCTGATGCATTTCATCCAGATCCTCAAGAGATTTAATCTCTCATGTGGTCTGCTGTATCTCGAAACAACAGCTCCTAACTAGTGGATTGCCTCTGCCAAGGACAGAAGATCTCTTGCTCTCTCACTCTCTCTCCACTAAGACCTCTAGCGCAATGGTGAAGCTTGTTTCCTTGTATTTGTTTCACCTTTTTCTGCATGAAACCCGGTTCTGAGACTTGTTTCACCAACTGCTAAAGTCATAATCTGTCTCTAAGAGCTGCAAGTTCACTTTACGTAGTGTGGGGTGGTGTTAAATGGGAGTATCTACTCATGCCTACTGTTGATGTGGTAAACTAATAATTGGGTGGTTATAATTGGCTGCACACAACTATCAAGCAAACAAGCTGGCAGCATAAAGTTTGTATCAAAACAAAACGTCCCAATGATGATTCCCTAGAATATGCAGTTTACCCTGAGAGATTTAAGTAAATTTGAAGCATCTTTCCAAGTCTCGAATTCACTTCCTGCTGCTGCTCTTGGGTTACATGCCTCTGGAATCTGATTTTGGTTTAAGTTAACGTCCAGGCAGCAACATCCACTTGCCGGCTTCCACCTAGTTGATGCAGTCTTCTGTTTGTAAGTAGCTGATTTAAGTCTTTTGAGAGCCAGGTAGATTGCACCTGCCAAATAAACTGCAAGAGAATGGGTGCCTTACAAATATTTGTAAACGTTCAGATAAGCAACTGTTTTCTTTAAATTATAATTTTAAAATAAAAATCTACTTAAATGTAAATTAACTCAACTAAATCAGAAATTATGACTGTATATTGTTGTTGCACTTTTCCATGTTAAAATTGTGTGCATTGTGGAAATGCGTGAGGAAATCTAGGAAGGGTTTATGCTGTGATGCTGCACTTCGTTCAAAATTATATTTTTTTGGTCAATAGTTATTACCCCTCAACTGTCAGGCTCCTGAACCAGAGCAGATAACTCACTCACCCCCAAAACTGAACTGACTTCGCTACCTAGAGATTCACATTTAAGGAGTCTACAACTCTTGTTCTCAATATTATTTATTTTTAAATATTATTTTATTTTTCTTTTTGCACTTGCATAATTTGTTGTCTTGTACTCATTGGGCATTAGTCCATCTGTAGTTTTTCATTGATTCTGTTGTGCTTCTTTGTATCTACTATGAATGCCTGCAAGAAAAATGAGTCATGTATGTACTTTGATAATAAATTTACTTTGCATATTTTGAACTGTTCATAAAATGGATGGAGCAAAGTACTGGAGGAACGCACCATTGTTTCATAGAGTACTTCGGAGCAGAAACAGGCTCATTGGCCCATCTGTTTCATGCTGAATCTATTAATCTGCTGAGTCCCATTGACCCGAACCCAGACCATAGCCCTCCATACCCCTTCCACCCAGGTGCCGTTTCAAATTTTCTCCTCAATGTTGAAATCACATCCATCGCTTCGACTGGCAGTTCGTTCCACACTCTCACCACTGTTCCCTTTAAACAGTTCACATTTCACCTTACACCATAGCCTGTACCTGTAGTTGCACCTAACCTCCATGGAAAAATCTGCCAGCATTTATCCTATCCATGCCCCTCATAAATTTGTATACTGCTATCAAATCTCCCCTCATTCTCCTACGCTCTAAGAAATAAAGTCTTATCCTTCTCTACCCTTCTCTAGAATTCTGGTCTGCAAGACCTGGCAACATTCTTGTAAATTTTCTATGCATTCTTTCAATCTTACTGGTAACTTTTCCTGTAGGTAGTTGACCAGAAGTGGGCACAATACTCCAAATTAAATCTCACCAACATCTTGCTATATCACTTTTTTTTTTGGCGGGGGGGGGGGGGTGGGGCTGTCTTTAATCTTGCATATAATCTGATAAATTCTACAAAATGTTTGGGATAAGAATTTCACCTTTTCCTGTTCAGTCATTGTGTTAGTACTGTGGAAAACGGCACAGCTTAGATTCTTTGCATATCTGGGAAGAACTAGCTTTCAAAGAGCTGGTTGCTTGGTTATATTTTCCTACTCAAACATTTGCCCAGTTTTTAAGAGTTGCTTGCTTCCATTTTGTGGTTGTATTGGGTGTGATGTTTACTTTCACTTCATGAAAGTTTCAGCAATTTTGGGATTTCCAGGCATTTATAGATTAACATAGTGTTTGCATTTCAGCACTCCTCTACAGTGTTGCTGCCTCCTCCAGGAGAATCAGGAAATTACTGAAGGTGACTTGGAAGCCAAACTAATTCCACTCAAAAATAGCCAGAAAGTTGTATGCTTTTGTGGATGAAGCCCAAGTCAGGTTTTAAATGGTCCACTAAGCCATAAGTGAACCAGCTGTTTTTCTGGACTGAACTCATGTATGTGTATTTTAACTGTTCCAGATAACTATTTCAGAATATAATGGATTCTTAAAATGCTCATGTTAAAGCATTTAAAGCAATGTTAATAAGGTTGAAAGAGTGCAGAGAAGGTTTACGAGGATGTTGCCGGGACTTGAGAAACTGAGTTACAGAGAAAGGTTAAATAGGTTAGGACTTTATTCCCTGGAACATAGAAGAATGAGGGGAGATTTGATAGAGGTGTATAAAATTATGATGGGTATAGATGGAATGAATGCAAGCAGGCTTTTTCCACGGAGGCTAGGGGAGAAAACAAACAGAGGACATGGGTTAAGGAAGAAAAGGGAAAAGTTTAAAGGGAACATGGGGGGGGGGGAGCTTCTTCACACAACAGTGGGAGTGTTGAATGAGCTGCCAGTTGAAGTGGTAAATGTGGGCTCACTTTGAACATTTAAGAAGAACTTGGGACAGGTACATGGATGAGAGATGTATGGTGGGATATGGTCCAGGTGCAGGTCAGTGGAACTAGGGAGAAAAATGGTTCGACACAGCCAAGAAGGACCTGTTTCTGTGCTGTAATGTTCTATGGTTCTAAAGAAAGCTCTTTCTTGTTACACCTGTGCATTTTCCGAGGTTTATTTTGGATATAGAGTTATACTGCACAAAACCGATTTCCGTTGTCTGGTCTGCCCATTTGCAAGATGCCTATCTAAGTCAATCCCACGGCCCATATACCTTTAAACTTCTACCTATGATCTTTTAAATGTTAGTTTTGTCTCTGTCTCTACCATCTCCTCTGGCTGCTCATTCTCTATATTCTTCATCCTCTGTGGCCCAGAAGTCGTGCTCCTCGGGTCCCCTTCAAATCTTTCCCCTCTTACGTTAAACCTAGGTGCTGTAGATTTACTGTCCACTACCCTAGAGAAGAATATTGTAACTATTTATCCTGTCTATACCCCTTACAATTGTGTAAACATTTATAAGGTCACCCTTTGGCCTCCTCTGTTTCAGTGAGAGTAAATCCGGTATCTCTGATCTCTCCTACCCTCCATTCCAGGCAACGTGCTGGTGAATCACTCCAGCACACCCTCCATCGCTACCACATCCTCTCTGTAGAGTGGAGATCAGAACTGTGAGAGTGCATCCCAGCTTCACTCAGGGATTCAGCTTGTGAAGGCAAGAATATCAAATGTTTTTATTACCACACTATCCACCTGTGTCACCACTTCCAGGGAGCAATAGACTTGCAGCCCCGAGTCTATCTGTAGATCAACGCTTCCAAAGTCCGTACACTTTGCTTTGTCTGCCCTAGCAGTTCACGAAGTTCACTACTTAGCACTTGTCTGGATTAAACCTGGTGCACTGCTGCTCCGCCCAGTTTTCCAGCTGATCTATGCCTGCTGTATCTTTAAGCAACCTCTCTGTTACCTGCCACTGCACCAATTAGCGTACCATCTGCAGACTTACTAATCACACCCCTTGCATCTTCATTCAAGTTGTTTACGACATTCACCTGTCCCTGGGGTACAACACATAACGGATTTCCAGTCACATAGGCACCCACCTACTTCTATCCTCTGCCTCCATTCTTCAAGCCAATTTTGAATCCAGTCCAACAACATGCCTGGCATTCCTTGTAACCTGAACCTCTGGACCAGCCGGCCTTGCACATCAAAAGCCTTGCTAAAGGCCATATAGATAACATCTACTACATTGCTGCCTTCAGTCCCTGTGGCTACCGATCTCTCCTGTGCAAAGACATGCTCATTGCTCCAAATCAGCTGCTGCTTTTCCAAGTGAACATAAATCCTGTCCCTCAGAATGCTCTCGAGCAACTTCCCTACCACTGATACAAGGTATCTCCTACTGCCCATTTTGAACAAGGGGACAACACTAGCTATCCTCCAAGCTACTGGGGTCTTGACCATAGCTAACAAATAACTAAACATTTGTCTGACCCCTAGCAATCTCCTCCCTTGCTTCTGTCAGCATCCTGAGAGAAACTTTGTGCACTCCCAGGAATTTATGCAGCCTAATATTCCTGTTGCTGGCACTCCTTCTGCTTAATAGATGCTTACTCCAGAAAACAAGCCCGTCCATGAACTCTCCAGTCTCTACGTTCTCCATGGTGAATACCAACGAGAAAGATCCGTGTAGAATGTCGGCTTTGGCTCTAGGCGTAGATTACCCCTCTGCCTCATGAGGAGACTTGCACCCTCCTTAGCACGCTCTTTCTTCTAATAGATTTATAAAAGGTTTTAAAGTTTTCCTTATCCTTCTTGCAAGGTCATTTCATGGTCCCTTTTCGCTCTTCTAATTTCCTTACGTCTTCCCCTCTCAGCCCTGGGTGTGTTATTTGATGACAGTTTCCTCTACCTGTCATTTGCCCAATTCTGATGTTTTTTTTTTGCAAGTTATTTATTATATCCTCCCTAACTATTTGCTTGCTTATTTTAATTAATGGCCTAATTCCAGATAATAAATTGATAAAGTGGTCTTGATATTAATTCTGAACAGGGGACAATCTTACCTTATACTTGTTGGATATGCATGGTGCAACAATGATAACAGAGCAGTAGGAGTAAATGTTTTCACTGAGCCACGCAGGCAAAAGGCAGTTAACTACAGGCCAGTTGGGAAATGCTTGTAGCTGCTATTAAAGTAGAAATAGTGAGGCGTCTGGAAACAAATGGATCCATCAGGCAGATGCAGCATGGAATCAGCAAAGGCAGGTCCTGTTTGACAAACTTACTGGAGTTCTTTTAGGATATAATGAGTGCAGTGGATAGAGGCGAACAGATGGGTGTTATTTACTTGGATTTCCAGAAAACATTCAATAAGGTGCCACATAAAAGACTTACCCATAAGTTAAGGATATATAGAGTTGGGGGTGATGTATTTGCATGGATAGAGAATTGGTTACCTAATAGAAAGCAGTGAGTTGGGATACATTGGTGTTACTCTGATTGGCAATCAGTGGTGAGCGGTGTGTCACAGGGGTTGGTGCTGGGCCTGCAGCTGTTCACGATATACATTAACGATCTGGAAGAGGGAACCAAGTGTAGTGTATCTAAGCTCGCTGGATACTAAATTGAGTGGAAAAGCAAATTGTGCAGAAGGTACGGAGAGTCTACAGGGAAATGTAGATAGGTTAAGTGAGGGGCAAGTGCCTGGCAGATGGAGTACAATGTTGGTAAATGTGAGGTCATCCACTTTGGAAGGAAAAATGGAAGATCAGATTATTATTTAAATGGTGAAAAAACTGCAGCATGCTGCTGTGCAGAGGGACTTGGGAGTGCTTGCGCATGGATTGCGAAAGGTTGGTTTGCAGGCTATCGAAGGCAAATGGAATGTAGCCCTTCATTGCTTGAGGAATTGAATTTAAGAGCAGGGAGATTATTCTGCAACTGTGTAGGTGACTGGGGAGGCTGCACCTGGACTACTGCATGCTGTTCTGGTGTGCTTACTTGAAGAAGGATATACTGGCTTTGGAGACAGTGCAGAGGAGGTTCACCAGGTTGATTCTAGAAATGAGGGCGTTAGACTGTGAGGAGAGATTGAGTCGCCTGTGATTGGATTTGCTGGAATTCAGAAGGATGAGAGGAGGTCTTATAGAAACATATAAAATTATGAAGGGCAAGTTGTATCCACTGGTAGGTGAGACTAGAACTAGGGGATATTGCCTTAAGATTTGGGGGAGTAAATTTAGGACAGAGATGAGGAGGAACTGCTTTTTCCAGAGAGTGGTGAATCTGTGGAATTCTCTGTCCAATGAAGGAGTGGAGGCTACCTCAGTAAATATATTTACGACAAAGTTGGATAAATTTTGCATAGTAGGGGAATTAAGGGTTATGGGGGGGGACAGGCAGGTATGTGTTGGTGAGTGCATGGTCAGATCTTATTGAATGGCGGAGCAGGATCAACGGGCCAGGTGGCCTACTCCTGCTCCGATTTCTCATGTACTGAGTCATGGCAGTCACCATACATGCTGGGCAACCTGCAGTGTGGGAGCTGTGAACTGGTGCCCGCCAAGATGGAAACATGCACACTTGAAAGCCCATGCAGAAAGGGAGAGACCAATCAGCCTCCTTCTCACCCTAGTATAACAACGCCGAAGTATGTCATTAAAGCATGTTTGGTCCCATTTTCCTGCCTCTTTTTATCCACGTCAATACTGGAATCATTGCAAAATGTAATGCTTCTCAATCCTGATATATTGAAGGACTTGGGGAATAAACTGGAAAGACTTAGGGTTCTACCTAGGATGGAGATAATTAAACAGATATGAATGAAAAGCACATTACTAATCCAAAATATAGTTCAGTACACCTGTCATGGATTCAAATATTAATGGGTAAAATTAGAACCAAGGAAATCTGATTCAGTCCTGTCCTCAGCCCATTCCATGTGGAACTTGGACATTCTCCCTATGAATCCATGGGTTTCCTCCCATGTCTCAAAAACATGCAAGTTGGTCACTGTAAACTGTCATTATTGCATAGGTGAGTGGTTCAATCTGGTGGGGGGGGGGGTATGTTTGGAGTTGGAAGGCATAGTGCAGGCTCTTTGGCCTATGATGATGTGCCCACCTTTTAACCTACTCTAAGGTCAATCTGGCCTTTCCCTCGTACATCCTGCTTTGCTTCAAATGGCCCAAGTCAACTCATTCTTTCATCGTAAGACATACTCTATAATCCAGGCAGCATCCTGGTAAATCTTTGCACCTTCTGTAATGCTTCCATATCTTACCTATAACGAGGCAACCAGAACTGGATACAATGTTCCAAGTAGTCTAACCGGAATTTTATAGAGCTGCTCTGGCTCAATAAAAGAGCCTTGAACTCAACTAATGACGACCAACACATCGTACACCTTCTTAACAACTCTATTGTTTGCTCAACAACTTTGTGGGATCTATGGACGGACCGCAGGAGATTTCTGTTCCTCCACATTGCTAAGAATCCTTCCTTTAACCCTGTACCTTTGCCATTAAGTTGGATCTTCCAATGTGCATAACTTCACACTTCTCTGTAATGAACTGCATCTGCCACTTCTCAGCCCAGCTCTGCATCCTATTGATGTTCCATTGTTACCCTCGACACTTATGTACAGCACCACCTATCAACCTCCACTTTAGCTATGCCCAGTGTCTTGGCCTCCACTCTGGCCTCTACCAAAGAAATTCCTCCTCATCTCTGTTCTAAAGAGCCATCCTTATGGGGCTGTGCCCTCTGGTCCTAGACTTCCCTCACTGTAGGAAAGATCTTCTCCACATCCACTCTATTTAGGCCTTTCAATATTCGATAGGCTTCAAAGAGATCCCCCACCCCCTCATTCTTCTAAACTCTAATGAGTACAGGCCCAGAGCCATCAAATGCCGCTTTTATTCCTGGGATCATTCTTCTGAACCCTCTCCAGTGCTAGCACATCCAGATCCCTGCGGTCACAAACCTCCAGGCAGAAAAAGTACCACCACCCTCTGCCTTCTGTGAGCAAGCCAATCTAAGAGATCAGAAAAAGAAGAGATTAATGTAGGACCAATGCAAATTGGTAGTTAATGTAAGCACAGCTTTAATGAGTGCAAGGGCCTCTTTCCATCCTGTAACTCTTATAAACAAAATGCCCTCCTGTAAACTAGACTTTCACCAAGAGTTATGAATTGAAAACCCAAGGGGAGAAAAATGGATTCCTGACAATGAAGCTTTTTTGGGGGTGCATACTTTAAATCAAGTCAAATGGCCTTCCTTGTCTTCAAAATGTCTTCTGATTTTTGTAATGGTTCTGGCTGAATGACACAATATATTTTGGGATCAACGTTTTAAAAAAAATGTGTGGAATTATGGAGTGCCTGACAGAAAGCTCTTCTTCCATTTGTGCATAAATAAATACATGTTCAAAATGCCCACTTTTCATAAATCTGAAATCATTTGATTGAAAAATTCTCTTTAAAAGCTTTTCTCAGCAAATCACCTTGACACAAAATTTCAAAAAGACCAATTGAATTGGAAAGTTGCAAATAAAACCACATTTGATGAAGGTGGATGTTCAGATCAGGAAGTACTGCTGCAACAGCAGTGATTCTGTATGCTTTACCCATCTGTCAAGCATCTCAGACAGGCTGAAAATGGTACTGTGTATGCTGGTGTTCAAATGTAAAGTGACAATTCTCTCATTGCAGTTGCTGAAATAGAAACAGTGTTATTGTTCCATTTCTAGAAATTTTTATCTCCCTAATGTTCTTTCAGGTTCATCTATATTTGGACATATCCAGTTGCATGCTAATGTAACAACATTTTAAAAAGAATTATTTTCCGCAAGAAAAGCCACACATTGTACTTAAAAAAAAGTTTTTAGTATTAATCTATTGGGCTGTTTCCTTGCGAAATGTGAAACTGCCTATTCCGCGCTGTATCTCAATAAATAAATTTACATCGGTTTTCATTGAAACTGCCTATTCCGCGCTGTATCTCAATAAATAAATTTACATCGGTTTTCATTGATTCAGCCTCCACAGCTAAATGAGATACAGAATGCCAGAGGTTTATGGACCCTGGAGAATCAATTTCTCCATGTACACATCTTAAATCAATGACTCTTTATTCTGAGTTGTGCTGCCTCATGTAATATGGATCAGTTGAACAGCAATCGTACTTGTGAGCGTTTAGAAGACAGCGAGGTAAACTTACTGAAAAGTACTATATAGCATGGGGGGCCTCGTGGTACAGATGCCGAGATCCCCTGGTGGGGGCTTCTGAAACATAGTCTTTAGGCTTCATCTTTAGTTTAAGTGCAGTGACATCGTAAAACACATCATGGTATTATAGTTGAGAAAGACAAACGGTAAACTGCATAGCTAAGCAAAAGTGTTTAGGAATCTTAATATTGGCTCTGTACTGACTGGAAACAAAATCCATCCCTGCAAACAACAAGGGGAAACGAGACAGGAAACCTTCCTATCGTTGGTAATATTTTCACATCAAAATCAGTAGAAATGTAGGGAAGCAAAACATACAACATTCTGGATGGACTCTGCAGACCAGGCAGCATCTATGGAAAAGTGTAAACAGTCGACGTCTCGGGCCGAGACCCTTCATTGGGACTGGAGAAAAAAGATGGGAAGTCAGAGTAAGAAAGTGGGGGAGGATAGGAAGATGTAGGTGATAGGTGAAACCAGGAGAGGGGAAGAGGTGAAATAAAGAGCTGGGAAGTTGATCGGTGAAAGAGATAAAGGGCAGGAGAAGGGGGAATCTGATAGGAGAGGACAGAAAGCCATGGAAGAGAGGGAGGAGGACCGGAGGGAGGTGATGGACAGGTAAGGAAATAAGGTGAGAGAGGGAAAAGGGGATGGGGAATGGTGAAGGAGAAATGGGGGGGGGGGGGGTAATTACCAGAAGTTGGAGAAATTGACGTTCATGCCATCAGGTTGGAGGTTACCCAGATGGAATCTAAGGTGTTGTTCCTCCAACCTGAGTGTGACCTCATCGCAACAGGAGAGGAGGCCATGGACTGGCATGTCGAATGGGAATGAGAAGGAGAATTAAAATGAGCAGCCGTTGGGAGATCCCGCGTTTTCTGGAGGATGGCATGTAGGTGCTCAGCAGAGTAGTCTCCCAATCTACCTCTGGCCTCCTGTATATCAGTGAGACCACATTGGGAGCACCAGATACAGTTGGAGACCCAACAGACGCATGGATGAAGTGTCGCCTCACCTGGAGGGACTGTTTGGGGCCCTGAATGGTAGTGAGAGAGTAAGTGTAGGGGCAGTTGTGGCACTTGTTCTGCTTGCAAGGGTAAGTACCGAGAGGGAGACCAGTTGGGACGGGGGGCGAACAAATGGACAAGGGAGTTGTGTAGGGAGTGATCCCTGTGGAAAGTGGGGTGTAGGGAAAGATATGCTTGATGATGGTATCCTGTTTGGGATGGTGTAAATAATCAAGAATTGTGCTGGTTGTGGTAGGAGAGGACAAGAGGAGCCCTATCCCTGGTGGGATGGTGGGTGGATGGAGTGAGTGCAGATGTGCGCAAAATGGAAGAGATGTAGGTGAGGGCTGCGTTGATGGTGGAAGAAGGAAAGGCATGGTGAGGTGTTCCACATCAGCCATTTTGAGTACGGTTGGAAAGGGTCAAGGAAGCCGATAGACAAAAGGGAATAATTTTTATTCAAGTGAACTTTTATTCACTTTTTATATTCAATTAGAAGTACGTGCAATTATCATATTAAGCTTGAATTGTTACTCTAAGTATATCAAGTGTGCAGCAGTTGTACTGTATGTTGGTCTGTTAAGATGGAATGAGTCACTGTTTATCTCTTCATCCATAAAGTACTCAAGCTTTTGTAGTTTCAGCACATTCACTGCTTAAGTTACCTAATGATAATGTTAAATTTATTTGTCTTGAGGTCTGTTTGTAAGAGGTATTGTAAAACCTTGGTCTTCAAAGGTGTAAACTGTTTCTGATCATGGAAATAACACATTATTTAGTATATAAAAAAAGCCCTTTTTTCAGTGATGCAGAAGATGTGAATGTTATTCACATCATAGATATTCCTATTTATTTGCGATTAATCATTCACAGCAATTCTCTTTTCCTTTCCAGGTGGTGTCTATTTGTGTGAGGGACGGTATGAATTACAGAGGTTAGTAACATATTCAAGTATTTTACTATTCGTGTTAGTGCAGTGTGGTCCCTTCATGGAAAAAGTGTTGAATTCAGTCTTCCAGTCATTTGAAATGATGAAATGACCATTCGTATGATTAACCGGAAGAAAACTAATGAACGTTTTAATATACTCTTTATCGAAGTAACGTCCTGAAGAGAGTGCATCAGTAATATTTTTTGTACACATCTATTCACTGCTTATATTAGTCTTCCGGTTCTTATGGCCACACAGTGATTCAGCAGGGGGCATTATGCAGCTCATGGCATTCCCGTTTGAGATGGAGAAGTCTCTGGCTGCTTCCTAGGGAATTTACACTTAAAGAGACATAATCCATTATAATAATTATGCACTATGAATGACACTATTATACCATTTCAAATTCATGTAATTTTATGGGATGTCACCATTGTTTTAAAAAGTAAACCAACATATATATAGTGCCATTCAAGGTCTCAGAATATCACAACACCCATCAGAAGGCATTGATGTATTATGATTCTTCTCCTTTGCTTCCTGCTAGCCCTCAATGAGTCAAGTTTGATTCTCCAGTTACGTTGGTTCAGAGGTGGCTTACAAGACCAGTGTGGGCATTGCAGAATCTGCAGCAAGCCTATCAAGGGGGTATTTGATGGGCTAGCATTAGTTTGGGATGTTTATGGGAGATTCTGACACTTGGATCCCAGGTTTACATTTTGAATGGTCACGGAACATAGATTCTCACAAGTCAATGGAATTGTTGCACTTTGAGAACATCCTTGAATCCTTTCCTCTGACCAGATGGTAGTCACTTGCCATTATAGTGCTCAGAATTCTGTATTTGTTTTGAGGGACTAGAGCATGGAAATAATGTGGCCTGTCTATCAAAGACAGCAGAGTGTAGTTATTGACTCCCTGCCGACAAGAGTGCAAGTTGAATAGTTTCCCACAAGTTCTGCAGATGAGCTTCATTCCATGGGGAAGCTTGATGGAGGGGAAAAGCAGCAAGACCGGGAAACGTGCTGGAGCAATGACTTAATCTTGCTTGACTAGCTTTCTGAGATTGGGTCAGTTGTAGATCCATAATTTAACATAACAGCTGGTGTGTCATTGTGAAGCAGATATAGTTATCAGGACAGAATGGCTAGGGTGGGTTTATTCTCACTGAAATGCACGTGACTGAGGAGTGACTTCAGAGATTTATAGTTTTATGAGGGGTCTAGAGAGAGGAATAAATAGAGTCTTTCTCACAGGATGGGAGAGTCTAGAACTAGAAGATGCAGCTTGCTAGTGAGAGAGGAGAAACTTAAAGGGTTAAGTTTTTCCATTCAGGATGATGAATATATGGATTGAGCAGGCAGAGGAGGTGGTAGAGGAGATAGAATTACAACATTTCTAAGGCAATTGGACAGGCGCTTAGATGGGAAATGTATAGAGGAATGTGGACCTAATGTTGACGAATAGGATTAGTGTAGATAGGCATCTCGGTCATGGGTAAAAATGGCCTGATTCAACGATGAGT
The DNA here is from genome assembly GCF_030144855.1 of Hypanus sabinus. Lineage (NCBI taxonomy): Eukaryota > Metazoa > Chordata > Chondrichthyes > Myliobatiformes > Dasyatidae > Hypanus > Hypanus sabinus. The sequence continues at coordinate 54,260,478 of NC_082720.1, read as the reverse complement.
CTGAGATGGAAAGAAATTCTTAAAAAGCGATTTGCTACACTCCTTCTCAATTGACAAAGGCCATGTATGTTGCTCCTTGTATATTTCTAGTAGTTGTCATGTGATAAAGATCATGTCCACTGTGCTTCAAATATAACAAAATCAGTTCTCTGAATTATTAGGATTCAAGTCAGGTTTCTGGATAACTGGTCTTTTGACTTATGACAGGGTTTTTACACCCAGAATAATACACAAATTTATCAAACTTGGCTTGCCGCTAAATCAAGTTTTGAAGAAATAGAAGATGTCACAGTTTAACATTGGTTTTTTGATTAGAAAACTGTGGGACAAAATAAGTGAGCTACCATCTTAAGGTTCAACCAAGCAACAAACTTCACGAGTTACATCAGTGACAATAAACCTGATTCTGATTCTGCAGAAAAGCACCTATGGCATTTCCTTGTACTGATGTTGTTTGTTGTTGGGACTGAAGCTGGTTGCAAAGCTTGACTTTCTTAGAGAGCTAAGAATCTATCGTGAACTTAGAGCAAAAATGTTATCCAGTACAAAGTTAATTAGTGTAAAAAATATTATCCAGGGAAGCAAAGGAATATTAGCAATACTATAGAGTTCTTTGGGGTGGCTGCAAGGTTTCTGAAAAATTAAGAATCCAACTCCTTGATTAGAAGTGTAAAAGTTCTTGACTGGCTGGGTTTCCATGCTGATGAAAGAGCACATTTTACGATCATTTTTCCCTGGAGTTCACTTATGTAAAAACCCATTCTTTAAAAACAAAACGCAAGAACTTAGTAAGTAACTTTATAATCACTTTAAAATTCACACACTTTTCAGCTTTCTTTTTTGTTTTGTCATATTTACCATGATAAGGTTTTATATAATCTTGTTGAAAGATTAAAGAAAATAGAGTAATTGAAAGTAATTTGACAGGGACATAATTTTTTTTTTGAAAAGTGTTGGCAAGGTGCATACTTTTATTTTGGAAAAAGACTTAAAAAAAGTCACACAAAAAAATCTCTACTTAACCGTTGCCGTGTGTGTTCTAATCAAGCAAGTCTGTGCTGATCACATTGGTAAGTAATTGCCTGGCACAAAGCAGTGGTCTGTGATGGAGCAGGCTACCCATGTATTGTGAACACTGATCAGTCGCAGAATTGTGAAAGTCTCCCCAACATTTGACCATGGCAGCCCAGTCCCAATTTATGTGGTTCTTGCAGTGTGTGAGCTTTATAACCTGAAAGAGACTGATTGCAGCCACCATCCCTCATCTTCCCCCATACCCTAAGTCACATGTTATTGCTGCAATGTTGAACTGAAACCATCACTGTAAAATATTCTACAAAGTTGCGCTAAATTATAAAGATTCTGACCAAGTGGTCCTGCCTGGTTCACCCGTAAAATCATGAGGTTTTGCATTTTGCAGCAGTTTCCCTTACTTTTTCCAGAATGTTTTAGTTCCATGGCTATGAATCACCTTGCATCCAGAATGTGTTCTCAGTACACAGGCTGAGCAATGAGAGTGACAGGCTAATGATAGCGTGCACCATTGTCTTCAGTGGTGGTGTTACGGAACCATAACTTGAGGAATTATGGAGATAGGGAACGATAAATGGATAGATTTTAAAATGCAACTCATCTACTGACTTTTTGAATTTATGGGCTAATATTTCTAATTAGTCATTCCAAATATTGACATTACTATTTTGGTTTTATTTAACAATATGTTAAACTTGTAATGATTAATCTTACAATTATATTTTTGCGTAGCTCAATGCCTGGCACAAATGGTTTAAAAATGTACATGGAAGCTCTGCTGCTGCACGATGGTAGTGCTGGGTTTAGATCTGATCTTGTGATTCCTCAGATGAAAGTTTTGACTTGGTTCCAAAAAGTTTCTTATAAAGTTATTTTTATATTTATCATTACAAATTATTTAAAAATGCTTTTATGATCTTGTTCTTAGAAATAATGCACTCAGTTGGCTGCAGTAATACTAGCTGCTGTCAGTCTGTGAAGGAGGTGAATCTTGGTGCGGATGATGCGAGTAGCGATGACCAATTTGACTTGTGTTCTTCTCAACCGGACAAACTTTATGGGAACAGCTACAAGCCAATAAGCTGCATTAAACAAGAGTCGCTGGAGGAACCGAATTCGCAAATAGATGTTGAAATAAACGCAGAAGCCCAGGATGATATGAAACGAAGGAAAAACATTTTCCGAGCAGGGAAACGAGGAAGACCTTCAGGGACGACAAAAGCTGCTGGGTACAGAACCAGTACAGGCCGACCTCTGGGAACAACAAAAGCAGCTGGGTTTAAGACCAGCCCAGGCAGGCCCTTGGGCACAACCAAGGCAGCGGGATACCGCGTCAGCCCAGGGAGGCCGCCAGGTACCATGAAAACTCTCTCCCACATATCAGGTTTCGATTTCCCATCAGGCAGTAGTGTTACTTTTAGCTATTCAATGGTCCATAAAAAGCATTACGTGGACCGTCCCACAAGTAGAAACACGGAGCTGAATCAGTAAATCACCTGCTTTGTTTTTCTATAATCTGTTTGTTCCTTGACAAAGTAGGATAACTTTTTATACAACATATTGATACTATACAATTATAACCAACTTGTTGAACAGCTTAGAGGTTGTGGAATCTAGGCTCTAAAATAGAACGAACTGCCTTTGGAAAATTATACCTATTAGTTACAATATTTCTTTGATACTGGTTTTGCTGCAAACTACAGTATCATTTTGAATGATTTATTCGCTAGGGTCCAGTTTCAAACATGATTTCCACTTTACGAGAAGGCTGTACATACTTGAGTAGTAGGAAAAATAAAGAGGGAAAGCTGGACATCCTGGGATCTGCTGTAGTTCAAAGTATATATAGTTCTACCTGATTAGTTTTGGCCTTGTTGCAATTAATAATTGCCAAGGCAACCATACTGAATTTTCCTTATATTATACACTTAGTTGTGGGAAAATGAATGTGAATGATTATAAGAAGAATTGATGCATGCAGGTGTAACTATGATGGCACTCATGAGCTACTTTGACTGCTGAAGTGCAATTTTCAATTATTTGTATTATTTTAATTACACTATTTTTGCCTTTGGGAAATTTGAGAAAGGATAGGGCATTAGTTTCCACAAAGACGTCTTAAAGGTGTTCAGCTGAAAACAGCAGTGAGCTGATGCGGACTGTCTTATAGAGGTAAGCTTATGAATGAAGAAGCTGCTATGAAGGGTGTGCACAGCTGTACTTCATGAAAAATAATTATCACTGAGTTTAGTTACTGTTCTTAAGTGATGATTATTGACATGGCATAGAACTTTGTATGACAACCTGTGCTTTACAAAAGCCTTGCTGGTAACCATAATCTTTATTTCCCCATGATTACAAGATGCTGTAAGTCACTCAGTCTGGCTTTCGAAGCATTTTTAGGAGTGCTGCTACACATACTGTATTTTTGGTGTTCAGTCGATCTAATGTGAATCCTGCAGGGGCTGAAGTTAGATATCACATGATCTGATTCTCAACTTTTGTGAATTAACTACTGGAACATCTTAGGATTTATTTTTAAAGTAACGTAATTGTTAATAGAAGCCAGACGTTTACTCTCTTTCTTGAGATACACTGCAGTAGAATGGAGAGAAATACCTGGTTAGTTAAATGGAATAACGGATTTCTGAGGATTTTGATGCAGGATTGATCAAAGCAACAAAAGCAGCTTTTCAGAAAGGTTGACTTTATGTGCGTGGAATTCAATTCTTGGATGATCTTCCACAACTGAGGCAGAAGCACTGCAAAGTAAAAATAATGCCTAAACTGTGAAATTGTTGTAAATGTCATGTAATAAGTTACAAATTTTCACTTAGAAATGCTACTCCTGTTAAATTTTTAATGTGGGCTCCAATTTTAATTTAGGTACTCAGAAGCTTGAGAAGAGAGACCATTGTAACAGAGTTGTGGTTACACTGAAGCCAGTTATTCATTGGTTCTGCCACTTCCACTCAAATTTCACTAGTAGAATGTTAATGAATGTTTTTTGTGACTTGCATGCTTGTAAGACAACAAAATAATCATTAACATTTTACTATGAATGCCATCTCCTTCGGTTGAGGTGGCTATTACAATCTCCAACAAGCTAACTGTAGTGTTGTTTGGCCTGGGACTTTTTAGATGTCAGTCTTAAAATTGTGACAACTAGTTAATCATTCATTGGTACTGCATCATAATTAATGTGTTTTGTAAAATAAAATCTTATTTGCATGGCATTCTGTGTCTGAAATGCATTTAAAAACAAATGCAATGTAATATGAAGCCTATTTTTGCAAAGCTATACAATATTTCTCTATTTCTCTCTATTAGTATTTAACAGGCAAAAGCAAGATCGAAGAAAAACTCAACAGCCAGAGAGTTGAGCACTGTACTTAACGCTTCTGCTTAATCACAATTGGACATACAAAAGATTAAAAAAAAGACAACTACACGAATCGTTCCTAGAAAGGCAGGTTTTCCACATTTATTAAATATACTACTGTAATGATAACACTGGTTTCATCAGAAGTATTCCATTGTATATGTATGTCTTTAAGGTTTAATTACATATTTGTAGCATCCATTGTGGCTGACTGTCATCACTAATCCAACACTTGAGATATAATCTACTTTCAAGAATATACCTCAGACTGTTTTGCATTGCCAGCATTCCTAAACTGGACACTAGTTATCTGTTCCATAATAGAACCATTTTTCTTTTCAGAAATCCTTGCAGACATGTTTTAAATGGACTTAAAAGTGAAATGTATCCAAGACTGATACAGTAATAACTGCTTCAGAACTGTACATGTGTGATGCTTAGAGCAATGCTGCTGCTCAATATTTTAAGTTGGCAAGCAGATCGTCTTTCATAGATGCTGCATTTTACGGATTTAATTAATGTCTGCCAGCAGATACTGCTACAAGTCTTGGAGATCACTACTCTTGAAGAATCCTCAGCTGTAGGGTGCCTCTGTTCTGAACACCTCTGTTACATGTTGACAAAACTGCATGCTTCAGATTTGTTGCTACTTGTGATGCCATATTGTACACACAATTGCTGCATCAAAATGCTTGTATGTAACGGACAAAGTTTGTACAATGTATGATAAAACTTTTTTTTTAGTATTTTGTGCATGTTATTTTAGATGGGAAATTTACTCTGAAGGACCTTTGTTTATGGCTTAGTGGGTAAATGGATCACATATTGTGGTTATAGACTAGGACATTGTCCAGATTAGTCCTTGCTCTTTGCTAAGTTTCCTAATTTCAGTCATGATATGGACACGGTTGTGTTTCACTATGATATTCTCAATTGGTAATCCTCCAGTTGACAATTTGTCTATAACAGGCTTTGAATGTGGAATATGACTCATGGAGGGAATAAATGAAGCATGGTCACTTAGAATAGTAGCATTTTACACCAAAGAAAATAGCTTGTTATCCCTGTGCTGGATCCCAGATTATTTTTTAATATCCTGACCTTGACCATCACATGCAGAATTTCCTTTCCAGCGAGAGAATTTATTCTCTCATGGGCAACTGTAATATATTTAGAAATGCCCATTATGGACAAAAATAAGAAAAATCCGTGGAGCATAAATTCTTTTCTAAAGTCATTATGTGTGGAACAGGTCAAAGTTTAGAAAATTTCTGAATCATTTCCCTTATTTTCTAGATAACCTGAAAGGATGTATTGAAATGTGTTGTTCCCCTATTTTTACAGTGATAGTCACTAAACTACAGTAGTCAATGGATCTGAACCACATAGTGCATGGAGAGGCCTGGTTTTGTTACTCTCTCCTGCAGTAAAATTACGTCCCAGTAATAGTTTGGTTTTGAGGTAAGCAAAGGACACTGAGGAGTGTCCACTGGCTCTGCTTATCTCTACAAATCCTGTGCACCCAGTGACCAGTTTTCTTGTGTGCTTGGCACTTGTGTGCAGTTTCTCACCATATCATTCACTAATTGGTTGAAATTATTTCCTGTCCTCCTACCAGAAGTTTAGTTTTTGATGTTCTGGGCATCATAACCTGCCTTCAAAATTCATTTTGGGAATACCTATGTGTTGTGATTTGTCAGGGATCGTAGCAAGAATTTTGTTGCACATGTAAAAGGAAAATAATATATCTTGTTTTCTCAATGATAGGGAAACAAAGTTTGTCACAAGGGAACGTTGCTTTGGCAAATACATTTTTGGTCAAAGTGGAAACCTTATGGATTACTAGACTGTGTGCACAATGTTTTTTTTCTGGAGTGACAACATTTGAAAAGAAATGGAGAGAAATGTTGATCCACCGATCATTTTTCTGTATGAGTATAAAAGTTCATATCTGCCGGAACTAATACTGATAGAAAGTCAATTTATTTTAAAATTTATTTTGTTATGCAATATTATTTAAAAATATTAGTTTGCCTTACTGTATATAAAAGTGAAAAAAATTGCTGAATTACTTCCCAAAGTTATACTTTTCCTTGATAATTTACTTCTCTTCAGGAAAATAGACAGCTAGTTAGTGCTGCAGCTGTGGATTCCAGTTAATTGGGACACATCGGGACCTGTTCGTTTTGGCTCATTTGAGCAGCTACCCCAGTTAGCTGATTTCATGGAAGAGGTATAAAAAAAATAAACTACCATTTAACAGATTATGTATTTAAATGGAATACAGAACAAACTAGAACACTTTGTATTATTTCCTAGTGGTTGTGTGCTGCCATGTTCTTTTAATTGACTGCAAGTGAGCAAAATCAGCGCAGACGCCTAGTGTAGAATAATGGACAGCTTTTTTGCAATGATATCAATGATTGCATCCTCCAAATCTTCATTTTCTTTGTAACATTCAAGATGATTGTGATTACCTTCAAATTCTTTGTAGGTCCTAACTTGTTGAAGTAGTAAAATTGTTTAATTTTCACTCTTAGCTCTTTCTAGAATTTCCAAACCTCAGTGCTTGAAATCACAGTGAGCAAACAGTTCTAAATTGTCTCACTGTTTACTTCTTGCCAATTATCAGTTACAAAAATGACTGCTTTTTGAACACAAAAACACACAAAAGACACTACTTAAAAACTGTTGCTTTAAGCGAGGCATAGTATCTGACGATCACATAAGTTCATGCGACTGACGCTAGTTAGAAACTTTGCGGTGACAGTCTCCTGCCCCATTTGAATGGCATAGTGTTCCATATAAACAAAGGGAATCCCAGTTATTTTCTCGATTCATTTTTGTTCCAGATAAGTAGCTGTCCCAATTAATCATAGCCCAATTAACTGGAATCTACTGTACTTATATTTGCTGCTGATTGCAGGAATTCAGTTCCATTTCCTTTCAGATTTGGAACTCTGCTGCTAATTGTCGGGGGTTCCAATTGCAGTTACTAATGCAGACCAAGTGATATCTTGTGAAGAATGTTCTTAAATGTTGAAATGCACCAAGGTATTGCAGCAATTTGACAATAATTCCTTGTCTCTACAGACACTTTCAACAACAAAAGAAACCACCTTGCTTCCTTGTTTTCATGGATGATATATAAATGTTATAGCATTAGGAATTTTTTGATTATATGATAGAACTTACTTTTCTATTACTGTTCTTGGATGAGAAACTGGTGAAACAGCAGTTATTGTAGTCAAGTTTTTGGTTAGTTCTAAAGTGATCTACTTAGGAAATTGCTCTTTGTGCTTTAGGTCAAAATATATTTTTTTAGGCCTTTTGATCTAAAATTAGTTCTGATTAAACATTATTGGTTTTCAACTCAAGAATTAATGGTCTCTGCATAACAGAGAAAGCTGTATTTTTATTTTTATCCCCCTCACTCGAATCTTTAAATAAAGGACTGTATTAAAATCAGAAGTGGTACATTACAGTTTTTCATTCAAATATTGTCTTTTTAAAGAATTTTAAATTGCAATCTTATAGTGTGCTACTAATTATTTTTGTAGGTAATCCATTGTTTTCTCCTCCTTCATCCATACACAAATAAAATTATACAAAAACTTGTATTTCAGTTCTCACATCACTGTTTATCTTTCAGGTGCATTCTGCCATTTCTGATACTGTTAATGTGGGGAGAAAAACACATTTTAAACAGTTGGTTCACTTGTTAACAAATGGAGTGCATGGTTCTTTTTAAAAGTGATGCTGACTCTGCATCTGTGGAAAGTTGCCAGCTTAAACCTGGCACTTTAGAGGTGAGGAGGGCACACTTGGAGGTATAGTCATGTATGTTTGCTTTTGTGACAGTTATGATAATGAAAACCTTTATCAACAAATATCTCAGATCATATGTCCATCCAAAGCTCTCAGATCATATCAGGAAATACAGAAATGTCTGCCTTAACTTTCTTTTATCTGTAGTTTCAATTGTTTATTCTCCCATATTGTATAGCTATTATTAATATAGATTTTTACTGACCTCCTGATATGTAGTGACCTAATTTTTTTTCTTCTGAGTTGAGAATTTGCAATTTCAAGAATTTTGAAACTGAATCAATATGCAAAACATTGGCTTATTTATTCCTAAATGTAAAGATGTGTAGAAATTATTCACAAGTTTTAATATATTTAAAATATATTTTACTTTCTAAATTCACTGACTACTTACTGTATTTTTGTCATAATTTAATATTTCTCTTATTCTTCATATTCCCTTTTTATACATCTTCCACTGCACGTGAATATTTTCCTGCCTTTTTTGGTGGCAATAACAAAATAGGATGAAAGTATAGTCTACTAATAGTAGCAATTCTTGATATAAGTTGTATTTATGTAGGGGCACAATATTTACATTTTATTCCTCTTGAATAATATTGTACTTTTTGCACCTTTTTAATTGGATTATCCACAGATCTAAATAAATTGCTTCTGGATTTCTCTCTGATATGATTTTGCATTCCTGTGCTTTTATAAACCCACCTATCTAAAGAAAGATGCAATTCCACAGGAGGGAATTCACCAGACTGTTTGTCCTATTGTGCAATGTTAAACAGGATGACACTCAGAGTTTAGGAGAAGAGGTGATCATATAAAGGGTTTGACTGAGACTCTAGAACCAGAAGGTATTGGTTCAAAATAAGGGGAAATTCATTTATGACCTTAATGAAAACTTTTTTTTGTTATAAGGTTGCAAGTCTTTACAACTCTTTTTCACAGAGATAAGGGCAGTACCATTTTGCATAATTTTAAGACTTAATTTAGATTCCTGATAAAGAATGGGTAAAGGCAAAAGAAAAATGGACTTGGGGAATGTCTGATCCTTTCTGAATGGTATTGCAGACTCAAGGCAAGAGTCTCCTATTTGTGGTCTGTGGCAGAGAATTATTGAATCATCCATCATAGAGGGAAAACATTGAGCCTATATGTGTCTGTATCTGCTCATTGAATTAGTTTCAATTAATCTTGCTCTTCTGTTCTATCCCTGCCTTTCCTCAGGTTCATTTTTGTTTACTCAGTTTTCTGGTCACCTACATTCCTACCAATAGAAAGTTTCCTGAACTCTTTAATCAAAGTCCCTAAAAACTGCTGTATCGCATTCAGAGCTGACTGTTATGCCATAAAATAGAATACTTACTGTGCCACCAAATAACACAGAAGTCTCTCTGGCTGTGTTAACAATGCCCTTGAAGAAATTAATTCTCATGATCAGTGCTAGCTGGATGAGTCAACAGAAAGCTGAGCAAACTTGGTGCATTCTCTCAGGAGCCCTATGTAACTTACTTCCCACCATTTCATGGAAAGTTTGCAGTTGTTCCAGAGCAATTATCAACCAGTTTTAAACATATTTTCATGATGTCTTTTGAGTGTCCTAGATCAGCCAAAATGTTGATCAAATTAAGTCATACTTTATTTATATACTACATAGACAGATTAATTTGAGCAAATACTACCAGCAACTGTATATGCAGCACATTTCTCCTGACACCCAATCTGCCTATGATAGATCTTTCTTTCCTTTCTTTCCTTCCAGCCATCTTTTTAGGGTCATACCTTTCTGGATATCTAGACAACTTGAGGTACAAACAAAATAAAAACTATATACTTAATAGGAAGAAGAATGATGTCAGCAAGGAGGACAAAAATAAAAAAGCAAATTGAAATAATACACTATACATATACATTATACTGCTGGGTCCTTTCCATGAACTCCTAGTTACTGCTCTCTAGCAACCATAAAACTCCTTATTTTAAGCAAGTTTTATTTGTTTGATATCCTATTCATGAAAAATTCCTCCCTTGCCTCATTTTTCTTTAATCATATTACTAGTTATTTTTCTGATGTCATTATACTATAAATGAAATAGTTTGTTCTCATTATAATCAGGCAGGAAGTACAGGAGCCTATGCTCAACATTTCAGGAACAGCTTCCTCCCTGTTGCCAGTAGATTTTTGCATGGTCCATGAACACTAATTATTATTCTTTGCCACTATTTATTTATTTATTAGTAATTTATAGCAATTTTTATGTCTTGCACTGCTGTGGCAGAACAACACATTTCACTGTGTATTTCAATGATAATAAACTTGACTCTGGTTGTCCTTTAAGACCCCCTTAATATCCTGATGATGGGATGTCTTGTTGACTGTTTACTCTTTTCCAGGGATTGCCTGTCCTGCTGAGTTCCTCCAGCATTTTGTATGTTCCCGCATCTGCAGATTTTCTTGTGTTTGTTAATATTTAGCTTATTGTCTCTCACTATGACCTTTTATTAACCTGGTATCAAATTTTATTTGTTATTTTATGAAATGTCTTGTAAAGTTTTACTCTGTAAATTCCATTATGTAAATGTATGTTAGATTTTTTTTGTTACACCAATACACAGGAACCCAATGATCACATCTGAGTTTAAAATAATTCCAGTTAAACTGAACTAAGTATCTGCCCATTCCTCTTGGAGTATAAATGAGTGACAGCAGCTCACTTTTCGTTGCTACTTTAATTTTTAAAAATGAATAAAGCTGTTTAGCATAAGGTGTACATGAATTCAAAGCAGTGAATGGAAGAGAACAGGGCTTGTCCTTGCTCAATATCCAGCTATTGATGATAGCCTAAAGAGAAGTAACAAAAATCTTTCTCATAAACCATCACCACCTTCCCAAAGTTGTACTTTTCTCATCCTCCAATCCTGTTGTCACTTACATGTGACATGATGCTTAGATTTGTAGAAACATGAGATTATAGATGCTGCAGTCTGGAGTCGCACACAATGCTGGCAATACTCAGTGGATGGAAATGAACATTTAACATTCTGGGTTGACACATCATCTTACTAGATCGCGGGGGGGGGGGTCTCGACCCAAAGTGTTTCCTGTCCATTTCCCTCCATTGGTGGTGCTTGATTCACCCTGTTCCTCTGACATCCTGCGTGATGCTTAAATATGCAATTGGATTTCCAGATTTAAATGTAACTTCGACTGTAACATTTGCTTTTGAAGATGTGGCAGAAGATGATATGACTGAGCTTATGATGGCAATTCATTTGTGCATAGTACTTGGTATTTGAGGCCCTTTTACAGCATTAAATGGGAAACAAATAATGTACACAACGTACCTGATAGTTTACATAAAACAAAACCTAGTGATCAGACAGAATTGTGTGGCATCTGTTGCTTGTTCATCAACTAATGGGGAAATTGAAGGTTTGTATCTGAAACAGTGTGTTTGACTTCAAGACCCATCACTTTGTACTTGCTACTTTGTAACTAGTTATAATAAATGAAATTTTAAAAATAATGTTTTTATTTAAACAGCTTATTGAAATGTGTTGTGCAATCTTAAAATTTTTACCTACATTGCTTTACTCTCCATTGTACATTGATTCATTCTCAAATAGATAAGTTGGAGTTTAGATTTTTTAAATATAGCTCATCATTTAATAGAGATTGATGTATTTTGATAATGTTATTCAAGTAGATTAAATTACCTGTAAGAAGATTAGATTTTCATTACCTACACAATTTCTTACCCAGTTTCATTCCTAATTGTTTATTTTCTAACCATGTCGAGTTAAACGTTGAAGATTTTGCTTTTCAGTAGTTTTCACCTTTGTTTATGCCTACTTTATTTTATCTTATTTATAGACACATAAAATGTTTATTGTGTATGTTTTAATCATTAAAAATAATTATCCTCCTTATCACAACTTAATTAAATTCTCAATACTGAACACACAGCACAGATTTAACTGAGACTTATACATATTATACCTTTTTCTCTTCACCATCTACACCTCGGACTTCAACTTCAACACAAAGTCTTGCCATCTTCAGAAGTTTTCTGATGACTCTCCCATAGTTGGATGCATCAGCAAGGGAGATGAGGCTGAGTACAGGGCTACGGTGGGAAACTTTGTCACATGGTGCGAGCAGAATCATCTGCAGCTTAATATGAAAAAGACTAAGGAGCTGGTGGTGGACCTGAGGAGGGCTAAGGCACCGGTGACCCCTGTTTCCATCCAAGGGGTCAGTGTGGACATGGTGGAGGATTTCAAATTCCTGCGGATACGAATGGACAATAAACTGGACTGGTCAAAGAACAGTGAGGCTGTCTACAAGAAGGGTCAGAGCCGTTCTTATTTCCTGAGGAGACTGAGGTCCTTTAACATCTGCCGGACGATGCTGAGGACGAGTCTGTGGTGGCCAGTGGTATCATGTTTGCTGTTGTGTGCTGGGGCAGCAGGCTGAGGGGTAGCAGACACCAACAGAATCAACAGACTCATTCGTAAGGCCAGTGATGTTGTGGGGGTGGAACTGGACTTTCTGACGGTGGTGTTTGAAAAGAGGATACTGTCCAAGTTGCATGCCATCTTGGACAATGACTCCCATCCACTCCATAATGTACTGGTTAGGCACAGGAGTACATTCAGCCAGAGACTCATTCCACCGAGATGTAACACTGAGTGTCATAGGAAGTCATTCCTACCTGTGGCCATCAAACTTTACAACTCCTCCCTCCGAGTGTCAGACACGCTGAGCCAATAGTCTGGTCCTGGACTTGTTTCCACTTGGCATGATTAACTTATTATTATTTAATGATTTATGGTTTTATATTGCTATATTTCTTTGTAACGAAACCCAATTTCCCTCGGGATCAATGAAGTATGTCTGTCTGTTTAGTTTAGCCATAGTTGATGATAGCAGTGAATTTGACATTGAATAGATGACAGTAGTTGAAAACAATGAAGAATTTAAAGTTCAAATGATGTTTTTTGAGAAGTAAAAGTAGGAGCAGGACACGTACGGTATCGGGTCGGGCACTAAGGAATGCTGGTGAATAGAGACTGAAGAGTCCAAGTCTATTGTTCCCTGAAAGTGGGAACGCAAGTGGATAGTGTGAGGAAGGCATGTAGCATGCTTACCCTCGTAAGTTGGGGCATGGAATATAAGATGAATGCATTATAGTTTCCGAATTTATTTTGTATTTCTGCTACTAATATTTGTTCAAATCCGAAGTGTATTTCTCCCAATGTTTGTCACAGGGAAAAGTTTTTGCATGCTGAAAGGTAATAACTTGTTAACATTGTTTCTCTCTCCCTAGGTAAGTCTGATCTGCTGAGTATTTTCATCATTTTTTGTTTTAACTTCAAATTTCCACTGTCTACAATTCTGCCTTTCAAATTGTGCAGTTGAGTTATCTTGTCTACAGCTTAAAATATTACTGGTTAATCGGAGCACCAAGTAGAAATGGATTGGTTTGCTTTGTTCATTAAATCCTTTTTTCTCAGCCTGAGTAACATTGTTAGCGCTGACAATTTCTAACACGCCATCCTTTTCTGCGCTAAAGATTCCACAATGCATCTTAAGTTTGATTTCAAAAGAAATGTAAACAGGATAAAAAGTGTAAAATAGGATAAGAATTCTTACAGAACACTTAAAAACATTAGACATGGCAATGTGTAGTGTTTTCCTTTATGGATGAGTCAAAGAAAGCTAACATCGAATAAATATCCCAAAGTGCTTTCAACAAAGTATTTTTGAATCACTTCATCCTAACAGTTTGAAATGCTCCCGCAAATCACAACAGTGGCCACAAAGCGATACAAGACAGGTAACCGGTTTTGGCTGTGATGGTTCAGACATGAACAGTGCCCATGGTACCCGTTAAGAAGGTATGTGATTTGTGTTTCTTCAGGAAAATGGGGGGGGGGGGACAGAAACTTAGAAAAGCTAAGGTACTCTTGCATTTCTACATCATCAATCGTGTCTTAGTTCAACCACCTGAATCTGATTTATCCTGTTTAGAAGTGGATGTCTCATGTGTTTGATTCCATTTGTAACTTGTGAGGTAGCAATGTAGTACAGTAAGGTCTGGAAAATAATCATGCATAGGCTAGTAAGTGGAACAGATCGAAATAAAAGTCCGTGACCACAAGACCCACTAACCTTTGACACTCAAATGCACCACCGCTAAATACCACACCGACGACCTTGGCATCTCTGGTGAAGAGAATCTTAAATACGGGGCTGCATGAATACGAGAGCTACAGCGGTTTATAGTCTGGGACACACCACCAGATCACATCCCGTTACCCCATCGCTTGCCGTTCCTCGTGTCTTTGTTCTCATCACGTACGGAACGCAGGAGGTGGAGTAACTCAGACCCCGAAGTCTGCTTGCAAGCTGCACAAGTCGGGAAAGTGAACGACTATCGTTCGCTTGCTTGGAAAGATGCCGAAACATTCACAAGGCTTGATGACTTCCGAGACACAGCAGCACACTTGACCGCTACCCGACCCAGCAACCCAATGTCCTCTCAGGACCTGCAGAATAGATGTGTACTGCACTGGAGGTTGCTCGGCAGCGTAACTGCCCAAGCTATTGCAGCCTTTACCACGGAGAGCAGCAAAGTTCAAGGTTAATTTATGATCAAAGTACGCATATGTTACTACATACTGTCAGATTACTTTTCTTGCAATCACTTACAGGGGAAAAAAGAAATACAGTAGAATGTACGAAGAACTATACATGGTCAGTGACAAAAAAAAACATGCAAGGGAAAACTACCCGTACATATAATAATAAGGTTGAAAATATGATTTAAAGAGTCCCTGAAAGTGAGCGTAGAAGATGGAATCAGTTCGAAGTTATGGTCAGTGAAGTGACTGACGCCGGTTCAGGAGCCTGATGGTTGTCGGCTAGTGGCGTGGACTCTGCATCTTCTGTTTGATGGCGGAAGTGAGAAGAGAGCATCGGCATGATGGTGAGAGTCTTTGATGATGGATGCTTTTTACTTTTGGCAGCGCTCTACGTAAATGCACTCAATGGTGGGGTGGACAATGCTGAATCCATTACATTATTTTCCTGTACCTGGGCACTGGTGTTTCCATACCAGACCATGATGCAACCAATGTGCATCTATAAAAGTTTGTCAAAGCTTTAGATGACACGCCGAATCTGCGCAAACGTCGGAGAAGGTAGAGGCGCCGTCTTCATGTGCTGTTCATTCGCTTTAAACTTGTGCGGTATCCCGACTCGGAAATAAATCACCGCCCTTCCTTTATCACCGGGTCCAAATCCCGGAGCTGCCGTCCAGACAGGTATTGAGGAAGACAGCTCTCTGAAGGTCACAAATTGTTTCAGAACTTGTCTCAAGCAAAGCAAAAAAAAGCTTAAGTAGGACACGTTGCAGATGGATGAGAATGATGGACTAACGTTTGATTGACATGGATGCGGTGAGCCGAACGGCTTGTTTCTGTGCTGTCCACCTTTATTGTTTGAATGGTGCTCATGCTGCTAACCGTCGGAGGACCTTTATTTGTAAAATAAACGTTATTCATTATAAAATGAACAAAAACACGGTGCAAAAACTTTACATTCTTAATGTTATTTGATCAATGTGTTCAGTGGTGCTAACAATTGTATTTTTCCAACCTTCACCACGTTTCCTAGCAACCAGCTACAGGTCAAACAAATTTAATGAACCGGATTTTAATTGTCATCTACACAAGAAATTTTGCAGATGCTGGTAATCCGGAGCAACAAACAAACAAACAAACAAACACTCACTCACTCACTCACTCACTCAGCGCTGGAGGAATTTGTCATCGATGGAAATAAATAGACCGTCGACGTTTCACTCTTCTGTATGGCGATTGGCTAGAACCGCCCCTGCGGAAAAGGCTGTCTGGTCGGGAACGCTGATTAGCTAACAACGCTGTCAATCAGAGGTCGTGCCGGGTGAGTGAACATCAACATCCGTTCCCAGGTGTCAGGTTGGTGCCGCAGTCAGCATGGCCGCTCGGAGCTTCGGAAGTTAGTCTCATTTGGCGTCGGGAGACAGAATGGGCGCCAGTGTGCAGGGAGTGGGTGTATTCACGCTGATGCTGATTCTCGCAGAGGTGGCCGCACAAGGTGAGTGTACGGCGGGCTGTCAGGGGAGGGAGGCCGCAGAAGGAGTTCGTGCCCTGGGCATTCTATTGCGGAAGCGCACTTCCGTTGTGGGTTCACACATCATCCAGGTTAATATAAAACGCAATTGTTCTGGAGGTATCACTCAGGACTGTGCTTCTGGTGAGTTCTGATGAGGTGTTTTAACATGGGAGCAGAATTAGGCCATTCGATTATAACCGATTTATTGTTCTCTGTTCCACTCTCCCGCCTTCTTCCCGTGATCAAGAACCTAGCAACCTCCGCTTTCAATATGCCCAACGACCTCCACAGCCTTCTGTGGGAATGAATGCCACAGACTCACCACCCTTGACTAAAAAAACTCCTCGTCTTAAAGGGACATCCTTCTATTCTGAGGATGTGCCCTTTGGTCCTAGACTCTCCCGCTATTGGTGTCTTTGTTAATTCTTTTTCGGAGATGCCGCTGCTTGATCAACTGAGTGTTTCTAATTGTTTCAGATTTCCAAAAGCAACACTTCAGATTATTTTAAAAAAATTGTGTGTTGGAGTTGCCTTCTTTTGGATCAAACATTGAATTAAGTCCTCATCTCCTTGAAAAAAAGAGCAGCGCAGTACTCCCTGATTTCCCAGCTAGTATTCCTGTTAATCTGATTACCATCTCTTTGTTTTGTGTGCAATTTTAACTGGCAGATTTTACAATTCAGCAGCCTCTAAAACGACTTCCATAGCTATCAATACTCGGGGACATAAAAGTCTGTATTTTAATGGGTCCACGCCTGTTTCAAAATTTCAATAATTCTTGAGTTCCCAGTTCAGATTTGGCATTTGGATATCCTGTGCACTCCAATGACCAGGTTTTGAATTGTTGAGAGAAATACAAAGCAATTTAAGGAACATGTCATAACAAGAAAAAAATCTTTTTAACTAATTAAATATTTTGAAGCTTAAATAATTATGTATTCAGACTGCTCAATTCTCAACTTTGACCTGAAGGACAACGTTAAGTCAAGACCAATCTATAGAATATCCTATAGAAACTGGTATTGAAAATTTAAAAGTCAGTGTAATTTAAAGGCAGAGGTAATGAGATCATGCAAATAGGCTTTCACAGGAAGTGGTAATCAACAATCCAGCTATGAGCTGAAAAAAACACAGAAATAAGCAGAATATGTGAATTGAGGCTCAATTGCAGCATTTCTGTTGCTTTGTTTATTTTGAACTCAGCTGTTAATTTTTCTTTGCTAATTGTGATCTTTAAACTGGGAGCTGATAGTCTCATAACATACTGTATGTATCACGACATTCACCCCATACTCATTTAAAAAATATTTTTAACTGGCCCAGTGGCATCATTTTGTGCTCTAACAGTGGTGTAGCCCCAAAACTAATTCAAAGTCAACACAAAACAATTGCCACTTGCCTGCGACCATATGGACTGTTATACCTGCATGATGCACCCACAGCTCCAATGATTGCTTCAAAAGTTGGACCCTTTATTTGGTCTTATATTAGCAATTAGCAAACACTGAGCATTATCTCAGTCGTCAGCAAAAGATATGACCTCTGTCAGTCCTAAGCTACGAACTGCAACGAATTAAGCAAGAGTATGTCACAAAGCTTTTGCTACAGCACCCCCCACTCATGTGACTGGTTATCATCACAAACATGGTAAACGTGCAACACAGAATACAAAGCGATAGAGAACGGATACATGGCTCCTACATTCCTTCCTCTTAATCATTATACTATAATAATTACGACTACATGGTACTAAGACATAGCAGACATGAAATCTCAACAATGTCCTCTTTTGGTAAGCAATCTGACTGGGATTGTGATCTTCTTCTAACAAACCCAAGTCTTGATTGCTTTCAGGAATATCTGTCTTGAATCGCTGCTGCCAAAGTTCACTCAAGCGCAAAACTAAAGCCCCATTAATACTGCTCTGGCTGAGCATAGTGTCTTCCATCACCGTGGTCTCCTTTCAATGGTTATAGGTTTGATTGCATAGGGTTCATCATTAAAACCGTGAATCACTTGCAATAGCTCCAGTGCCATAGGCACATTTGACCCTATCATCAGCTCACTTTCTGGTAAGTAAACATGCTTCAGGTGAGATCATTCCTGAAGATCTCTTGATGAGCAATGTTCCCTTTGTAGACAGGCATGTGTCTACATATGTGTCTGCATAGTAGGCAGTTCACGATGGTTTTCACTATTTAAGCCAGCCACCTCCAACCCTGAAAAGACAGAGCTACTCACAATCTTCTCTTGATCCATAGTGTGTAAGACAGTACGTTTTCCTTTTCCTGTCAGGTTGAGCTTGTTCATGAGCCTCACTGTGCAAAACACATCTTTGATTTTGGAAAGCATATGTAAAGAGGGTTTCTTCTTTTTGTTAACTAGCAGGAATGCAAATTTACTGATAACGAGAATGGTATTCCTTTGTAAACCAAATGGGGATTAATGTTCTTTCTTCTGAGCCTGTAAGCTTTTGTTGACGGGCTTTTGGGCAGATCGGCGCGAGGGGGTCGAGAGAGAGGACGCAATGCTCTAAGCTGGGTGAGGATCGGACCCCAAAGGGGGGTCCGAGGCCGGGAGATTCTCCGAGGAGGGGGGGATGAAGCTCGATGTGCTTGGTTGACCACTCGGAGGGTCCTGAGCTGTTTGGAGAGTTGAGGAGTTCGGAGGGTCCTGAGCTGCGAGTTGAGGAGTTCGGAGGGAATCGAATAGTGGCCAGAAGACTTCAGTAATTGAGCTCCAACGGCTGTGCACGAAGTGGTTTGGACTTTGATAAGTTTGGCGCCTTTTCTTTAATTTTCTCTTCATATATACTGTATCGTTATTAATCACTTAGTTATAGTAACCTTTATAAATTGTACTCATTTAATCGCATATGGTGTACTGTCTGTTTTTGGATGAGGTGGGGACATCACACAGCATCCACACCAGCTGATTACCCAGTTTGGCGGGGCCGAAGGCTGCTCCCCCTAGACGAGAACGAGCTGAGCGAGCCTGAGGCGACCCAGGGGGTTACACATAAGTAAACACTGTCTTGTTACCCTTCTTAGACTTCACCTGAACTGGAATTATAGGAAGTTTACAATCATGGTCACCAGCCCCAGTAAGACCATTAGGCACCAGGGCAGTACTCACTGCAGTATTCGATTCATTCATGGCTTGTCCTGAATCTTCACCCTTTTCATCAGCTCCAGGCTGAGTTTCACTTTCCGCAGAGCCACAGTAGCGGCAAAGCTGCTTCGTGTAGTTTGAGAATGAATTTGTGACCCAGTTTTGTTCACACCTTTGCTTACTGTTGACGATGTAGCATTGTATTTCCTTCCAAACACTGGGTGTGTAGCAGTCTTTATTTGCCTTTCAATAAAATCAACAATGTCAGTGAGAGTAACCTTATGGTTGTGCCTCTCTTGCAGTTTATACACCATCAATTTCCATTCTTTCCAAAATTTATTGGACAAATTATGTGCAGTAATCTTCATATTAGCAGGCATGTTCAACTCATACACGGCCTGCAGGCCTTCCTTAGCATTGCAACAACTTCTAAGAATAAAGACTGTAGTCTTGAAGAGTTTTCACGTTTTCTAGTTTGATATGTGGCCAAGAAAGAGCCCTATACATGTAAGCCGTAGCAGTTTTGTGCTCATCACCAGAATGTTCCTGTAGTAAAGTTTAGGCCTTTGGATATGCTTTCTCTGGGCCGGTCCACTGTCAACTTTTGACAAGCTCTCTAGGATAACCTCCAGTGGACTGTTTGGGAAAATACAAATGGTCATTATAATTATTGATCACACCCTGAACTACCCTTTGGGGTTCAAAACCGTGTCTCATAGACATTTGTTTCATAAATGTATCCATATTGACATTAAGTATGCTGGATTTTCTGTGTTCCATATCAACATTGGAACTCTCACCATAGAACTGCTCTGCTGGAGCACATTTAGCACACACAACACTTGGCATTTTAACTCTGGACATCTTGGCTGCAATTCCTCCTGTAACATAAGCTGCTCCATTTTTCTTTAGAGTTGATCTGCCTTTTCCCCCAAGACATGTTTGTCCCTCAATATTTGTCGTCTTGCATGTAACTCCTTTAAATCCCATTCTATTGCATATATAAACTCATAACAATACAGTATGTATCATTGCATTCACATAATTCTTTTTTAATGATTTTCACTGGCCTAGTGGTCTAACACTTCCTGTGCTGTAACAAAGGTGTAATCCAAAATCAAAACAAAACAATTGCCACTTGCCTGCGAGCATAGCGAATGTTATACTTGCATGACGTGCCCACTGCTCCAGTGATTACTCCAAAAGTTGAATCCTTTATTCGATCCTTCATTAGCAATGGGCAAACATACAATTAAGCATTATTGAGCATTATCTCAGTGGTTAGCAAGAGATACGATCTCTGCCGGTCCCAAGCTACAAACTGCAACAAAGTAAGTGAATTAATCCTTCTGCTTTTACCACGACTCCACTCATGTGACTAGTTACCATAATAATCATAGTTAACTGCACAATACAGAGTACAAAGCAGATAGAGAGATGGATAGGTGGCTCCTACAAGTGACATGATTTAAAGGTTGAATATAGTGACTCATACATTCTTTTATCTTCTGGAATTAAGTTTTGAATAACCATAGATGTAGGTAGGAAGCTTTGTAGTGGAGTTTGGTTATCGATATCGCATTAATAAAAATTTATATGATGTTGGATGCCGTTGTGTACGAGATAGTTTGTTACCTTCCACCCCAAACATGATCCGAAGACAAATCTTTCAAAACATTATTATTTCACAGGCATTGGTGGCATTCATTGTTAATTCCTGAATTGAGTGAACTGTTAAAAGTCTACCAGATAAATGGGTGTTGAATCACAGACCATACGTTCGTTAGTTTAATGGGTGTCTTTATTGAGATTATGTTTATTTAATTCCAAAACTTATTAAATTACTTGAAATCAAAGTTCTCAGCTGCTTTCAGTAGCATTAAACACAGTTCTGCATCATTGATGTAGAGCTCTAGCTGTTGTTCTAAAAAACCTAATTACATTTCCCACAGGTTGAATATTAACTACATAAAAATATTGATGTATTGTTTATTTTTGAGCCCAATTTCTAATCAAAAGAATTTTTATATTTATAGCTGCAGTCCAAAGAGATGCTGATGCTTCAAAACTTTTGACTACTGAGGGGAATGAAGTAATTTCTAATTCAGTCAGTGATGCACAACTTGAAGAAACAGATGGACAGACTAAAAGGAAAGCACACTTTCCAACAGCAGAAATGGCTGATGCAGTCCTGGGAAGTGGAATTACCTCAAATGAAAAGGCTTTACTGACTCTAATGCAGAATATTAGAAGTGAACACCCTGCATTTGAAGGCAGAGACGCTCTCTGTACTGGCCCAAGTGGAGAAAAGGGCGAATGTAGTGTTCCAAAGGAAATGTTTCCTTCGTTTTCATATATCTCGTCCAGTAGTCAGGAGGGAGAGCTACTTGAAAAGAAAGCCACAAATGTCATGGAACCAGCAAAGACTGAAAGCACAGCAGTGGAAGAGTCAAATGTCACTGGAACAGCCAAAGCACCAAAAGTAAACTGTGAAGAAAGAAATATCACTGGATTAGATCGCTCTATCGTACAAATCCTTAATGGCTCACAAGTAAGGCAGATTGTCATTTAATTATATTTGGTGTATTTGCTGTTAGACAAATTCAGCACAGGCAGCTGCATAACACCCACAGGGTTGTGTGATTTCTTTGCCATGTATGTAATAGCATTCAGCCTATACATTTACTTTGTAAATAAGTTATTTTAACTTTTACACTTTAAAATCTAGAAATGTGTCTCTGCTAGTTTCTCTGTTCTGCACATATTCTCTGCCAAACAAAATAACAGGGTGGAAATTTGGATTTTTAACTGTTTTTATTTTGCCCTTTTCTGTTTGCAAGCATTTGGTCCCAGCTTAGCTATGCTGTAAGGCTGGAAATTACAGACACTTGTACTACTTTGGTGTAGTTAGTTGAAGCTTAACATTTTAAATTTCTGATTTATTTGCATAGCTTTTGCCCGTGTGCACATATATTTGATACCATTACACAATAGTTTACCATACTTGTTCTCCCCAGTGAATCTGTGTCATTGGTAGTGTCACTGAAGACATCAAAGTAAAGTGCAGTGGTTTTTCAGTAGCTAGGGACTTTTAATTGAAGTTATCTAGTGTGTTTTGAAAATATTATTGGCAGAAGGAAATTCCCTACTAAGCTATTTGACAAAGGAAACTGTGCTACAGTGCTGCTTGGATCAGAGAATGAGGGTGCAACGTAACTGGGGTTAGCAGTAAACTAGACTTGGATGTTGTGCAAAACTATCCAAATTTGAAGAACTGAACACTTTCTTTCTTCGGAAATTGTGCTCCAAAATGTTCTTTGTGGGGAATTTAGTATAGTAATTAGTAGGTTACCTGATTTGTAGTAAATTAGACTTTTAAAATTGCCTGGTTTATTGGCCCATTGATTTTGACTTTGAAGTTTTACTGCTGACAGAAATAAAAGAGCAGATTTTGTGCTTCAGATTCTGGCGGCCCCTCCAGCTTTTCAATTGCCCCAGATTCACTGCTTTTATGCAAGTTGTTGCTTGAATATTTGAAATACTCCCTACTGTTTAATTAGTGGAAACTGGAGCTGTTGTATTAAGCAATAAAAAAACTTATTATTCCTCATTGATCTTGAGGAATTAATCTGCATTACGTTTCTATTCATCTCTGTACCTTTTTGTGGAATTATTTCCTAAATTAATTGGGAAAGTTTATAAAAAGAGGAAAAATATTGGTGAAGAATTTTGTATTGCCGAGGGAGGATGTATTCATATTCTTTGATATTCAAGGTCCCTATTGAAGTCTGGTCTTACCTGTGTGGCCATGGACTGGTTCGCCAGTGTTTTCTCTCAGAGGGCTAAAAAGCAAATCATCCAGTGTTCATGCTTTCTGAATTCTTTTCCTTTAGGAGTTTTATATTGTACAGATGGATCCTAAAAATTATTTGTTTCTAAATTGTAAGCAAATCTTATGACTCATCTTGATAAGTTTTCATGATGTTTCCTTCTTAATAAAAGTAATTAAAATATGATGATGTTGAAGTACAAATACGTAAAGCGTCAGAATCTGGTATTTTCTTTATTAGGAATGTGCTATACTAATATGTTGAAATTTATGGACTGTATCGATTTTCTCAGATTATTTGAAGTTTACTGCCACATCAGAATCTTAAAATCAGCTTTTATGAGCTTGTGTTACAAGAGCTCATTGGTGAATTAATAAAGACTACCTGCTTAACATAGTGAATACAGGCATCAAAGTGCTGTAGTATTGAGTAATGTAGAATTTTAAAAAAGTGCTTTTCATTTAACTTCTCTTTGTACTGATAGCTGATTATCACAAGTGCAAGGTATTCAGAATGCTAAGTATGATGTACATGTATGAGCGCTTGTAAAGTCAGAATTTGAGCAGCTGTAATATCCTCTTACTCAGTGTCCTTCATTTGCTTACTGGGCTCAAATTAAGAACAGCCATTTTCCCACCTACAATAGGGATACCAGGTTACAACAGATCGAAAAGGCTCAGATAGGAGCAGGGATCATGATTCATCAA
The DNA here is from genome assembly GCF_030144855.1 of Hypanus sabinus. Lineage (NCBI taxonomy): Eukaryota > Metazoa > Chordata > Chondrichthyes > Myliobatiformes > Dasyatidae > Hypanus > Hypanus sabinus. The sequence continues at coordinate 54,236,433 of NC_082720.1, read as the reverse complement.
TGCTGTTGCTTCTGATATATTAACTTGCCAACTTGTACCTGCTAATTTCTGTGACTGGTTTGATTAACTTGCAGTAGAAGTGTTGTAGGGTGAAATCAAAACAAAAAGTGCTGGAGAAACTCAGCATGTCTGGTAGCACCTGTGGAAAGAGTTGTGTCAGGAAGCAACTCTTTCCACTGCTGCTGCTTGACATGCTGAGGTTTTCCAGCATACCCTGCTTTAATTTCTGATTTCCAGCAGTTGCAGTACTGTAGAGTAGCTGGTGTAACTCAGTGAGAGATCAACATTGTAAGATGCTAAGACTATGTAATGTACCTGTAAAACCAGCCTATCTTTCTTAAAAGGAAAGGTTAATTGAATCTTTGTTGTACATAAGAATTATGATTATCATAAACTTCTACAGCATCCACTCTTCCTGTCATTTGCGAATTTACTATCCAATCTTTGTACATTTATATTCAAATTGTTTACTTACAGTGCCTATAAATGGTATTCACTCCCCTTAGAAATTTTCTTTTTTATTGTTTTACAACATTGAATCACAGTGGATTTAATTTGGCTTTTTTGACACTGATCAACAGATTAAAACAACTCTTCTGTGTCAAAGTGAAAACAGATCTCTACAAAGTGATCTAAGATAATTACAAATATAAAGCACGAGATAATTGTTTAAGTATTCCCTCCCACCCCCCCCCCCCCTTTAATATGACGCACCAAATCATCACTGCTGCAGCCATTTGTGTGTCAATTGATTGTGGTAAAAATACACCTGTATCTGGAAGGTCCAACTGCAGGTGAGTCAGTATCCTAGCAAAAACTACAGCATGAAAACAAAAGAACACTCCTAGCAATTCCATGTAAAGCACAAGTCAGGAGATGGATACAAGAAAATTTCCAAGTTACAGAATATCCCATAGAGTACAGTTAAATCAATCATCAGGAAATGGAAAGAATACAGCACAAGTGTAAATCTGCCTGGAGCAGGCCGTCCTCAAAAACTGAGTGAATATGCAAGAAGGAGACTAGTGAGGGAGACCTATGACAGCTCTGGAGGACTGTTGCCCAGGTGCTTCACCAGTTGCAACTTTATGGGAGAGTGGTGAAGAGAAAGCCTCTGTTGGAAAAAAACTCATGAAATCTCAACTAGAGTTTGCCAAAAGGCACGTGGTAGACTCTGGAGTCAGCGGGTAGAAGGGTCTATAGTCTGATGAAACCAAACTTGAGCTTTCTGGCCATCAGATCAAATGCTGTGTTTGGCCAAACACCACACATCATCAAAAACACACCATCCCTACCGTGAAGCATGGTGGTGGCTGCGTTGTGATGTGGGGATGCTTCACTGCTGCAGGCCCTGGAAGGCTTTTGAAGGTAGAGGGTAAAATGACTGCAGCACAATACAGGGAAATCCTGGAGGAAAACCTGATGCAGTCTGCAAGAGAACTGCGACTTGGAAGATTTGTTTTCCAGCAAGGTATTGCCCCCAAGCATAAAGCCTAAAGCTGCACAGGAATGGTTTAAAACAACAAATTTAATAACCTGGAGTGGCCAATTCAGAGTCCAGACCTCAATCCGATTGAAAATTTGTGGCTGGACTTGAAAAGGGCTGTTCACTCACGATCCCCATGCAATCTGACAGAGCTTGAGCAGTTTTGTAAAGAAGAATGGGGAAAAATTGCTGTGTCCAAATGTGCAAAGTTGATAGAGATTTATCCACACAGACTCAAGGCTGTAATTCCTACCGAAGGTCCATCTACTAAATACTGAGTTGAAGGGGGTGAATATTTATGCAATCAATTATTTTGTGTTTTATATTTGTAATTAATTTAGATCACTTTGTAGAGATCTGTTTTCACTTTGACATGAAAGAGTCTTTTTCTCTTGATCAGTGTCAAAGATGCCAAGTTAAACCCATTGTGTATTAATATTGTAAAATAATGAAACATGAAAACTTCCAAGGGCGATGCATATTTTTTATAGGCACTGTAAATTGCAAACTACAAAGGTCCCAGAGCTGACCCCGTCCACATCTCTACAGTAAGGCCTCCAGTCTGAGAAAGAATACTTCAACATTATCCTCTGCTTCCCAGTACTAAGCCGATTTGAATTCAATCCACTACCTTCCCTTGGATCCTATGCAATCAATGATCCTGCCATGAGGGACCTTGTCAAATGGCTTGTTAAAGTCCATATGGACTGCCACTCAGGCTGAAAGAACCTCTTACAAGCCTCTGACATCATCACCATTATCCTGAGGATATCTGGTCCGTGTCTTCAACCTGGAATGAAGGGCACTCCAGCCCAATTTTACACCACCTGAGTAGTGTCAGTAAATACAAGTATGAAATTATCTTTCAGCATCCTCCACAACCACCTGGTCAGTTGACGTTTCTTGGCTATCTGATGATAGGGTGAGAGAAGAGGCATGGTTGTGGGAAGAAGTGCAATTCAGAGAAATAACATGGTCATGAGAGAACACCAACATCCTGAAGTCCATTCATGACTGTGTCCTTGGCAACAGGCACACTGTGCTCTTTCCTAGGATAGTAAGATGAGTGCTCTTTCCTTGGGTAGCATGATAAGCCAGCTATACCTATCACTCACCAATTAACAGCTCTATGCCTATTTTATTTGTACTGAGGGAACTGTGTCAAGGTGTGCCACAGGGTGATTGGATTACACATGGATAGTGCGAACTGTAAAGTGCAAATGTGAGAACTATAATGGCATTAGATGCACAAAGGAGATGATGACCTACGAATGTTGGTTCCTTACCTTGATTAACAGTGATTGGTGACAGCCTGGTGATCAAGGGGTTGTGGATCGCATGGGTGGCCTCAAGCATTTTAAAGATTGCACTCACTGAACTTAACTACACTGAAATTATTGATCTTCTTGATGCATTGCTTTCAGCTTTATGGGACTTGACCCCAGGGTCTGTCTATTATGGCTATCCAAACTCATTGGATTCTAAAAGGTAGTGCGGGGATCCCTGGTCCCTTGTTAATAAAAGACAACTCTCCTCCTCATTACCAATAACTTCAATGTCGTGCTTGAAAATCTCAGAGTCAGCTGTCCCCAACATTACGTCATGCATCAAAATGTCCCAGTTAATGCAGAGACATCTGATTAATGTCATTCTGCATGGCATGAGAAGTCATGTCTGACAAATTTCAGAAATCTTTGAAGAAGTAACTAAAAGAGTAAATGAAGTTAGGTAGTGAATTTTGCCCGTGTGGACTTTAACAAGACATATGACAAGGTCCCTCATGGCAGGATCATGGATTGCATGGGATCTAAGGGAAAGATAGCAGATTGGATTCATACTTGGCTCAGTAGAGGATGATGTTTGAGGGTTGTTTTTCAGACTGTAGGCCTTATTCTAGTGGTGTGGATAGGGGTCAGCGCTGAGACCTTTGTAGTTTGCAATTTATATAAACAATTTGGATGTAAATATATAAAGAATGGTTAGTAAATTTTCAGATGACTCAAAGAACAGATGCTGTAGAAGTTTATGATAATTGTAATTCTTATGTACAATATAAATTCAACAAACCTTTCCCTTTTTTTGCAAATAGTTTCTGTTTGAAATGAGTTTTATGGCTACAGTTTTCTTTTTAGACACTTATAGTACAACATTTACACTTGCTTCAGACAGAAGGTGACTTCAGTGCCAGATTCCAGTGATGGGTCCTTTCTAAAGTGTAGAATTATATTGAAGTTTAGAATTTCACTGTGCCTTCAGAAATCCCAGTAACATTCAGTGAATATGACTGCACTTTTCTTCTCGTTCTGTCTTGTACCCGTTTGGAGAGATAAAGACTGAGAAAAACTCCCAGTCATGCTGGATTATTGGTGGATTGCCTCTTGATGTTTCTGTGTCTGTGGTTAGCCATTTTGGAGATGAGGCTTGATGTCAAGGCAGAGTCCTCGGTTGTCACACCACTTCCTGTGGTCTTCAGGAATCAATTCAGTATTGGTGAATTTACTGTATTTCCATCAGCTGTGGATTGATCCCTTAAGTAGATATTATAGATTTCATCTTTCCTTATGCTTGGGTATGCACTTCAAATGATAGTTAGCCAGAGCATGAATTAGTTTGTAAATGAAGTACTATATTTTCTTACTCATTGAGTATTTCAAAAAGCCCCTGAAGGTATACAAGTATTAATGCCGAATGTAATCTTTTCAAACAGAATGTTCTATCTTCTGATTAGTCTGATATTGCATTATGGCCAGTAAAATGTATATATGTAATTACAGGACCTCATGGAATTTCTGAGTGCCAACGGCAGTGACTGTTCTGTAGTCCTGTTCTACACACCGTGGTGTCGATTCTCTGCAGACCTTGGTCCACATTTCAATGCATTACCACGTGCTTTTCCTTCCCTACAATTTCTGGCACTGGATGCATCTCAGCACAGCAGGTATAAACAGCACCATGTTTTGTTGGAGATGGACAGAATTTTATAAAATTGATTAAGATACAGTAATCTTAATTCTTCTGTATAACGTTGCATTGTATACAATTTAAGTCAGTAATAGTTTATAATATACAGATTTTTATTTTTCATGCTTCTAAATGCTCTTTGAACATAAAATATGTAAAACACAGAATTATTTGTTACTTGGCCATTTATGTTTAGCCTGATTTTTTTGAACACTTCAGGAAAATCATGTTTATTTTTTCATTTCAATGTGTCCTGGAATGAGGCCAGTTTTTTTTTTGTTCAGTGTTGGGATATAGTTGGGAATGTGTTTCAAGGCTATAACTGTGTTTCAAAATGTGACAAAGTAGGTTCAACTAGATTTTACTTGAGGGCTCAATTGTTGTCTAAACTGTATAATTCTAATGAGGCATAACCTGAAGGAAAAATACAAATTTAAAGATCTGACATGCTCTCGGTCCACTATTTTCCATTTCCTCATGGGTACAGGTACACTATAAAAAAAGTGTATAGAATAGGTTGGTTAATTCCTGAACCCATCTGACATATAACACAAAAGGAAAAACAGAGATAATTTGTTATATTTTCAGAGAAGTACAGGAAATCTAGTAAACTCACTGAGGAGTTTAAATCATAAGAGTAAAATTATCAGTTTTGTTTCTCAATTTTGCTGAGGACTTTGACTTTGATTTCCAGCCTTGTCTTCATATTATTCATTCTGACTTTTTCCTTACCTGTTTAACTTCTGTTCTGGGATTGTAGATAAATATCCACCACAAGCCCTCAGCTATCTTGACCACACAAATATTGCCTCCCCACTAATTGTTTCCAGATTTCCTATGTCTGCGGTATTTTGACCACATGTCACCCATCTCTCTTCTGACAAGGACTGTATTCAATTTGCTCAGTTCTTTCATCTCTGTCATCTGTTCTGATGATCACATAATCTTTTCCCACGCTTGCTATGTGTTCTCCTTTTTCCTCAGCCTGGAATTTCCCTTCAGTTGTGCCCTTGCTATGTTTTTTCTTCCCAGATATTACTAGGATTCCTCTTGTTTTCCACTTGCCAGCGTCACATTTAGTGGACCATCTTTTGCCAGAAGCAAGCACAATAATTCCTCCCTTTTCGTGTTCTGCGAGGATCATTTCTTCCTCACAATGTGCTCTGTCCATCAGTCTATTCCTCCCATTTTATGGGATAGCAAACAAAATATAATTCATTTTATCTCCTTTCTCATTAACAGAGGCTCCAGGCAAAGTTTTACTTGTACTACTTTACAATTAGGGTACTTGCTCTTTTCAGTTTCTCCTGTATTTTGTAGAAATTAAATGCAGATGGATGACTGTTTTTTTGCTCTAGGTGTACTCTATGTGAATATAACACATACACTTTGATACTCAAAAATGGATTTACACCTTTGGATTAATTATTGCATTTCTTGCTTTTAAGTCTCTCTACTAGGTTTGGTACAGTTGCTGTTCCTAACATCCTGCTGTTTCAAGGTGTCAAGCCAATGGCAAGGTTTAACCATACAGACAGAACTCTTTCAACCCTGAGGGCATTCATCTTTAATCAAACGGGTTTGTATAATTATGACTGTTATAAATCATGCATGGGTATTTACAGGTTATAATTTCAATGTAAATTTTGTATAAGAGCATATTTTAGAATATGGATGTGGTTATGTCAAATAGTTTAAAGTATTATTGTAACTTCTAGGTTCAGAAGTGTCTTCGTTAATGAGCTGATGCATTGTATGAATCTTCTTCTCCAAGACCTTTTCAGGCACTAGCCTCACCCAAGTTTGTTACAAAGTACAGCAAATGGGAGATCCTTTATGAAGAATTAAAGGATCCTTTAAGAACAAGTAATTTTTTCCCCCATCCTTCTCAGTCAAGAATGTTGTTCCCACATAATAACTTTCCTGTTACAAAGCACTAAACTGATGGTTGGTAAACTGCTCCTTAGTGGACAGCGAGGAAGGGAGGAAGGTCATCAGAGCTCGTGGTGGGATCTGGACCGGCTGGAATAATGGGCTAAAAAGTGGCAGATGGAATTTAATCAGACAAGTGCGTGGTTTTGCACTTCGGTGAGAGCAACCAGGGTAGGTTTTACACAGTGAATAGTAGGGCTCTGAGGAATGCGGTAGAAAAATGGGATCAGGGAATGTTGTTATTTTTCAGTCGTTAAGCAGAATCTGACACTTCATGACCTCATGGACTCCTGCATACTAAGCCTTCTTGTTAGAAACTGCCTCTCTAGGATCCCTCAAGGTCATACACATTGTCTAAGTGATATTATCTATCCATCATAGCCTCTGTTGTCCTCTCCTTCTTTTACCTTCTGTGTTACCTAACATGAGAGTCTTCTCCAAGGAATCCTGTCTTCTCATGATGTGGCTGAAATATGTGAGCTTTTGTCTCATAATAAAGCCTGACTGTTTCTTCAAGTACTGACTTGTTGGATCTTCTTGCTGTCCAATGAACTTTAACACTTTCCTCCAGCATCCAAGTTCAAAGGCATTGATTCTTTTGTATTCAGCCTTACTAACAGTCCAGCTGTCAGAGCCATACATCACAACTGGAGATACCTTAGACTTGACTATACGGATCTTCGTAGGCAATGTTATGTCTCTGCCCTTCAGTATTTAATCTAAATTTGCCATTGCTGCCCTCCCCAGAAATAAGTGTTCATAATTCATTGGAAGTGGTGTCACAGGTTGATAGGGTCATAAAGGAAGGTTTTGGCATATTGCCGTCATAAATCAATGTACTGAGTACAGGAGACGGGATGTTATGTTGAATTTGCATAAGATGTGGGTGAGTCCTAATTTGGAGTATTGTTTGCAGTTTCCTACAGGAAAGATATAAATAAGGTTAAAAGAGCACAGAAAAAATTACAAGAATGTTGCTTGAACTGGAGGATCTGAGTTGTAAGAAAGATCATAAGGTTGGGACTTTATTCCTTGGACCGTAGAAGATTGAGGAGAGATTTGATAGAGGTATACAAAATTATGAAGGTTAATGATAGGGTAAATGCAAGGAGACTTAAGGTTGGGTGGGACTACAACTAGAGGTCATGAGTTAAGGTTGAAAGGTGAAAAGTTTAAGAGGAACACAAGGGGAAGCTTCTTCACTCAAAGAGGGTTGTGAGAATGTGGAATGAGTTGCCAGCGCAAGTGGTGCATACGAACCCAATTTCAACATTTAAGAGAAGTTTGGATGGGAACGGTATGGAGGGCTCTGGTCCCAGTGCAGGTCGATAGGACTAGGCAGTTTAAATGATTCGCCAAGGACTAGATTAGCCAAAAGGCCTGTTTCTGTGCTGTACTTTTCTATGACTGTGACTTCCTTTGTACTGCCTGTTCATACAATGACTTCTTCCTTAAACCAATTACCGTGTTAATGTTTAATTCCATTTACTGGTTTCTATAGTAAATTGGTAACAGAAATTAGCTTTGTACTCCTGAGAAGTAAAAAAGAACATGTGGTACAGTTTACAAATTCTCAGTTAAAGAATGTCTGTTATGCAAATATGCTGTAGAAATCTACATTACAACAAATATGACCTCCTTTTCAGGTATTGAAGCAAATGGCACAGTTGAAGTAACAGAAGAAGATCTTATTGGTCCACTTCCCAGTGTTGCAGTGAGAGGCATTGACTGGCTTCTTGTCTTCTCCATAATGTTTGTCTGTAGTTTTCTAATTTATGGTACAGTTCAGTCAGATAGTATCAAATGGTTAATCCCAGGACAAGAGCATGAACACCAGGAATGAACTCTTACAACGAGCTAGTTACAACCCGGAGCAAAGAGCAGCTACACTGGTGCTCCACACTATTTATGAATAAATGAGTTAGCTTTTTATCACATGTTGCTGCTTTGTGTGGGAATTTATGTAAGTATTTGTCACTATGAATAAGCTTAGTGTTTATCAAATGACCAATAGTTTGGCGAGTCATACTTCCATATGGTTAATTTTTGTATGACAAATTTATTTAAGTGCAGCATATAGAATGAATACCTAATGCCAGTTTTAACTTGAAGTGTTTCAGATGAGATACAAGTTAGTAATAAGTATATTTGAAATTAATTATATTGAGGATGGAAAATTGAATCCTATTTAAAGCTGTACAATGGGCACTATCACATTTAATCTTGCAGTTAAGAATAGAACTAAATCCATTGGATTCTCAAAATCAAGATCAGTTGAGTTCCTCACACTTAAGAATTAGAATCAGTTTTAATATTACTGACATATGTTGTGAAATATGGTGTTTTTGGCAACAGTACATTGCAATACATAATAAAAAACCTATACATTAAGAATTATACTGTATTTATGTGTATGTTGTTATGAATGTACCACAGCTCTGAGGGGCCGAAGGGTGCAGGGTAGCCCCCTCCTTTGTGAGAATCGCAAGATCACTATTGAGTCAGTTCAGGAGATCCAGGACCCAGGAGAGAAAGACATGCAGAATTCACAAAGATTGGAATGTGACCTGGCCTCCCAGAGGGGACCCATTGATACCGGCTATTGTCTCTTGGAGACGGACTTGTGTATTGCATCCTGTGCGATGCATTGAAGCCCCAGGCAATGAACCGAGGGGGAGGTTGGTGGAGAGATTGCATCATCTCAACCTGATTGACATCTGAGACCCTTTGAGTCAGGATAAAAGAGGGTCTGGGGAACAGCCCCTTCAGACGCACCAGAAGAAACGCTAGCGATCCCGTAATAGCGGAAGCCGGTGGGGAGGCCACGTGCGTTCGGTTCCATTTGCCCCGGAACCGGTGTCCTTTACCACGGAAGAACGGCTTTTAGCTAACAACGGGGAAACCAACTCCCAACGACTCTCGAAGGATTGACATCATAAAAGCACTGGGCAAGTTTTAACCCGTCTTTCTCTCAAACCAAAACGCTGCAGCTTGAACGAACTAACAGTGACTTTGATATTTCCATCGGACAATACATTATCCCCTAGACAACGATAGAGCTATTTCTTATTGATTATTATTATACCCGCGCTTTTAGATTTAGTATTGACGACGTATATTTGTATGTTTGCATTGATATTATTTTGTGTATTTTTATCAATCAATACTGTTAAAATAGTACCATCAGACTTCAACGGACCTCTCTATCTTTGCTGGTAAGTGACCCAGTTACGGGGTTTGTAACAATGCATATATAACAATATATCTTATTGTCACTTATAGTTTCTTTAATATATATATAAATAAGTACTGCAAAAAGAAAAAAAAATAGTGAGTGTCCATTTAGAAATCTGATGGCAGTGGAGAAGAAGCTGTTCCTAAAGCATTGAGTATGTATCCACAGGCTCTTGTACCTCCTCTTTGATGGTAGTAGTGTGTAAAGGGCATGTCCTGGGTGATAGGGGTCCTTAATGATGGTGCTGTCTTTTTAAAGGCATCACCTTTCGAAGTTGTCCTCAATGCTGGGGAGGCCAGTGTCCATGACAGAGCTGAGTTTACAATTTTCTGATCTTGTGCAGTGGCGACCAGTCAGAATGCTCTCCACAGTACATTTGTAGAAGTTTTTGATTGTTTTAGTTGACAAACCAAGTCTGCTCAAACTCTTAATGAAATATAGCCACTGTTGTGCCTTCTTAGTAATTGCAACAATACGCTGAACCCAGAGATGTTGACAGCCAGGAACTTGAAACTGCTTACCCTTTCCACAGCTGATCCCTCGATGAGGATTGGTGTGTGTTCCTTCGACTTTTCCTTCCTGAAATCCACTATCAATTCCTTGGTCTTACTGAGATTGAGTGCAAGGTTGTTGTTGTGATGCCACTCAACTAGCTGATGTATCTCACTCCTATACTCCTCGTCACCACCTTGCCAACAATAATTGTGTCATTGATAAATTTATAGAGCCATTTGAGCTTTGTCTAGCCACATAATCATGGTTGTGGAGGGAGTAGAGCAGTGGCCTAAGCACACATCCTTGAGGTGCACCAGTGTTGATAGTCAATGAGGAGAAGGTGTTATTTCTGATCTGCACTGACTGTGGTCTCTCAGTAAGGAAGTCAGAGATCCAGTTGCAGAGGAACATGCAGAGACCAGGTTTAGGAGATTATTACTGAGGGTATGATAGTGTTGAATGCTGAGCTGTAATCAACAAGCAGCAGCCTGACATGGATATTGCTCTTGTGTGGAGAGCCAGTGAGATTGCATCCATTGTAGATCTGCAGATCGGCAAATTGGAATGGGTTGAGTTCCTTGTGTTATGAATGTACCACAGCTCTGAGGGGCCGAAGGGTGTGGGGTAGTCCTCTCCTTTGTGAGAATCGCAAGATCACTGTTGGGTTGGGTCAAGGGGCCCAGGAAATGAGAGAGGGACGTGCAGAATGTCTTGTTTCCCCGGCAATGTAAAGCTAGGGGACATGGCCATTGTCTTTTGGAGACAAATTTGTGGATTGAGATACTATGCTACGTGAACGCCCTCAGGCAAAGTGGGCTGGTTGAGGGAGAGATTGCATCACCCCCAACCTGATTGACATCTACGACCCTGTGAGTCAGGATAAAAGAGGGTCTGTAGGAACAGCCCCTCAGGTGCACCAGAAGAAACGTTAAGTGACCACGTAACAGCAGGAAGTCATCTGAAGGAGGCCACGTGCATTCAGTTCCGTTGCTGGAACTGGTGGCGGGAACCACGGAAAACGGCTTTTAGATAACAATGGGGAAAGCCACTCCCCTGACTCAACGGATTGGCATCATAAAAGACTGGGCAAGTTTAAACCGCCTCTCTCTTAAACCCAAAACGCTGCAGCGTGAACAAACCAACAGTGACTGTTATATTTCCATCGGACAATACATTAGCCCCTAGACAACGATAGAGCTATTTCTTATTGGTTATTATTATACCCGCGCTTTAGATGTAGTATTGACAACGTATATTATCTGTATGTTTGCATTAATCTTATTTTTGTGCCCCTTTATCAATAAATACTTTAAAAAATAGTACCATCAGACTTCAACAGACCTCTCTATCTTTGCTGGTAAGTGACCCAGTTACGGGGTTTCGTAACTCTTGCTTGGGCAGGAGTTGATTCTAGCTATGATCAAACTCTTAAAACACTTCATCACAGTAGCTGTGAATGCAAGTGGGCGATAGTCATTGATGCAGTTCACCCTGCTCTTCTTGGGTCGCACTTTTGAACCAGGTGGGAATACAATGCTTTGGTCTCCATAAATAGTTGTGTCTGTTCCCTGCTGGAGAGTGAGAGAGGGAGTAAAAGATAAATAATTCTAGAATTGTTTGAAGAATGCCATGCACAGATCAGAACATTGATAAGAATGCAAAATGTGAGAGTAATCTAGTGAAAAATATAAAAGCAGTTTGTGAAAAGGAAAAAAATAATTGGCAAAGTTAGTATGAGTCCTTTAAAGATTGAGAACAGGGAAATTGCATTAGGAGATAAAGACGTTGCAGAGAAACAAGTATTTTGTGCTTATCTTCATAGAAGGAAGTGCAGAGCAAATGAGCTTTGTAACATTAGTATTAGAGAAATTAATGGGACTGGAAAATGATATACACTCAAAACCTGAAGAACTGCCTTTCAAGTAAAATGCTGTAAGATGGTGCCCAGCTGCGTTCTCTGTGGAGACCTTGACTCGGACTTAGTTGTTTTTTAAGTTTGGTTTTGGGGACAGAAATGCAAGTTGGGATCAGATTTGGGTTTAGAGACAGGAATATGTGAGAGTCAGAGACTTGGCCTCTGGTCCACGCTCTGCATTCAAGTTCTGCAATGTGGACATGGTGAAGAAGGATATCAGAGTCCAGGCCTCCACACTGTGCTCAATAGCAAGCAATGTGGATTGTTGATGAAGGACATCCCTCCACAGTGTGCCTAAAGGCAAGCAATAAGGATGGGTGATATAAGACTTCCATGGCTGTTGGGCTGTCCCAGGCTGGTGGGTCCTTGGAGCAGATATCCATGCAAGCAGGAGGCACTAGGTGCATCCAGAGTTTGATCCTGGAGTTCAGGGTCCTGTTTTCCTTCTATCACCTCATAATTATGACCCCTCTAATACTTTGGTGATTGTGTAGACTCGGTCACTGAACATCATCAAGAAAGGAAAAGGGTGCAGGTAATTATTGCTGAGATAAAATATCAGCCATAATTTTATTGAATGGTAGAACATACATGCCTACTGCTATATTTTTTGGTTCCTTAGGCTTTTTTTTTTGAAAAGTAAAACTATCTTTCCAGAATCTTAAAGTTTACAGAAGACATAAAATGAGGAAATTTAGTGAGTAGCAGCATGGGAAGGTGTGCAAAGATGACATTGGTGAAATATGTGGCAGAATGAGCAGAGGCATTATGGACTAATCAGCATAATTTTTGAGCCCAAAGAATCTCAAATTATGTTCCAGAGGAGGCATAACTGCAGATGCAGGGAAGGGTGGCACCACTATTGTTAGGGTACTGGTAGGGTCAGGGACATATGAGACACTGGTGAGCCTACTAGCACCACAAACTATGAATGAAGTACATAAGAACATGAGGAACGAGCAGAAGTAGGCTGCCTGGCCAGTCAAGCCTGCTCCACCATTCAATAAATCATGGCTGATCTAGCCATAGACTCATCCCCACCTACCTACCTACCTTTTCCCCAAAACCCTTAATTCTCCTACTATGCAAAAATTATGGGGACAAAGTGAAAAACTTGAAGGGATGTTTGAATCCAGTACATCAGTGACTACAAGCTCCACTCATCCAATCAAAAACTAGGGGGAGTGATTCCCATCCTGCTAAAGACTGGTAAAGAGATGCAATTTCTGGGCTTCTTGGGATGTTGTTGGATCACCCAGTGCAAGAATGGCTGATGGGAGAGTTCAGGTGACATTCAAGCAATTGAGCTATTACTGTTTGGGGTATAATTGCTGAGTTCAGGCATTGGGCCAACACAAGAGGTTTTTCATGGTGGCGTCCTTCTCTTCCTCTACAATATTTGTCATCTGATCACTGAAGGGTAAATTCCTGGGTTTCATGGCCAGAAGTATGAGAATAACCGAGTGAACTGTGAGGTACTCCAGAGGATGGGGTGATGCAAGAACATAGAATTAATAGTATTTACTGCATGTTGGTGTTTAAATGGTTTTCCAGTGAAAATGATAATTGTTGCAATTAAAGGGGCACAACTTGAATGAGCATTTGTGCAGTGCAGCTCCATTTGTGGGTTGCAATACCATTCTGAAAGTATGTCAAGGAAAGGAATTTCAGATTCTCAGTGAAATATTATACCTAGTCCAGTATAAGGAGGTAGAATCACAGGTACCACTGATCAAAGTTCAAAGTAGATTTATTATTGAACTACATATATGTCACTATATACAACCCTGAGACTTGTTTTCTTGCAGACATACTCAATAAATCCATAAAAGAATAACCATAATAGAATCAATGAGAGACCACACCAACTTAGCATTCAACTCGTGTGCAAAAGACAACAAGCTGTGCAAATACAAAAAGAAATAATAATAATAATAATAATCAAACAAGCAATAGATATTGAGAACATGAGATGAAGAGTCCTTGAAAGTGAGTCCATAGGTTGTTGAAACATTTCAGTGATGGGGCAACTGAAGTTGAGTGGAATTATCCCCTTTGGTTCAAGAGCCGAATAGTTGAGGGGTAATAACTGCTCCTGAACCTGAACCAGAGCTAATTGCACAAAATTTATTTATTTATTTAATGAGATACAGCACGGAATAGGTCCTTCTGGCCCTTCTAACCATGCCACTCAGCAACCCCCAATTTAACTGTAGCCTAATCATGGGACAATTTATTATGAACAGTTTACCTACTAACTGGTGTGCCTTTGGAATACGGGAGAAAACCTGAGGAAAGCCATGCATTTCATGGGGAAGGCATACAGACTCCATGTAGATGATGCCAGAATTGAACTCCGAACTCTGATGCCCCAAACTGTAATAACATTGCATTAACCATTATGCTACCATGGTGCCCTGATACTGATGGGAAGAACAAGCTATGGGCATTCATTTCAGCAATTCATTATTCTGATGCAGCATTTGTGGCCCTACAAGAGCTTTTAGGGCAGTGCAAATATCTTTTCTCTTACTTGTTTCTTCCCCCAAGCTATCAGACTCCTCAATACCCAAAGCCTGGACTGACACCTTACTGCCCTATTGTCTTGTTTATTATTTATTGTAACACCTGCACTGTTTTGTGCACTTTATGCAGTCATGGGTAGGTCTGTAGTCTAGTTTTTTTTCTCTCTGTTGTTTTTTATGTAGTTCAGTTTAGTTTTCATACTGTGTCATGTAACACCATGGTCCTGAAAAAACGTCATCTCATTTTTACTATGTACTGTACCAGCAGTTATGGTCGAAATCACAGTAAAAGTGACTTGACTTGCCCAGTAGCACGATTGGATGCAAGGCAAATGTTTGTTTGGGAGGCAAATGCATCTGTCATTATCTGAAAAAAGGTTCCCACTTCCTTTAAACCACAGCTGGAGGAAGAGCTTTGTCTGTTAGAAGTTAATAGGATGTTGTTAAATACTGGGCAATCCCCTCATTAATGATCCCAAAGGGAGATATGATATTATATCTATGTGGACAACAACATGTTTTACTGCCCACCATACAATATCGTATTTTGTCTTGGTGGGTCCCCTGATTGATGGTGATGACAGAGGGAGGTAGGCTCTGTACCAAGTGATTGTTGTGGAATACAATTCCACAGCTGCTGATGATCATAACTGTATCAATGTAATGCCAACAGAATTATTCTGGAGCAATGTCAATTAGCAGGGCTGAAGGGCAACAAAGGAAAGGAAATAATGAAGTATGAACATCTTCATAAAGACTTTATAAGACCATAAGATATAGGAGCAGCAGTAGGCCATTCAGCCCATCGAGTCTGCTCCAGTAGTCAATCATAAGCTGATCCAATTCTTCTGGTTATCTCCACTTCCCATACATAGTGGACAATAGATCTATGATGAAGCATTGATTGAATAGGACAAGGGTCAGAAGGAGATGGAAGACCTAGAACCAAGTGGACAACACACAGTCTTCAGAGGTGAAGCAAATGAATCCAGGAAACTTGGAATGGACACCAGGGATGATTGACAGTTGATGAGATGTCAGAGGTCAAGAAAACCAATCTGATTGAGTGAATTTGAAATTGGTTGAATTTTTAACTATATACTTTAATGAATAATTTCATGTTTCCTTTTAAAGGGAAAAGGGAGAGCAAGTATATTGTATGTCTGTAAGAAATAATTGTAGATATTTATAATAAATTCGATGACATTAAAATATTCACTCCTCATAGCTCTATTTTCAATAGCCACATTTGTAGCAATGAGGACATTCATAAATACTATTATACTACTGCCAGATTGTTGTCAAGGTAGGTATCTTAACCAGGGAAGGGTAATAACGCTAAAGCTGTTTTGGCAAATTGAAATAAGCACATGGAAAATTACATGAATTGCCTTGTTTTGCACTAAGATACATATTGGGAGATTAGTAAGCAAGTATTGAAACCATGCACCTGCCTTTTTACATACCTGTGAAGGTTTAATATGCAGTTTCAGTGCCAAATCAGAATTTGTTACATTCCCACATTAGGACTAAGTAATTTTCAATTCTTGCTAAATCAAATTATATCCCTTTCGGTTACTGAGAGTAGTGCAATTATAAATGCCTACTTGCTGCTTATTAATAACCTGACCCGATTACCCAGTTTACTTTTGGACTGCTGATGTACGCCGGAGATTCTCGGTTTGTTATAGGTGGAATTTAAAGTGCAATTTAAGCGATCCACGCTTGGCTCAGGGACGAAATGTACGTTCCAATTATTCCTTGCACAGGGACGAAAATATGGCACATCGCACTTATAAAATTAAATCGGTTTTCAACTTTTAACGCACTCTTACGCGCAATGGTAAATATAGGCTGGCTTTATGCTCTTGCAAAAGGAATTGAGCGTTCCGCCGCGGACCGGCCCGGCCCGTGACGGGACTTTGCTCGGTAGAGGCGGTAAGCGGAAGGAGTAACCCAGAGGCCGTAGGTTATTTCAGGAGTGATGAGTTGGTTAATGTTCAGTCGCTCGGCGGGGCCCAAGGTGTTTCCTGCTCTCTTCTCCGTGCACCCTTATATTGTCGTCCTCACGCCGTCTTCAAATATGGTACGTACCATAATAAACCGAAGTGCACGCACAATGAAAGCGGGGAGTGGAGTCCAGCACTGGAAAAGCTAGTAAGGGCCTCACATAGCGACTGTTGCAAATGAACTTTAGAAGGAATTGCCCGTATAGGTCGGTGAAAATGTCACAACAGCGTCCTCTCTGTTTTTCCTTTGTAGCCTTGATTTTACTCGTAATTCGGACTGTAGAGCCACATTGCATTCAGCCGCCGGGTGAACGTAACGGGCGTTAGAGGGCCCTTTTAGACGCTTCTATGGCTGGTATCCTTAAGACATTGAGCGAGAGAGTTCAGGGAAAGTGTCGGGTTTGATTCCCCTTCCAGTCAACTGATCGATCAGAGAAGGGCTGGAATCGGGCAATTACAACTCCAGGTTATGCGACCACTGATGCCCGGCAGACAATCTCTGAGGAGCATTGATAATGGCTGTGGTCGCTCGTCTTGTAAAAACACTGCCCAGAAGAAGGAAATGACAAACCACTTTTGTAGAAAAAATTGCCAAGAACAATCATGTTCATGGGGAGACCACACCATACGACACGACACATAACAAACGAGTGAATTTCACCTGACTCCTTGGTGCTTCCAAGGCTGTTTATAGCTTTTGCTGTCTTTTTGCCTAGAGCTGAGTTTAATTTCTGTCTTCTCATTGCTATAATGTGGGCTGCAGAGCTGACGGAACATCCTGCTTTTGCCCCTTCCAGACTATACTGCTATACACTTCCATTGTAGCCTCTTATTTACAACTATGTTCTGTATCTCTCTGCTTATGGAGTGACTGCTCTTCCCAAACTACAAACCCCATTTCCAGAAAAGTTAGGATATTTTCCAAAATGCAATAAAAACAAAAATCTGTGATATGTTAATTCACGTGAGCCTTTATTTAACTGACAAAGTACAAAGAAAAGATTTTCAATGGTTTTACTGACCAACTTAATTGTATTTTGTAAATATACAGAAATTTAGAATTTGATGGCTGCAACACTCAACAAAAGTTGGGAGAGAGGCATGTTTACCATTGTGTTACATCACCTTTCCTTTTAATAACACTTTCTGAACGTCTTGGAACTGAGGATACTAATTGTAGTAGATTTGCAATTGGAAATGTTGTCCATTCTTGCTTGATATAAGACTTCAGCTGCTCAACAGTCCGTGGTCTCTGTTGTCTGATTCTCCTCTTCATGATGCGCCATACATTTTCAATAGGAGATAGATCTGGACTGGCAGCAGGCCAGTCTACAAAGTCACGCTGTTGTAGCCCGTGCAGAATGTGGTCTGGCATTGTTCTGCTGAAATACGCATGGACGTCCTGGGAAGAGACGTTGCCTTGATGGCAACATATGTCTCTCTAAAATCCTAATATACACCTCAATGGAGTCAATGGTACCTTCACATACATGCAACTCACCCATGCCGTGGGCATTGATGCACCCCCATACCATCACAGATGCTGGCTTTTGCTCCTTTCGCTGATAACAATCGGGATGGTCATTTTCATCCTTGGCATGGAGAACTCGACGCCAGTTTTTTCCGAAAACTAGCTGAAATGTGGACTCATCTGACCACAGCACACAGTTCCACAGTCTTTTGGTCTATCTGAGATGAGCTCAGGCCCAGAGAACTCGCCAGCATTTCTGCAAAGAGTTAATGTATGGCTTCCTCCTTGCGTAATACAGTTTCAAGTTGCATTTCTGGACGCAGTGATGGACTGTGTTAAGTGACAATGGTTTTCCAAAGTACTCCCGAGCCCAGGTGGCTATAATTGTCACAGTAGCATGACGGTTTCTTAGGCAGTGCTGCCTGAGGGCTCGAAAATCATGCGCATTCAACAGTGGTTTCCCACCTTGCCCTTTACGCACTGAGATGTCTCTGAATTCTCTGAATCTTTTCACAATATTATGTACCGTAGATGTTGAAAGACCTAAATTCTCTGCAATCTTGCATTGGGAAATGTTCCTTTTGAACTGACTAACAATTCTCTCACGAATTTTGGCACAAAGGGGTGAGCCAAGACCCATCCTTGCTTGCAAAGACTGAGCCTTTGATGGAGCTACTTTTATACCCAGTCATGATACCTCACCTGCTACCAATAAGCCTGCTTAATGTGGAGTCTTCCAAATCGGTGTTAACTTGAATATTCTGTGCACTTTTCAATCTTATTTTAACTCTGTCCCAACTTTTGTTGAGTGTGTTGCAGCCATCAAATTCTAAATTTGTGTATATTTACAAAATACAATTAAGTTGGTCAGTAAAACTATTGAAAATCTTTTCTTTGTACTTTTGTCAGTTAAATAAGGGTTCACGTGAATTAACATATCACAGATTTTTGTTTTTATTGCATTTTGGAACATATCCCAACTTTTCTGGAAATGGGGTTTGTAGTTTCTGATTCTCTAAGGCAGGAGTTCTGAGACCCCTTGGTTGGTGGTAAGGCTCTGTGCCAGGCTGGGAATACCTGCTCTAAGGTCATGCATTTAGAATTTTCATTTCACTTCTAATCTTCACCTTGCCAACTATTTTTGTACTCTGATAGCTTACACATCACCAGTTGCTCCTTTTGCTCTAGATTGTTGCGGTTATGGATCCCTGAAACCCTTGCTCTCGAGTTACCACAACAATCCTTTTTATGGTATCTTTGCCAAGTGCATCTTCAACCTAATCTTAAATCTGCCAGCTTTCAGTATTTTCTTTTGACGATGCCTTTGAAGGTGGGTTCCAATAATTACTGTAGGAGAGGATTAGCTGCTATTAGCATCTTCCCTCCAGCAGTTTGCTTATTTGAAATTTGAGGTCATAGGGAGAGGGCAGGGAAGTTGGAAGTGGATCATTCACTTCTCAGTGAGAGCCAGAAGTATTTCAGAAGCTTGCCTTTTCAGTGTATATTGCTTTAGATACTGGATTTGTGTATCTAAAGGCTTGCCAAATAATTCAGATTGTAGAATTCTTTTTCAAAGATTATATTGGAAATGATTTACACAATAACCAGATTGTACAATGTACTTTTGTAGTATCATTGCAGCCATTTATATTTATGAAATACTTGATTAATTCAAAAGTAGTTTTTAAGCTTACATTGAATTGTTATAAGCATGTAATCATTACATTTCGTAATCAGTTCCTATGTTTTGCTTTGCACATCTTTTGCTCGATTAGCACTGTGACAACAATTGGAGTCCAAGTGTATAATTTTAGATGGCATGAGTATTGTTTACTATGCTTGAAGATGAAACTGGATAAGCAAAAAGAGTGTTGAGTTCCCTGTCTTCCTTTAATTTATGCCCCACAAATTAAGAAAAAAGACCCAAAATGCTTTAATTATCTGCTGGAACAAATTTATTTTGAAATTCAATATGGAAGTCTGGAGCTTGCTAGTGTCATACTGGGTGCACCTGACTCTTTTAATAAAGAAAATAAAGATTACGGTAAGCATAATCTTTAACTGGAATCATCTTTTATTTGGAATTGATTTTAGATTTCTTTCCCATTAATAATGCAGACTGTATTCTTCTGTAAATGTCCTATAATATTTGGTATTGATATGGCTTGACGTCAGAAATTTCCTGAAGTTTAGTAGAATTAGCCATTCCAGCACATAGAATTTGCACCCTACCTACCTTCATTTCCGTCATATCTTGCTAAATGGACAGAGCAGAATATGCTATTCTTGTATATGGATATCTATCAAAACAAAGACTAGTTTGAAACAGTGGTTTTCTTTTTAAATGTAATATACATTATGGACAATAAAGCACATCCTCTCCGTGACCTACTGAATAAGCAGCAGAACACCCTTTTGAACAAACTCATTCAGCTCCACTATCACAAGGATCACTACAGGAAATCTTTCCTACCAAATGCAATAAGCATATACCACGGGTGATTGATAAGTTCATGGCCAAAGGTGGAGGGTGTCAAATTTAGAAAACGCAGCACATTTATTTTTCAACATAGTCCCCCCTTTCTATATTTACACACTTAGCCCAGCGGTCGTGGAGCGTACGGATCCTGGACCTCCAGAAAATGTCCACAGATGGGTGATTTATAGGTTCATGGACTAAGGTAGACAGAGATGGGTTATACAGCTCTCGTTACAACTCTTTGAGTGATTATGCAGAAAGTTTGAAGTTAACGCATCTCCTTTTACATTAGGCCACAAACTTATCAATCATTCCGATGAGTTATTAACTAGTGAGCTATTAACTTAAAACTTTCTGCATAATCACTGGAAGAGTTGAACTGCATGTGCATGTAACAAGAGCTGTATAACTCATCTCCATCTACTTAGGCCACGAACTTATCAATCACCCCTCAACAACAGTTCATCTCTGTCTGACAGGAGAACACAGCATAGTACACTAGTCTCTGTTTTATTATTTTGTACATTATTATTGTACATCATTGCATATTGGTAAATTATTGTGTATATTATTCTGTACTTTATTAGTTGATATTATTATATTTATTATTGCTAAGTCTGTTTTTAAATGTTGCTGCTGTAATGAAATAATTTCCCAGTCAGAATCAATAAAGTACTTATTGCATACTGTGAAGTCATTTTAGTTTTACAGGGTGGCTAACCACAACGTTTCCCAGCACCCCATAACTTAAAAGTCCTTTGAGGATATCTTATATCAAGGAATATTGAAATAGGTTGTTAGATGTAAATGTCAGAGTAGTATTTGCATATACTTGGTAAATAAACTGGTGACTTAGTAATTGGGAAAAACCTACATAGTTCACAGCCACTGACATTGAGTTGGGGTTCACTTTATGAGTCTGGTCTGACATAGTGATGTAATTACATCAAGTTTGGTTACCTCGCTTTGTGCTCAGGTTTTGGAGTACAATAAATGAATTGTTAGGGTTTTTCTTAAACATAAAACGCCTCATATCTTTTTATTTGCGAAAACCTACAGTGGAGTCAGAGTTAGTTCTGCTGCCACACTGCTTCAGGATTTGATCCAAAACTCTGACTCTGCACTCAGTTGCTCAAGGACAGTTCTCCACCCCTCTGTTATAAGACTATTGACTGGTTCTCTAGTACAATAAGCTGTACTCTTGACCTCACAATCTTATGTTCTTGTGCCTCTTTTGTTTAACTGCACTACACTTCATTCTGCATTGTGATTGCTTTACCTAGTTCTACCTCAATGCACTGTGTAAGGATTTGATTTGTATGGACAGTTTGTAAGATGGGCTTTTCACTGTTACCTCATCAGATGAGACAATAATATTCCAATTCCAATTGCAATTCCTAATTCTGCCACATTGCAGTCAAGTTGGGAGTTAATAGGTGGGTGGCAGGAGCACTTGAAGGAGGTGGGAGGTGGATAAAAGCAGGAAATTAGCACCTGAGAGATCTAAAAAATAGGTTGTAGGGAAATAAACATAGGCGTGTTTGGGGAGATTTGTTGGGAATGCTCTGAGAGCTGATAAGTTGTCACTGGACTGAATGGGCTCATTCTGTTGTAAGAGGGCCACAGGCTGATGAAGTTGCTTGATAAAGCAATCATTTTAACTTCTTTGAAATATAAAACCAATCTCTGCCCAGAGACAAAAATAACAAAGCAATCATTGACTATGAAAGGTATTTTTTAGAGCAATCGCAGAAATAGGAAGCTGTAACTAACCATAATTTTGTAAGACTAGGACCAATAACTCAAATAATTTTTGTTTCCTGTAGTTTCAAGAAGATAATAACAAACCATTTGAGCTGTTGTTTTAAGGTGATGAGGAAGGAAGCCTCTTTCAGTGGCTGTTGTGGTTAAAATGATGAACTTGCTTATATCAAAATAAAATAATTTATTGCATCTGCTAGTTTCATCCACACTGGAGGAATTATATGCAGATTGGGTGACTGCTGAGTGGCATACTAGTGTTCAATGCATGGGGTAGACCTGATCTCCTAGTTGTCTTGAGTTTTCAATTCCTGCCTGTAAAGCAACTTGGATCCGCTTCAATTTGTGTACCAGAGTAACAGGCTGACAGCTCTTCACTCAACCGTGGAACAGCTGGACAGCCAAGATGCATACGCCAGGATGAACTTCGTCGATTACAGCTCAGCATTCAATACCATCATCCCCTCAAAGCCAATCAATATGTTTCACGGCCTTGGCCCAATACCTCCTTGTGCAGATAGATCCTCCGTTTCCTCACCTGCAGACTGCGGTCAGTTCAGATTGGCCACAACGTCTCCTCCACGATCTCTGTCAGCACAGGTGCACCACCAGGATATGTGTTTACCCAGCCCCCTGCCCACCATTCTATTCGCTTTACACATACAACTGTATAGCTAAGCACCACCCCAACACCATATCCAAGTTTGCTGATGACACTGCTGTCATGGGCCGAATCAAAGGTGGTGAATCAGCATATCGGAGGGAGATTGAAAATCTGGCTAAGGGGTACCACAACAACAAATGGCAGCAAGACCAAGGAGCTGATTATTGGCTTCAGGAGGAGAAAGCCAGAGGTCCTGATGGAGGATCTGAGGTGGTGAGGATCATCAACTTCAAATTCCTCGGTACTATCAATTCAGAGGACCTGCTGTGGGCCCAGCAGGTAAGTGCAATTACAAAGAATGCATGGCAGTGCCTCTACTTCCTTAGAAGTTTGTGAAAGTTAGACATCTTGAATTGCTATAGATGTGTAGTGGAGAGTTTATTGACTGGCTGTATCACAGCCTGGTATGGAAACACCAATGCCCTTGAACAGAAAGTCTGACAAAAAGTAGTGGATATGGCCCAGTCCATCATGGGTGAAGCCTTCCCCACCACTGAGCACATCTACATGGAGTGTTGTAGCAGGAAAGCAGCATCCATCATCAGGGCTGCCCGCTACCCAGGTCATGCCTACTTGCTGCTGCCATTAGAGAGAAGGTACAGGAGTCTCAGGACTCACTCCATATTCAGGACATATTAGCCCTCAACCATCAGGTTCTTGAACCAGAGTGGATAGCTTCACTGAAATGTTCCCACAACCTCTGGACTCCCGTTCAAGCACTCTTCACCTCATGTCCTTGATCACTACTGCCTGTTACACCGCTGGTGTTTAGGACAGCAGTGAAGGTCCTTCATCCTGTCAGTAGCTCGTTTTCCCACTGTTGTTCAGTCATGTAAGTTTCGGAGAGAGGCCCAGAAATACCATTGCACTCAGATGTGGAAGGAGTCTTCATTGCTGTTTCTGTAGCAGTTTTGTTTTACCAGTCAGGGTTGTTAGCCCTGAGCTGAACCCCCTGAATCTGGAGGATTGGTGGACCACTCTTGGTCTGTCCTCTACCATTTTGATCTGTTTGGCATGGGTACCTTACCAAGAGTGAAAGCACAAAGCCCTGGCTTCTGCCAACGTAGTGCTCTGGATTATTGAAACATGCAGACTTATAAATCCTACGACAAGGCTGTCATCCTCTTGGAGGCCTTTTCTTGATATTTATTGTCTGTTTGTTTAGTATTTCTTTCTTATTTTGTATTTGCACAGTTTGTTGTCTTTTGCACACTGGTTGAATGCCCAAGTTGGTGTGGTCTCTTATTGATTCTATTGCACTTATTATTCCATTATGGGTTTATTGAGTATGTCTGCAAGAAAATGAATCTCAAGTTTGTTTATGGTGATGTATGTGTACTTTGATAATCAATTTACTTTGAACTTTCAACTGCCCACCCTGACCTTTATTGTCCTCCCCTATACTGTTCCAACAAGACCCTACGTAAGCCTAAGGTATAGCACCATGTCTCTGATCTGGGCTTATTGCAGCCACTGAACTTCAGTGCAGGACCTCCTCAGGTTACGGCAGGACTTGGTTCCTGTGAGCTGTCTATAATCTGAATAGTTCCCATTGGAAATGCAACTGCAGTGCTCCCACACGGCAAAAGATGCCTGCAGTAGCCAGCAAACCCATTCCACCAGTCTCCCAAATATCTATTTGTATGTTTTAGCCTTCATTATGTCAAGCTGTGGGGAGGACCTGTATTGGATCAATTATCTTAAGGGCTTCACTTCTGTATTTATATCTAGCCTATTATTATATTATATTATATCCAGCCTATCCAGTCTCTGCTTACAACTTGGCCAACAGTCCTGGTGACGTACTTTGCTGCGCCCTCTGTAGCTTAGTCACAGCCTTCATGTAGCTGACCAGAGCTTCACACAATACTCTTAAGTGTGATCTCAGCAATCCCTTGACAGCTGCACCTTGATAACCCAAATCATGTACCCCAGCATGCTATAGGCTTTCTTCCCAACTTCTGGGAAACTTTGTACTTGTCCCCAGGGTCTTGCTAATCAATAATATTCTCCAGGGGCCCTGTCATCCTCTACATGTCCTGGTCTGTTTTAACTTTCCAAAACGTATCACTTCACACTTGTCTGAGATAAAGTCCCTCTGCTATTCCTTTGCTCACTTTCTCGAATGATCTAGATAACTTTAGTCATCCTCTTTCACAACCCACTAGACTAGTAATTTTGGTGATCTGTATTCTTATCCAAATCATGAATATAATCATTAGTGCAGCAAAAAGTAACATAATAATGACTAGGGTTATTCTAAACAGTGGAAGTTTGATTGGAGAAAGTGTTCTAAGAAAGATTGTTAAAAGGTGAAACAGACTGGAGGAAGTGCTTTATCATTGAATGTAATCTATCACTAGTGTAATTTTAAATGTTAGTACTTAGGGTAAAGCTAGCCCTTTTGATTCAAGAGCCCAATGGTTGAGGGGTAATAACTGTTCCTGAACCTGGTGGTATAAGTCCTGAGGCTCTTGTGCCACCTTCCTGATGGCAGCATGACCTGGGTGGTGTGAGGGGTTGGTGGCGGGTTGGTAGTCGCTGATGGCAGATGCTGCTTTTCAGCAACAATGCTACGTGTAGATATGCTCAGTGGCGTGGAGGGCTTTATCCATGATGGACTGGGCTGCATCCACTGCTTTTCATAGGATTTTCCATCCAAAGGCACTGGTGTTTCCAGGCTGTGACGCAGACGATCAATATAATCCACCACACATCTATAGAAGCCTATGTCAAACCTTCACAAACTCCTAAGGAAGTAGAGGCACTGCTGTACTTTTCTCATAATTACATTTATGTTCTGCGTCCAGGACAGGTCCTTTGAAATGTTAACACTGAGGCATTTCAACTACACACATGTATACGGCTAAACGAAATGCTGCTTCTCTGGGACCAAGGTGCAAATCACAATGCATATATCACATAAAGCACATAATAAAAAATATTCAGTACATGTCCAAAATGACAAATTACATAACAACATATAGTTAAATAAACAACAGTATGCAGCTACTGGCACTTTCATGAATACTGTGTACTGTGTGGTAGCGGTGTTCAGAAATCTCACAGCCTGGGGCAAGAAACCTTACCCAGCCGAACACTCCTTGTTCTTGTACTGCGATACCTCCTGCCTGATGGTAGGAGATTAAAGACATTTTGGGATGGCTGGGAGGAATCCTTGAAATGCGGTGGGCTCGGGCTCTGTGAATGCAATGCCTCTGGTTTATGTCATGGATAGGTGGGGTGGGTTTGAGAGAGACTCTGATGACTCCCTCAGCAGCCCTCACGATCTGTCACAGGGTCTTGTGGCCAGTTGCCTTGCAATTCGCATACCAGACAGTGATGGAGCTTGTCAGAATACTCTTGGTGTTTTGGCTTAAGAGTGGGTGAGGTATTAAAATTGGTCTCGCAAGTCCTTTACGCTTGTCTGCATTAAATTCTGTTTTCGAGCTTAAAATTTTTTCCAACTTACCTTCATGTAGGTCACCGTATCCTTTGTTATTACAGAATTCGATGCTCCAACATGGTAGCACTATGATGTATCTTGAGTAAAATCTCGTTCTCTACATTAACTCTATTATCTACTTAACACACTCACCAAATTCCCTTCCAGGTGATTTGATTATCTATCACTGTAGGCTTTGCCAAATATCCTTGTAATAAACTATATTTCCAAAGCTGGGCGATTATAGCAAAAATAATATTAGTAGGTAATCATAAAGGAAATAATATTTTGAGCCTACTTGATATTTTCAAATATACAAAGGTGTTATCCAAAGTTAAAGCAATAGATTATGGAGATTTAAAAAAAAACTGAACTTAATTGCGGCTGAATTCTGATTTGAAATGATTTGCCATCTTGTGGTGAAGTTAAGAAATTGTAAGAAGAAAGACCTGCTGCTGGAGCAGTTTAAAATTGATCAAGCCTTCAATGACAAAGTGCAAATAAATTTGTAACTTTTTTAACTGTTCAGGTACAAACATATTTGTATATTTTCCTGATGGAACGTGGGTAACCTGAAATACTTTATTGTAAGTAGTTCTTTCCTGAGCACTGTCGGCTTGCTATCCTAGTAAATTATTTGCTCTTCTCCAGTTTTATGTTTTAAGAAGTCTGGAGTACTGTATATTGCTATTTCCCAAGTACATTCCCAGCTTTCCTACTAAAAGTTGTTTAAATATCTCTAACAGGATTCTGATTCCTGTCATCGCACAGAAATTACCCAAATTATTTGATATTCTCGGTAATCGTGTGATTGTGGTGCGTTATTACCTTCTCCGCTGTATAATAGGGGTACAGTACGTTACATACCTATCTCCAATGTCTGTGTGGTTCTGTTCTTGCCTATCCAGTGATAGGCTGAGCCTCTCTAACAAAGGCTTTTCTGCCACATTCTAATAATCTTTCCCAACCCCCAAAACATATAAACTGTGCCTTTGTCAAAATGAGAGGGGCCAGTCTTCACAAGCACAGCTGGACTTTTTCAGTTGTCTCGATACTGTTTGATTACTTGTCCCTGCTTTACACACAATTTTTTTTTCAGTTAAACATGGGGAGAATCAACCTATTAATCCTCAGCTTTCATTAGCAACTCCACAAGACACACATGTTAGATGGTGACGGTTAGGCCAGTTTGTAATGAGGGTGTGTAATTCGACATGAGTTTAAATCCCTATCCTTTATCACAAAGGTTGCCTGTTCTTCTTGAGTGATACCATGGGGTTGAAGCTGATCACTGGGTTATGAAGGAGTTGATGAGGCCAAGATGGGGCTAGTATACTGTGCATGGGTGTAACAGGGGGTTCTTGACAGGGCAGGTTTGTGCGCAGTTTTGGAGGTGGCACACTTGTCCCGCCACTTATGCTGGGCCTCTCTATGCACCTTCCAAAGGGACTCTGGATTCTCTGTGATTCTGTTAAGTTGGTAGAAATGTTACACACTTCACATTCTGGTCTGCACACAATGGGACGGTTGTGGAGGCTTTGGAGAAAGTGCGGAAGAGGTTCACCAGGATGTTGCCTGGACTGGCTGGCTATAAACTATAGGGAGATGTTGCACCAACTTGAATTGTTTTGTCTTGCATGTTGGGCACCGAGAGGGCAATAAAATATGAAGGATTAATTATGTGGAAAATTATTATAAGATAGATGGTCAGGGTCTTTTTCCATGGTGGAAAATATTTTTGAACTTGTAATGAACCATTCCCAACTTCATGATAGTCTTGTACCTTGTCTTGTTCTAGGCTTCACAGAGCCATTGGTTAACTCCAGAAGAAAGGGAACAACTTCTGCCCGAATTAAAAGCAGCAGGTTGGGAAGATGTTGAAGACAGAGATGCACTTTGTAAAGAATTTTCATTCAAGAATTTTAACCAGGTACATTTTTTAGTATCACATAATAGATATGTGGTTTGGCAGTCATCATTCCAACATAGATTTTGTTTTTTTTCCCACAGTTGCAAAGCTCATATAAACAGGGCTTTTAAAGATGCTTTCTTTAAAAAGAAAGCCATATCCACAACTTGGCTAGTGGGCTGTGAAATAATAATTGGTTAAAAACAAATAAAGTCTAGTGTCTGAAATTACTCCAGATAACTTTATGGAATGAAAGCAAATTGAAAGTGCCTTATTTTCTACTGAAGGGGGACAAGAGTGTCAGAGTTGGATGGATGCATGTTCATTTCCCATTTAATTCGACCATAAGACATAGGAGTAGAATTAGGCCATTCGGCCCATTGAGTCTTCTCTGCCATTTGATCATGGCTGATCCATTTCCCTCTCAACCTTACTCTCCTGCCTTCACACCTTGACTTACCAAGAACCTAGCAACTTCTGCCTGAAATACATTCAATGATCTGGCCTCCACAGCCAACTGTTGCAGTGAATTCCATAGATTCACCACCCTCTGCTGAAGAAAATTCCTCTTTAGCTCCGTTCTAAATGGATTTCCAATTAGTGCATTCTGTTAGAATAAGAATCTAATTCATTGTGTTTCCTATCGATTCTCTGGATCTAAGACATACTTGGGGGTATGTTTGTGTTAGTTGATCTCACCAGTGGCTTTATTTTCCTTAGTGTTTGTTATGCTGGAGATTAGTAACAGCAGAGTCCTGCACCTGACTTATGCTTCATAATGTAAAGAGGAACATTTGCAGAGGATTAAATTTTATATAATATTTCTATGGCACAGGGAAGATTACTTGATTCCACAGGAAAACTGGGCAAAGTATTTGAGGGTTGTTCCTGTCCATGGGACTGCAACCTTTCAGATGAAATCGGAAGCTTCATTTTAAAATATTGAAATAAATTTAAGTAAATCTTAGCTAGCAATTATGTGGCACGAGACATAAAATCTTGTCTCTTGCTAACAGCGTGCTGTAGTTGGATATTGATCACTTAAAGAATTACAGAGGTTTCAAAGGTACATTTAATGTCAGAGAAATGTGTACAATATACATCCTGAAACACTTTTTCTTCACAGACGTCCACAAAAACAGAGGAGTGCCCTCAAAGAATGAATGACAGTTAAATGTTAGAACCTCAAAGTCCCCCCAGCTCCCCCCTCCCACGCATAAGTGGCAGCAAAGCACCGACCCCTCCCTCCACCAGCAAAAATAAAAGCATCGGCACCCACCACTGACTCAAGCCTGAGCAAAACAACAGCAAAGACACAGACTTGTGGTTACCTCAGAGACGGCTTGTTCACCTGATAATTCGACATTTCACAGGCTCTCAGGGAAAAAGAAGTGTCTCCATTTCACAGTGAGAGGCATAACAAACAACAGCTGGTTTACGATGTTGAAAGTCCATTGCGTCGCTTTTTCCGAGCTCTATGCCGAAAGCTCTCGGGTCTCTGGGCACATAACCAAAGATCTTCCAACTCCCACGACACACCGATTTCCTGCCGGGACCCCGACCTTTGATCCGCTCATCTCCAGAGCCACGAGATCCCGCGCCTCCCAAGGTGAGCTGCTCTCTTGGGCTGCAACCTTGGCATGTCGGATAAAGAGCAGTCGTGAAACCCCGAGAGCAGGTCCCATTCCTGCAAAGAACTGTAGTCAGCGTGCAACTCCAGGTCAGGGTCTTCAAAAGAACCCTGAAAAGGAAAAATAGAGATATTAAAGATGGAAATAGAGCTGTTTCTGAAGATGCAAGCAAAGGAGTCGCCGTTCAGTGCCATCTTAACTAAGCTCTGTCCTCTTTTTCAATATCTTATGAGACCAAAAGACATAGGAGCAGAATCAGACCATTTTTCCCATCGCATCTGCTTCATTTCTTCATGGCTGATCCAATTTTGCTCTTGGCCCGAGTCTCCTGCCTTTTCCCGCATCCCTTCATGCCCTGACCAATCAAGAATCTATCAACCTTTGCATTAAATATACATAAAGACCTGGCCTCCACAGCTGCCTTTGGTAAAGAATTCCACAGATTCCCTGCTCTCTGGCTAAAGAAAATCCTCCTCATCTCCTTTCCAAAAGGACGCCCCTCTATTCTGAGGCTGCGGCTTCTGGTCTTATACTCTCTACATGCACTCTGTCGAGGCCTTTCACCATTCAATAGGTCACCTCTCATTCTGAGTTCCAGTGAATACAGGCACAGAGCCATTAAACACTGTTTATGTGACAAGTTGTTTAATCCTGAAATAATTTTTGTGAACCTCTTTTGACCCCTCTCCAGTTTCAGCACATCCTTTTTAAGATAAAGGGTCCAAAACTGCTCACAATACTCCAAGTGAGACCTCACCAGTGCTTTATAAAGCCTCAACATTACATCCTTGCTTTTATATGCTAGTCATCCTTAAATGAGTGCAAACATTGCATTTACATTCCTCACCAAAGACTCAACCTGCAAATTACCCTTCAGGGAATCCTGCACAAGAGCTTCCAAGTCCCTTTGCACCTTGGATTTTTGTGTTTTTTCTCCATTTAGAAGATAGTCAACTCTTTCATTTCTTCCACCAAAGTGCATGACCAGACACTTCCCAACACTGTATTCTACCTGCCACTTCAAAGCCCATTCTCCAAATCTGTCAAAGTCCTCCTGTAGCCTCTCCATTTCCTTAATACTACTCCCCCCACCCCCACCTAGCTTCATAGCATCTGCAAACTTTCCAACAAAGCCATCAATTCCATCATCCAAATCATTGACATTAAAAAAAATTGGACCCAATACAGTCCACTGTGGAACTCCACTAGTCACTGGCAGCCAACCAGAAAAGGCTCCCTTTATTCCCACTCTTTGTTTCCTGCCAATCAGCCACTGCTTTATCCATGCTAGGGTCTTTCCTGTAATACCGTAGGCTTGTAGCTTGTTAAGCAACCTTATGTGTGGCATCTTGTCAACGGCCTTCTGAAAATCCAAGTACACAATATCCACCGATTTCCCCTTTGTCTATCCTGCTCGTTATTTCCTCAAAGAATTCCAACAGATTTGTCAGGCAAGATTTTCCCTTGAGGAAACCATGCTGATTATGGCCTATTTTATCAGATGCCTCCAAGTACCCTGAAACCCACATCCTTAACAATCGACTCCCAACATCTTTCCAACTACTGAGGTCAGACTAACTGGTCTATAGTTTCCTCTCCCTTCCTGAATAATGGGTGACATCTGCAATTTTCTGGTCTTCCAGAACCATTCCTGAATCTAGTGATTATTGAAAGATCATTACTAATGCCTTCACAGTCTCTTCAGCCACCTCTTTCAGAACTCTGGGGTGTAAACCATCTGGTCCAGGTGATGCATCGACCTTCAGACCTTTCCGTTTCCTAAGAATCTTCTCCCTAGAAATAGTAACTTCACACACTTCATGACCCCCGACACCTGGAGTTTCACCATACTGTTCGTGCCTTCCACAGTGAAGACTGATGCAAAACACTTGATCAGTTCATCCACCATTTCCTTGTCCCCTATTACTACCTCTCTAGCATTGTTTTTCAGTGATCCGTTATCAATTCTTGCCTCTCTTTTGCACTCCATGTATCTGAAGAAGCACCATGGAGTTCTGGCCCTTTGAACTTGTGACATCCATCATCAAGTTTATGGTTGATCTTCCATCTCGGCACCATTTTCCTACAGCTTCCCCACGCACCCGATTCTATTCATGCCTTGAAGTCCACCGATTTCTGCTTTGAATTAACTGGGTGCTTTGAGCCCTTGTATCTCTCCATTTCAGAAAATCCCAAAGATTAACCCAAAGGTTTCAGTCTTAAATAGCAGCTCTTTATTCTGAGACCATGAGCCCTGTTCTTGACTCAGCTAAGCATTCTCCTAACAGCCACTCATTCAAGCCCTCTTTTTATTTAAAAAAAAAAGGAAAAATTAAGTTTCAGTGAGGTAACTTCTCATTTTTCTTGATGCTGGCAAGTACTTGCTTTATCTACTCAATCTCACTTAACACAGCAGCCCTCCCATCCTCGGAACAAATCTGGAAAATCGTTTAGATTAGGAGACTGAAACTGTACACAGTACTTTAAGGGTGGTCCTATTATTATGGGCTAAGTCACTTTTACTCCGGTGATCAAATTCTCATGCAGTCAAAACTAACATTGGATTTGTCTTTATGAGTGATTGCTGCAGCCACTTGTTCACTTTCAGAGATTTGTATACAGAGATATGTTAAAACTTCAATGTTTTTCAGCCTTTCACTATTTAAGATGTAACCTGCTTTTCTGCTTAGTGTATATTGTTGCCCACTGATTCAACTGGTTCATATTCCCTACTGTCTGTTTTCTGTCCTCCTCTCCACTCCAAGTGCCCAAGCACTGATCCCTGTAATACCCCATTAGTGTCAGTTTGCCAGCCTGTGAAATAACTGCTCTTTGCTTTAAATTTGCAATCAATACCATTTGTACATTACCTCCAATTCCACGTATTCTGAGCTTAGTGACCATTTTCCTGCATGGAACCTTCAGTAGAAATCCTCTTGTCTACTCTACTAGTTACATCCTCGAAGAACTGTGGTACATGAGTAAATGTGTTTTCATCCATGTTGATTCTTCTCAATCCCATTATTCTTTTTGGGGTAATCCTTTGTTACAACTTTCTTCATAAATTCCAGCATCTTGTTTACCACTCATATTATTTTTACAGGACAATAATTACATTCTGTGTGTGTGTGTGTGTGTGTGTGTGTGTGTGTGTGTGTGTGTGTGTGTGTCTCTCTCTCTCTCTCTCTCCCTGTGTCTCTCTCTGTCTCTGTCTCTTTATATCTCTGTGTGTTTTTCTCTCCCATCTTCTCAAATGATGGAGTCACATTTGCTACCAGCTATTTTGCAGAAAACCTGCTTTTTATTGTCAGCTCAGAAGAATGTAAAGTAGGATAAATCAGTTGATTTAAGATAAGCAACTCCATTGCAAGGTATCCCCTTTATAATATTACAGAAAGACATGACATAACCAGTGGTTCTGTACGACTGGAGCTACAGTACTTACATTCTTTCAAGCTCCGGAAAGAATCCCTCATTGTAATATTACCCCAACAATCTATATCTCTTGCATCTGGGGGAAAAGCATAACAAGAAGGACAGTGGAGGGAGGTGAAGAATCAGAACATTGGCAGTTCCATGGCGCAGCTATTTCTCATATTACCTGCGAATATGGAATTATTATTTTGCCATGGTAGCGTAGCAGTTAGTGTAACACTGTTACAGCTCGGAATGTCGGAGCTCCGAGCTCAATTCCAACACCACCTGCAAGGAATTTGTAAGTTCTCCCTGTGACGGCACGGGTTTCCTCGGGGTGCTCTGGTTTCCTCCCGCAGTCCGAAGGTGTAGGTTAATTGGTCATTGTAAAAATTTGCCCTGTGATTAGGCTAGGGTTACTGGGTGTGCTCGTTGGGTCAGAAGGGCCTGCTACGTGTTATCTCTAAAAAAATAAACAAATAAAAATTTCACTATAATCGCAAAAGAAACGTAACGGTTGGCTCACAAACAAGAGAAAATCTGCAGATGCTAGAAATACTGCTAAAGGGTTTTGGCCCAAAACGTCAACTATACTTTTTTTCCTTAAATGCTGCCTGGCCTGCTGATTTCCTCCAGGGTTTTGTGTGTAATGGCTAGTAATCACAATCATTGAATATTATTTTTGAGGAAGATGGAAGTAAATTTATTGCAAAGAAGTACAAATAAACTGATCAGATAAACATTATGAAATAAAAGTTAGGTATAAATTAACAGAAGTTCTTTTAAATTTCCACTTGTAATTACATTCCAATGATGTGATGCACCAGCTAGTGCACTGGCCAGGTAAATGTGATTTTGTTTTCTTGTAAGTGTCCGTGATTATTTAACTTGGCAGCTTTATAAAATTAAATGAAGATCGTAAACTGGATTAACTCAAAGACTGATAGTGATGGAGTATGTAAATGCAGGACCTTGAGCCTGACCAAACAAAAGGTAGCTGATGCACAATAATTAGGCCAGGACTCTATAGTCATGAATGATCCATGAAAATATGTTGGAATTTGCTGGATCAGATGAATCAGATTGCACAGATGTACACATTCCTGTAAGTTAATTCTATCAAGTTTTCACTTCCTTCTGCCTTCTTGTCCTTCACATAAGTTTTCATTTTGGTTCGGATTTGTACATTTGCCACCCCTCAGTTCGTTGGAACGGGTGAGATTTTTTACAGCCACCTGGGACTCCCCAATTTTCTTAACATGGTGCTTGTCTTTTGGAGTACAATGTGTACACATTTATGTATACACCACTGCTTCGATCAACATATCATAAGCAAATGCTTTTTGCGGGCAAATATTATGCAAACTGTACAGTTACCGTGAAGGTCTACTGTTCTATCAACACTGTTTTCTATGCATTAGTATGGCTGATTATAATTGCAGTCTACCACTGAATCTTAGCTAAAATCAATTATAATTCTTTGAGAAAAGGCGGATTATTAGTGAAGGGGTTGAAGATACTCTGAATTAAAAAAGCTAAAAGTCTACTCTGACAATTTCTAATGGTTGCAAGATTCCAAAGTATGAATGATCATTTAAAGGCTTCTCTTAAGGTGTTTATTTCTCACCTTTAAAACATGACATATCTGATTTTCATATTTTGGCCTTTAGCTCTCATATAGCTAGGAGGGCGCTTTTGTTTAAATGGAAAGATGTTTTTCCTCTAGTCACGGTCAATGGTTATGTGACGTTATGTTATGCTTAGATTTAGAGAAGATTCGTTGTTCAATTTCTGAATCTTGTCAAGACTTTCAAACATTGTGGGGACCTTCTCTGAATTATTTTCGAAAGCTTCAACTCGTTTAAATTCAGATGTTGGCTATTACTGATTTTTTATTATATGAGAAGATATTTTACCTTTTTTCTCTTTAATAAACAGCTTTGGTCTTGGTAGGGGTTAGATTGTTTTCTTTATAATAAATTAGTATATTTCAATATAACTATTGATTAACTTATATGAATACGGGGTAATGAGATTGTTATTATGAACAGATATAATGTAGTTGGTAGTTTTTAAGATCTTTTTTGACCTTTTATATATACTTTCTTGTACTCTGTATTCTTCTATGTAGAAGCTAATAAAAATATTGGAAAGAAACACGTGAAACAATCAGCCATGGAGTATAAAAACGCAAGAACATTCAACCCTGTGAAAGGTCATGCTTGCAGAATAGCTACTCAGTCTTCTTTGTCAGAGGTTCCAGAAAGGGGAGCCATAGGTATAACTTTATCGTACCTACGTTGTAATGATTATTGTACTCCAGCAGAAGGGAAGTTCTAACCTATTGCTCCCTGTACTAGAACCATCGTCAAAGGAGAGAGAGTCAGGTATTTTGCAAGTACGGGTGTTCAGAAGGATTAACGTCCTGGAGTCTTATCCCCATGGCAAATTGTTTCAGGTTTTAGTGATGGGAAATTATGCCTGCAGGATATCACAAAGACACTTTCAGCCACCATAGTAGAAAGCTTGCAGTAGTGTGATGGTGTCAGTGAATAAATCACAAAGTTGCACATCTGTGAAACTCATTGGTTTCTAATGATATGAAAATTTGAGTTTGTTTTGTGAGTTTTTGATCTCCAGCTGGACATGTGACAAGAAAAAAATAATTTCTACGCTGCCTTATTATAAAAATGTAACAAGTAGGCGTCCTTCTCAGTGCCTGTTTCAGCATTCAGTAAGATCATGACTAATCCTACCCCAGTCCCAGTGTCCCAGAACTCTAAATGTACTTGGTGACTGACTGTACACAGCCCTCAGGCAGAGAACCAATAATGTTTCACCCACTGATTGTTCTTAAACTGTGGTTATAGTGGTTGGTGCTGAAGATATAGAATTTACAAGGACCCCAGTTCTAGAATGGTACTCCCTCCATGCTGTTTCACCATGCTTACTGATATGGGATGCTGAGGCAGATGAAGTCTGGAGTTGCTCTCCTCCCAAAGAAGGAATAACATCTGTGTTGGTGATGAGGGAATTGTACAGCGTATAACTTTTCAAAGCTAACAACTTTTGATTGTTTAGTGAGGCTAAGCACTACACACAGGAAAAAGTGTATGGATTTAGATAAAGTTTGCTTATTGCTACCTTGGCCTGTATACCAAGTGCTGATCATTAATCTTAACCCAACAAAGCCATTCCATAGGTTGTCTTCATCCAGCAGACAACAGCTAATGTTATTTGGTTCTGAACCATACAAAATTGGAAGTGCTAAGTTGGGTCCTTGGCTTGTGTTGAATTGCCTGGAAGAAGGTTGCTGCGTTATTGCCTCTAGCAATACTAATGAGCTTTCCTGTAATTGCTAGCTAGTAATTTGTGCTTAAAATTAATCTACACATGCCTCCCTCAGTGACTTGTCTGCTGTCCATCATTCAGCTGAACAGCTGCCTGTGTGGAATATCAGAGGCTATTTATGAATGTTGTAAGACTAACTATAGAGTAGTAAGGACGAATGAGAAACACCATTACCAAGGAATTTTTATTGGAAAATTTTCATTTTGTATCTCTTTCATAGCTCAAAAGGATTGGCAGGACTACAATAGGAAGCCAGCCCATGCGGCTCTCATCTTACACAAATTTGGTCATAGCAAGTGAATCTTTTGCTAATTATCAAAGGCTGGGTGCTGATTGGTTGCAGGTGTAACCTGAGCAAATGGTATTTGACCTCTCACGGTAAACTAAATAAATTCAGAAATTTTAATTAGGTTTGGTTAAATTATGTAGACTAACAGAAGTCTGATAAACTATATGTGAAAGTCTTTTATCTGTACTCAGCTCGACTCGCAAAGAATTGTTCCTTTTAATAAAATGAAACCTTGAAGTTGTTTGCAAACGTACTTGCTGATGGAGTATTGCAAGATGTGTTCTGGGAGTTAACATATGCTTGTTTACAGTTAACCTTTTTGAAGTTATAATCCTCTTTTAACCTTATCACTTTGTCAATGTGCCTGCATACTGTAGATATTTTCAGTGCATTGTGTAAACAAAAGTGATTATTTCTTGGCTGATTACTTGTAGAAGTTGATGGGCCAAGTAAAAGTGAAGAACTTTTATGCTTTTTTTGTTTATGTTAATTAAGGAAAGCATCATCAGATTTTCAAAGTTTATGTTTGAACCTAGCTATCATATCTATAGATAGTTTAATCTCTGAGCTGAACAGTTCGCATTAAGAAAAATAATTAAGTTTAATACTTCGCATTAAGTATTAAGAAAAATACTCAGAAAATCTGTAATCTGCTTATCTAAAATTTGTATTGACTATTTGCATGCTCTTGGAACATAATGATGCCTAAAGCCCTTTTTTATGTGGTTCATAATTACATTATTATTTCTATGGCTGGCATTTGAAGAAAAAAGCCATGGTCTCTATTAGTGCCATGATGAGGCCATCCTCAGGGTGGAGGAGCAACACCTTATATTCCAACTGGGTAGCCTCCAGCCTGACGGCATGAAGATCAATTTCTTCTTCCGGTAAAGAAAACTGTTTCCCTCCCCCTTCTCTCTTCTTCTATTTCCCACTCTGGCCTCTTACCTCTTCTCAGCTGCCTATCACCTCCTCCCCCACGCCCGTGCTCTCCTCCTTCCCTTTCTCCTGTGCTCCACTCTCCTCACCTACCAGGTTCCTCCTTCTCCAGCCTTTAACCTTTCTCACCTACCTGGCTTTGCCTATCACCTTTTAGCTATCCTTCTTCCCCTCCTCACACCTTTTCACTCTGGCATCTTCCCCCTTCCTTTCCAGTCCTGGAGGTGGGTCAACTGTTTACTCATTTCCACAGATGCCGGCTGACCTTTTGAATTCCTCCAGGATTTTACATGTGTTGCCTTGGATTTCTGGCGTTCTTTTTATGAATAGCTGTAAATGTTAATATATGAGGAAATAATTGCCTTGAGCTTGCGCACAGAGAATCTGGGAACAAATCGGTGTCCTATTGTTCCATACTTCCCAAATGGTACACAGCAAAGAGGACATCTTGACAATTAGTCTCTTGTATTGATAAAGGATTTATAATGCTAAAGGAGATCTGTTTTGCAAGTGTCCAACGATCCATGGTGCATGATGGGATTTTCTTATTTAGTTTCGTATCTGTGGCACTTATTGCCTCTATTCTTGTGCATTATTTCCTTCTCTCTCTAATTGGTGTGACATTACATTATTTGTGTATGTTTGTTCAAACTTACTAGAATGTCAGTTCTGTGTTTTTATTACAACTATTTTCTGATGAGAGCTTTATGTGGCCACTCCCTCAAAGACACACTCAGAACAACCAAAAGTGTTACAGTCTTTTTTATTAATGTCTCCTTTCTGATTGTGAGGCAGTGCTGATCATTAAGAACTTCAAATACTGCAAATTTACTCCATCAGTGAGTTGCTCATTGGCAAAGGAGCTGGCCTTCGTGCGGAGCTTGTTGCTGCCCACTAACAAAAATGGGGCTGAGCTGAGGCGCGATGGTGGCATTTAGTCTAACGGCGACTGGTTGTCTTGTGATCACAAGACCCAGTTGGATGCTGGGTAATGTATAATACTGCAAGTAAAGTTCATTGGTGTATGGGTGGGGGAGTTGCGTGACCTTGGTTGTAGTGAGGTCTAGGCCTCGTGCTGTGGGTTGCCGTTCAACAGAAGGGATGCTGGATCGGGGACTGGCCCCTACTGTCAGTGTGCCCTCCAGTGTTCATGTGGTGAAGGACATGCTGGATTGCTTGCATGGGTCTGCTTGTCTGTGGACTGCTGAGAACTGATTGTTCTTGTTGAACATACCGCCAATATACAGGACAGGTTACTTAGGAACTTGGGTTATATATATATATAGTTTTTTGTTTGGCTGCATTCATGTAAGGTTGAATGATAATTCAACTTGAACTCATCTATAAGCTAATGTTTACAGAGAGATTTTTAAGATGCAATATTTTTATATTGCAAAGTTCATTTTGGGGTTAGTAAGCAATTTGGCAGGAATCAGAACTGTTTTGCCTCTGCTTAGCTTTTAGTTTCTCCAGTTGCTGAGTCTCCGCTGTTGCAGCTGAAGAGTCTTTTCTGAAATTAGTGCCAACTGTATTGACAAAACTTGTTTGCACTGTGAGAGTTAAATGGGGCTGAGGACAAGAGATGCCAAAGAACACAGAAACATTGAAATCCAGCCAGTGTAGTATTCTGTGACTAAAAGAGGGCCTTGCTCAGAAGATGTAATCTTTATCGTAGAACAACAGGGCAACATTTGTAAACAAAGCAGAGAGTGGATGCAACCCGAGTAGAGACGAGTAGCATTCACGGTGGATTTGGTCTAGTTGCGTTTGATCAAATCTAATTTTTTGTTAAAGAAACAAGTTGGGGTACAAAGATGTCCTTTATCTAAAAAAAAAGTCCAAGTATTGTCTCTGAAATTGATGTCTGGCTGGAGCTCTGGGTTAGATATGGTTTGATGGGCTGCTTAGCCATAAGATAGAGGACTGACATCAAGATGCTACCTGTCAGTTTGCGGCAGCACTTTGGAAGCTGGATGTAGTTCATGGTGCAAACCTGTCATTAGACAAATGCTTGGGCACACTAACTCAAACGTATTATCCTTGCCACTTATGAAACAATTCACTGATGAAAGAGTGAGACAGGTAGCTTTGCAGTCTCCTTTAACTGATAAAGCAGCGTTGGATATGATTGCAATTTAAGGCCAGCTCAGGCTTTGAAGTTGGTTTTTCACAAGAATAAAATGAGATTGAGTTGTATTTTATTTGTCTTTCTTTTATATCAGCTATGTAGGTTATTTGATAAATCGGAAGATCATACTCAAGCCAGAGAATAAAGTCTGTTGCTTTACCAATACATTGTTTCACTGGAGCCCCATGTTTTAAATCTCAATCTCCAGCTACAGTATTAAGTTATTAAATGCATTCCAGAGGTAACCTGAGATGTTCCTTGTCCCTATGTGCCATATGCACATTCTAATGCATTTTCCATATGGAATGCTGTATTAAATTAAGTTACAGCTGGTCTTAAAGTGGAATCTTATCCTATGTTGTTTTATCTGTTTAAACAATTTGGAAACCCCCTATCTCATTCTACCACCAGTGAATTGTTTCACAAGGGGCAAGAATAATATTTTATTTTCCAATCTATATAATAATGATGTTTTTCTTTTTAAAAAAAAATCTCCAAAGTTGTTACAATTCCTCGGAGAAGGAAATTCGTAATCAAGTTTGAGCATACTTTACTTTGGTAATTTCTGTATGCAAAATTATCGCAGATTATATTTTTCTGTATATAATGGGAATGGCTGCAAGTTTGATTGGCGATGACTTCCTTGTAATGCCTACTATAATGTGCTTTAGTAGGACCAATGGACCAGCCGCTAGAAGTGTAGGTCAGCTTTGGAGTTAACAATAGACCACTCTTTAGCACCTGTAGTTCAGCAGTGGTCACATACAGCTGATCTCTTTCGTCAACGCACACCTTCAAGTAAAGCATGTAAAAAGTGAAGGGATATAACCTTTCCCAGCAAGTCATTTATTTTTACTGAGTAGGTAATCCAGGGTTGGAGTTTTGGAGACTCCTCAATTTTACCTTTAGCTAATATTCCTGCAGTAATTTGGCACAACTACAACTCAAGCCATTGGATTCAGAGAGAGTGAGCAACATAACAGTATGGTCATTTTATAGAAATAGCTCTGAACTAGGCTGACATAGTGGCTGCAGCCCACATCCATTTACTGTATAACAGCAGAGTGGTTAAGTTTAGCCATTATGGTTAGTGGAGTCACTTGATGTCATGAGCCTAGGCACCACAACTGTGTAGAGATATGTATATTAATGAAGGAGATTTCCTTTTCAGGATACTTCCTGAGGGATCAGAATCGGAATCAGGTTTAATATCACCAGCATATGTCATGAAATTTGTTAACTGGGAGTGCTCATGGGTTCAAAGTCCATTTAGGAATCGGATGGCAGAGGGGAAGAAGCTGTTCCTGAATCACTGAGTGTGTGCCTTCAGGCTTCTGTACCTCCTTCTCGATGGTAACAGTGTGAAGAGGGCATGTTCTGGGTGGCGGTGATCCTTAGTGAGGGATCCTGCCTTCCTAAGGCACCATTCTTTGAAGATGTCTAGGATACTACAGAGGTTGGCACCCATGATGGAGCTCACTAATTTAATAAGTTTCTGCAATTAACTTTGATCTTGTGCAGTAGTCCCCCTTCCATACCAGACGGTGATGCAGCCAGTCAGAATGCTCTCCACAGTACATTTGTAGAAGTTTCTGAGTGTTTTAGTTGACAAACCAAATCTCCTCAAACTCCTAATGAAATATAGCTATGGTCTTGCCTTCTTTAGAGCTGCATCGATATGTCGCAGCCTGTTTAGTTCCTCAGAGATATTGACATCTAGGAACTTGTAAGTGCTCACTCTCTCCACTTCTGATCCCTCTATGAGGATTGGTTTGTGTTCCCTCACCTTAGCCTTCCTGAAGTCCACAATCAGCTCTTTGGTCTTACTGACGTTGAGTGAAAGGTTGTTGCTGCAGCAGCTCTCAACTAACTGGTAAATCTCACTCCTGTACACCCTCTCATCTCCATCTGAAGTTCTGCCAGCAATGGTTGTATCATCAGCAAATTTACAGATGGCATTTGAGCTATGCCTAACCACACAGCCATGGGTGTAAAAAGGAGAGCAGTGGGCTAAGCGCACACCCCTGCGGTGTGTCAATGTTGACTGTCAGCAAGGATCTTTGATAAAGATCTTTGCAGGTTTGTTTTCCTGAGCTGTTCAGTGGAGTGAGCTGAAACTGTGACAATCAACTTCACCTCACACTAGTCCAAAAGGCACCAGCTAAACCGGATGTAGTACTGAGCTATAAGAATCCCAGGTTCCCGAGTTCAATTACCAGTGACCGTGAGGGAACCAGTAATCATCTGTCAGATGGGTAGAACATTACAATGAGCATTAATAGCATTGCATCTGGTGCTGATTGTTTCTCTGAAATATCTACTAAAATATATATTCACCTGGACACAATTTAGGCACAGCTGTCTGATGTGGTCAGTAAGCCTGCTGATAGATAGAAACATAGAAAACCTACAGCACAATACAGGCCCTTCGGCCCACAAAGCTGTGCCGAACATGTCCTTACCTGAGAAATTACCTAGGGTTACCTATAGACCTCTGTTTTTCTGAGCTCCATGTACCTATCCAGGAGTCTCTTAAAAGACCCTATCGTATCTGCCTCCACGCTGTCTGCGTAAAAAAAATAAATACCCCTAACATCTCCTCTGTACCTACTTCCAAGCACCTTACAACTGTGCCCTCTTGTGCTAGCCATTTTAGCCCTGGGAAAAAACCTCTGACTATCCACATGATCAATGCCTCTCATCATCTTATATAACTCTATCAGGTTACCTCTCATCCTCCGTCGCTCCAAGAAAAAAAGCTGAGTTCACTCAATCTATTCTCATAAGGCATGCTCCCCAATCCAGGCAACATCCTTGTAAATCTCCTCTGCACCCTTTCTATGATTTCCACGTCCTTCTTGTAGTGAGGCAACCAGAACTGAGCACAGTACTCCATAAGTGGGGTCTGACCAGGGTCCTATATAGCTGCAACATTACCTCTCGGCTTCTAAACTCAATACCACGATTGATGAAGGTTGATCAAGATTGATCAATACACCGTATGCCTTCTTAACCACAGAGTCAACCTGTGCAGCATCTTTGAGCGTCCTATTGACTTGGACCCCAAGATTCCTCTGATCCTCCACACTGCCAAAAGTCTTACCATTAATACTACATTCTGCCATCATACTTGACCTACCTACCAAAATGAACCACCTCACACTTATCTGGGTTGAATTCCATCTGCCTCTTCTTAGCCCAGTTTTGCATCCTATCAATGTCCTGCTGTAACTTCTGACAGCCCTCCACACCATCCACAACACCCCCAACCTTTGTGTCATCAACAAATTTACTAACCCATCCCTCCACTTCCTCATCCAGGTCGTTTATAAAAATCACGAAGAGTAGGGGTCCCAGAACAGATCCCTGAGGCACACCACTGATCACAGATCTCCATGCAGAATATGACCTATTTATAACCATTCTTTGCCTTCTGTGGGCAATCATTTCTGGATCCACAAAGCAATGTCCCCTTGAATCCCATTTCTCCTTACTTTCTCAATAAGCTTTGTATGGGGTACCTTGTCAAATGCCTTGCTGAAATCCATATTCACTACATTGACTGCTCTACCTTCATCAATGTGTTTAGTCACATCCTCAAAAAATTCAATCAGGCTCGTAAGGCACAAACTGCCTTTGACAAAGCCATGCTGACTATTCCTAACCATATTATGCCTCTCCAAATGTTCATAAATCCTGCCTCACAGGATCTTCTCCATCAACTTACCAACTACTGGTCTATAATTTCTGGTCTATCTCTACTCCCTTTCTTGAATAATGGAACAACATC
Organism: Hypanus sabinus; assembly: GCF_030144855.1. NCBI lineage: Eukaryota > Metazoa > Chordata > Chondrichthyes > Myliobatiformes > Dasyatidae > Hypanus > Hypanus sabinus. The sequence goes on along the minus strand of NC_082720.1, from coordinate 54,192,604 downwards.
CTCAACCCTCTAATCCTCTGGAACCTCTCCTGTCCCCATTGATGGATGCTGCAAAGATCTTATTGCCTAGATGCACTTTAGCCACTTCAGTTAAATACAGAAAGATTTATTTCTAGTTCTTGAGGAAATAAGTAATAAAAGTATTTCTATCTTTATTGAAATCTTGTAGTATTTAAACCTACCTAGAGAGATAGAATAGAGATTAACTTTGGGATCGAATTGGATGGATTGGAGATTAATGTATATTCAGAGACATGAACAGATTTTTCATTCTACCTGTTGTCATGCTGCAGTTGGGAAATGCTGGTGAAGTACTTGTTTTTGAAGATTTATCATGATCTGGATAGCAGTTGGCAGTCCCTGTAAACTATCCCATCCCTACCACTGGTATGTCAGGTGTAATATAGAAAAAACAATGTCAGTTACAGTAAGTGTATCTATGTATATTAAATAATTAAAATAAAATTAGTGCAATAACAAATAACATTTGTTTATAAAGTTGTGAGATTAGTCAGCTTCGTCATGGGTTCAATGTTCATTTAGGAATCGGATGGCAGAGGGGAAGAAGCTGTTCCTGAATCACTGAGTGTGTGCCTTCAGGCTTCTGTACCTCCTTCCCAATGGTAACAATGAGAAAAGGGCAGGTCCTGGGTGATGGGGGTCCTTAACAATGGACACGCCTTTCCTTGAAGATGTCTTGGATTCTATGGAGGATGTCTATGATGGAGCTGACAAATTTTACAACTTTATGTACTGTGTCTTTCGGTCCTGTGTAGTAGCCCCCATGCCCATACCAGATGGTGATACAGCCTGTCATAATACTTTCCACAGTATATTTATAGAAGTTTTTGGGTGTTTTAAGTGACAATATCCTCAAACTCCAAATGAAATATAGCTGCTGTCTTGCTATGTTGGGACCAGATTGAATCGTCAGAGATCTTGATGCCAGGAACTTGAAATTGCTCACCCTCTCCACTTCTGATCCTTCTGTGAGAACTGGTTCATGCTCCCTCATCTTATCTTTCCTGAAGTCCACAATCAGTTCTTTGGTCTTACTGACGCTGTGTGTAAGATTATTGTTGTGACACCACTCAACTAGCTGGTATATCTCGCTCCTGTGCACCTTGCCTCAATTTGAGATTCTGCCAACAGTGTAAGTCATCAGCAAATTTATAGATGGCATTTTAGGTAAGCCTAGCCACACAGTCACTGGAATAGTGGGCTAAGCACACATCTCTGAGGTGAGCTAGCATTGATGATCAGTGAGAATTAATACCAGTCTGCACAGATTGTGATATTCCAGTTAGGAAGTTGTGGATAGGAATTGCAAAGGTCCAGGTTACGTCAGCTTATTGATCAGGACTGTAGGAATGATGGTTTTAAATGCTGAACTGTAGTCAACGAATAACATCCTAACATAGTTGTTTGTATTGTCTAGGTGATCTTTGGGCTGCGTGAATAGCCATTAAGATTGAGTTTGCCGTAGACCTATTGTGCAATAGGCAAATTGCAGTGGGTCCAGGTCCTTGCTGAGGCAGGAGTTGATTCTGGCCATAACCAACCTCTCAAAGCATTTCATCACTGTAGATGTGTTTGCTACTAGGCGATAGTCATTAAGGCAGCTCACTCTGCTCTTCTTAGCCATTAGTCTAATTGTTGCCCCTTTGAAGCAGGTGGTATCTTCTGACTGTAGCAGACAGAGGTTGAAAATGTCCTTGAATACCCCAGTCAGTTGGTTGTCAAAGGTTAGTTATATCTTGTGAAACTTGCAGTACACACAAAACAATATTTCTGTACCATATATTTGGCTTTATTTTCCCATCTCTTGGGGCCTTTCAGTCCATCTCATTCTGCCAAGGAGAACTGTGCTTCTGAAGTCAAAACAAAGAAGGGGAAATGATCATTAGGTCAGCAGCATTTGTGGGGAATGAACCAAGAGCTAATGTTTCAGGCCTCTGACCTTCTGCTGAAAGGTTATTAACACAAAACATAAACCCTGTTCTTGACCCACAGATGCTGCCTGACTAACTGAGTTGTACCAGCATTCTCTAATGCCTCCCCCCACCTACACACAGATCTCCCACACTCACAATTTGCATCTTTTTGTTTTATTTTGATTAATCCTCTTGGTGCTGTTGTGCATGGTGCTTTGGGGGGCATTTGCAAAAAAAATTATTGGTGTATTATTTCTTTCCATCTTTCTGTTTTTCTTTCTCTGCCCACTACTCCCACTCCTGCTGTGTAGTGTCTGTCGTAAATCAGACAGCACAGCCTCCTTTCCACTGGCAATCATGGACTTGAAATCAATATCCCAACACTTCAGGATGCCCAATGTTAGAATTTCACTGTGGGATATTTGACTATTATTAAAAAGTCCCACAGTGTCGTAGCAAAGCTAAACCAAAATACATCTGCTTGGACTGATTTCCCCCTTGCAATTTTTTGATTATGGTTCTGTTTCTGTAACATTGAATTATTTTGTCTGATTAAAACACCCAAATTGCTTCAATTATATCCAGAAGATTCAATTATATGTGAAAGACTGCATCAGCATTTTTCTTGCTTGGTTGGTGTTTTGATCACAGATCCTTAAGCAACCGGTAGCCAAATTTTGACTCTTCATGATTTAAAATATAGTCCTTCAGACAAAGTTCAGATGAATAATGATGCATCATGACGGAGCATATAATAAAACTTTTTGCAGCTTCTTAAATTTTCATTTAATCAACGTTGAAGAAGTACAGATTCAGGCCAAATTAAGGACAGTTTGGTTGCCGGAATCCTACAATTACTTTAATTGGGTCTCAAGACAGATACCATGCAAAGTAATTATACTTAATGATAGATCACCTGACGAGATGTGAAAAATGTCAAACATCATTAAGTATGAAACTCAAATTTAGGACTGTATCCAAACTTTCCTTTTTATAGGCATCTAAGCTCAATGAAGTTGGTATGTTTGTACACTGCAAATATTTAAAGGATAATAAGACCCACTTAAATAATAGAGTACTAATTTACCTGATTAGTGTTGGAATTTGTCTAGAGCCCATTGGTTGAAAAAAGACCCTTCTTGAGGCATATTAGACCTGAATTAATTAAGATTGCTGCAAGAATTGATTTGGAAAATTAGTCTTTAAATTGCCAGTGCTTATTTTCTTGGTGGGAGATTTTTTTTGGGAGACTTTTTCCATTGAATTCAAATATAAACAAAAATAAAGTAAAACTAATTTTAAGGAGCCGGGAAGATGCATAGCACAATTTCTCACTTCGTGAGGCTGAGGTAAATTTAGTTCAGACTTCCCTAGACAGCAGGTTCTCATATATGAAGAGATGAGGGAGCATCTTACCTAAGTTCACACTTCATTGAAAAGTTTTATGTTTAGAGAACTTGCCATAAAGGACAACTAATGGTTTTGTAATTTGGGTTATGTTATTCATGTTTACAAAGATTCATGCTTTTTAGATTTTTCAAAGCCATTAAAATCCTGGCGGCTCAATGTTCCTGAGTTTCATCATTTTGGATGTAATAGAGAAGTGGGGGGGAGGGGAGGGTAAAAGAGGTGGCGGTGTTACATCACTGATAAGCAAGGATGTCACAGCTATATACATAGGGGACTTACTGGAGGGCTCAACCTCAGAGGCAATTTCGAAGAAGCTCTAAAATAAGAAAGGTGCAGGTGCACTGATGGGATTATACTGTAAGCCAGTAAGCCAAGAGGTGAAGATACAGAGGTGCATGTATTTTGGAAAGGTTGTTAGAGTGGAATATTATACATAAGAACATAAGAAATAGGAACAGGAATAGGCCATCCAGCCCATCGAGCCTGCCCCACCATTCAATAAGATCATGGCTGATCTGTCCCTAAACTCAGCTCCATCTACCTGCCTTCTCCTCATAAGCCTTAACTCCCTTAGTATGTAAAAACCTATCTAACTGTATCTTAAATATATTCAGTGAAAAAGCCTCAACTGCTTTCCTGGGCAGAGAATTCCACAGATTCACCACTCTGGGAAAAACAGTTTCTCCTCATCTCCGTCCTAAACCTTCTCCCCTGAACCTTGAGGCAATGTCCCCTGCTTCAAGTCTCACCTACCGGTGGAAACAACTTTCCTACTATCTTATCTATGCCTTTCAAAATTTTAATTTCCCCCGGAATTGGTTGGAACTTCCTTAATACAAGAAGCTTAAATGGGGCAGGAGGTCTTCAGTATGTCCTTGAGGGGTTCTTGAGACAGTATATAGAGACTTGAACTAAAGGAGAAAAAGGAAAAACACACTGGTCCTGGTTTTGGAAAACGAGCCAGCCCAGTGATATACCTGATAGTGGGATTAGTGGCCACAACTCATTAGGTCAAAGGAAATTTATTTTCAAAGTACACGTATGTCACCATATTCACCCTGTGACTCATTTTCTAATGGGCATTCATCACAGTAAATATAAAGAAATCCAACAGAGTTGATTGAAAAGCTGCACACATACAAAGACAGGATAGCAGCCAATGTGCAAAAGGCAACAAATTGTGTAATTTTAAAAAAAGAAAAAACTGAATAATAGTAAATAATTAATAAATATTGAGAATGTGAGTTATAGAGCCCTTGAAAGTGAGTCCATAGGTTGTGGAGTTAGAACAATGTTGCATGAGTGAAGTTTTATGTTTTAAGATGAACTATCTTAATAAAATTTGATCTTGTGGGAATGTACTAATTTGGGGCAAGGGCAATTTGCACAGAATAAGACCGAAGCTAAGGAGTATTGGACTGTTGGACAAGTTCATGTTTGACATTTGGGAGTTCTTTGAAAACCAATTGATCAGAGTTCAGGATTAGCATATTCCTTTCATTCTTTTCAAATCTTTTTACTGCATTATAATCAGTTAAATGAACATATCAATAATAACAATATCAAGAGAACAGGATTACAATAATAGCTATAACACGTACAAACATAAGTTCCAAATATCATATCCAGACATGTCCACCCGATCTCTTGATAACTGAAGCAGGAAAAAGTTCAAAGGATTTGTTCAGAAGAGAAAAAACAAAAAAAAGAAAGAAAAACTGGGCTGTCATAATTTGATAATTATAATTATTCTGTCCTTGACTCCGTTCCTCCTTCCATAAATGGTTCAGTATTAGGAAAAAGGATTCAAATAAAAAAAAAAATCAATTTCAGTCGTATGTATGGAAATATTGAATAAGAGCCTCCCACATTTCCTCCAACTTAATTGAGGAATTAACCATGCCACTCCTAATTTTTTCTAGGTTTAAACAAGCTTTAGTTTGAGAGAACCATTGAAGTGTAGTAGGGGCATCAAAATCTTTCCATTTAAATAAAATGAATCTTCTGGCCATTAGCGTAACAAATGCTATCAAACATCAAGCTGAAGATGATAAATAACTAGAATCAATCATTGGTAATCCAAAAATTGCAATAATAGGATGGAGTTGTAAATGAATATGTAAAACTGCTGAAACAGGATTGGCATATTCCAGTAAGGATAAGGATAGTAAGGGGAACCCTGTTTAAAAAAATAACTTTAGTCAGAAAGAAAAAAAATGCAGCTAAAATCAGACTGGGCCCTTGTAGAAGATAAAGATTACAGGAAAATGTTCAAGCTGGTGATTACCATGGTCAAAATATGCCATGGTTAAGTCTTTGCTGAGCAGGAGCAAAGGGAATCCCAAGGCATTTTACTTGTACTAAGAAAAAGAAGCTAACTAAGAGGGTAGGTTCACTCAAGAATAAATATTTGTGCATAAAGTTGGAGCAAGTCACTGAAGTATTACATGAGTACCTTGTTTTGGTATTTATTGAGGATTGTGAATGCAGAGTAGGGTATGCTGATGTGCTGCAACACTTTGAGAGTAAAGAGGAAGTAGTACTAGGTTTTCTGAAAAGCATTAAGATGAATCAGTCGCCAGTGGCATAATGTCATATATACCAGAATGCTAAAAGAAGCAAGTGAGGAGGTTGCTGGGTCTTTGACAAAGGTGTTTGTATCCTTACCAACAATAAATGAGGTCCCAGAGGGCAGGAGAGTAGCAAATGCTATGCCTTTGTTCAGCAAGTGCTAATCCTCTGAAATGGGCGTAATCTACATTGGATTTAGTAAAGCATTTGATAAAGTCCATCGTGGTAGTTTGATTCAGAAGATAAATATGTATGGGAGCCAGGGTGGATTGCAATTTTGGATTCAGAACTGGCTTGCCCATAGAACGCAGAGAGCAGAATTGAAAGGTTATTATTCTGTCTGGAGGCTGGAGGTCTATAACCAGTGGTGTTCCCCAAGGTTCAATGTTATGCTAGGACCTTGGCAATATATATATCAGAGCTATCAGTGAAGGTTGGTCAGACTTGGATTGTTCCTCAGAGTGAATCACAAACAAGAAAAAAAATTACAGATGCTGGAAATCAAAGTAATGCACACAAAATGCTGGAGGAACTCAGCTGACCAGGCAGCATCATCGGAGGAAAGGAGACAGTCGACGTTTTGGGTCAAGACCCTTCATCAGGAGCTTAGAGAGTGGGAGGCTGAGGGGAGACTGATAGAACTTTTTTTTAAAGTAAGAGATGTAGATACGGTCAATAGTCAGGATCTTTTCCCAAGGGTAGAAATGTCACATACCAGGGAACATCCTTCGAAGGTTCGGTGGTTGTGGAGGGGGGGGGGGGGGGGAGGAATTTAAAAGCAATGTGAGAGGCAAGGTTTCCTTTACAGAGAGGGTGGTAAGTTCCTGGAATATGTCATTAGGTAGTAGTAGAATCAGGCATTTTGGTAGAGTTTAAGAGGCTTTAAGGTGGGCACCTGTATATGATGGGAACAGAGGGACAAAGGTAATCCACACGAGGAGGATATTTACTATAAATTGGCAACAAGATTGGCAGAACGTCTTGGGCTGACTGGTCTGTTGAGTGCATGTTTATTATTGAATTGTGAATATGAAGCTAATTCTCTTTTGCACAGATATTTAGGATATGAGGAAGAGGTGCAGGATTAGAATATGTGGCACCCTTGAGCTTTCTCAGCCATTTTAATAAGATCCGATCAGATCTTATCTGACTTTGGCTTGGCTCCACTTTTCTGCCTAATTACTCATAGCCCTTGAGTCTCAAATAATCTAAACACTCCTCTATCTTTCCATTTGATATATTCAATGACTGGATCTCCACAGCTCTCTAGGATACATAATTTTAAAGAGCTGCGCGTCTGTGGGAGAGGAAATTCCTTCCATCCATTGCCTAAAATAAGCAACTTACTTTTTTCCTGAGTCTCTGTTCCCTGGTTCTTGATTTCCTCATGAGGTGAAACACGCTATCAACATCCACCTTGTAAAGCCACTACAGTATCTTTTAGTTTTCAATAAGATCATCCTGATACACTTCTATAGTGTAACATGGACTAACCACACTTTTCCTCTAATACAACCTACCTGTCTCAGGAATCAGTGTAATAAGTCTCTGCTTAAAACAACATCTTGTGCAAGTAAATCGCTCTGGGTAATGAGTACTCTCGGTATGGTCTCACCCACTAGTGGAGCTTCCCAGCTTTTATACTCTGTTCTCCTTGCAATACGTTCCAAGTTTCCATTTGCTGTATAAAGTACTTGCCGTTACTGCATGTCAACTTCCTGTTTGTGTATATAAATGTCATGATTCTCTGTACAGCAGAATCCCATAGACTTCCTCCAGTTAAACTCCTTGTTTTCCCATTGTTCCTACTAAAATATAACAATCCATTTCCTACTATGATATTCCATCTACCAAGTTGAGGCCCACTCACTTAACCTACCCATATGTCTTTGCAGACTTAGTGTTCCTCTCAACTATTTTTTTTAATGTCAATCAATTTGATTATAATCTTGCAATTTCTTCATTTTATTTATTAGTATTCATTACATATAGTTGATCCCCACTAATAAAAATATTATTTTATCCTGATTTTATTCTCTATCAATTAGTCTATTTTAATCCATGTTAATGTGCTCCATGGTGCCACAGGTTTTTGGGTCATAGTTACCGAATGTCTTCTGAATTTCTAAATACGCCATCTCTACTAGCACCCCTTTGTTGGCCCTGCTGTTTGCATCCACAAAAACTCAAAGTATTTCCTTTTCATAAACAATATTTGTTCTGAAGAATTGTATTATGAATTTTCTTAACATCTTTTAGTTGCTTACCTTTCCTGTTCTATTTTCTAATGACTTTAGCTTTTCTCAAAGAGAAATATTAAGGTATTAGTCTTTAATTGTCAGCTCTCAGTTTCTACCCTTCTTTTGAATATTAAAGTTGGATTTGCTAAATACAACTACTGTTGTAATCAAGATGAAATATTATATTTATATTTAAAATTAGTTTAAAAAGAGAGACTGCCAGGAGGCATAGAAAAATGTGATCTATCAGATGTGCAAGTTTGGGGCTAGCACATTCTGCCTGATTCAGACCTGAGGCAAGGTGATAAAAATTTTTGAAACCAATTTTAATTTTTGTTGCAGGAAGAAGCATGTTTTCAGTGATTGTGAGGATGTTTCTCTCATGAGTATAAAGAACAGACTATGCTCTATTCTGTGAGAATGGATTACTGGTCTGATGGACGGGATCTTGAAATATTACTATTTTTTAAGCAATAGAGGTGCTTGTTCCAGTATTAATAGAGTAGAAAATACTCATGATTGAATGTTGTGTGTGGGTGAAGAGTGGAGATGAATGGGGGTTTATCTAAAGAATTTTAAATGGAGGTATGTGCAATATTTTTGGTTAAGAATCAGCCACTTTAAAAAAATCACCCCTGTAGTCTTGCAGTTAGAAATTATTTAGGGCAAAATGATTCATTAGAACTCATTGAAGCATTTTTATTGTGAATCAATTTTGATGGAAAACCCTTGTGCACCACATGGGGTGGGTGTATATTTAGTTAACCAGTATAAATCATCTGAAATTGAATGAGGTGAGGGATATGTCTGATTCTGATAATTAGCCTTTGTGTAGTGCTGTACTGGAAGTTAAATGCTGTATTCTTCTTGGAAGTGACCACGAGAGAATATCTGAAGAAGAGCTTGAAATTGTAAATCTGGAGTGAAGTTTTAAAAGGGAACTGTGTGAATGTGAATTCTTACTAAATTAGATTGTTATAAAAAGAGGTTGTGAATTAACTGTTATCATCTCACAGAGTTGTTTAGGACAAATAGAGACAATAAGTTGGATTTTTTTTGTCCAATGGCCACCAATGCATCTTTGTCACTTTGGGCAGAAGCTTTGCCGTTTCTTCAGTTTCTTTGTCTGCTTTTCAGAAGACTCAGTTACTAGCTCGATGCTCAACCCAGCACAGATGGAAAGCAGCAAGGATTTGGCAGGATTCGAACCTGGGACCGCTCTCCTTGAAGTCTGGTACAGATGCCACTACACCACCAGCTGGCTCACCAATGCATTGAAATTTGATCTAAATCTTATAAAGGGAAACTCTTTCAGTAATAGAGAATAGTTTGTGCTGTAAAATGGAAATTGATTCCATGAAACATTTGAAGGCTTCCTGAAGTATGTCTGCATATCAGTGTGTAATTGCTAGAAGCTTCCTTGCTCAGTAATTGCAGAGCAATCACCGCAGAGCTTGTCAGCTAGATTGAGGGGTTGCAACAAAGACAGAGAAAGATCTATTAATATGTAGTCATTTTGTAACTGAAAGAACTCTTTTGAAGACATTTTTATTTTTGGTTGTGATCATTTCATTTCAATGATTATTATAGTCACATAGAAGTGGTTGATCAGACACTTAATAGCAGTATATTGTTTGTATCATGTGTTTTTATTAAAATGTAACATTAAATATTATTTAAATAGTAAAACCTAACAGAATTAGCTTAAGTTTTGTAAAAGAAGGGTTAGGTTAAGTGACTTAAACTAGTTTAATGAAATTCTAAATTGAAACTAGCATCTGTCAAAGAATGCTTGGGCACATGTGAAGTTGATTGTGGACTGGAGGATGGAATTGTGCTGAATTTGAACGGCTGCCCGTGCTCGCTGAATACATAAACTTACCTGGGCTGGAATCAGGTGACTGCACTGACCTCCTTGCTGTATGTGGGATTATCTCATGAGGCCTCAGCAGGATATCAGTAACTGTTATTAGCTGGCACATTTGCGAATGATGCTGTTCTGACATTGAGATGCTTTTGAATTCACTTTCTAAAAATTATAACACATTCAATCTAAGAAACAATTGAAATATTAAAAAGAGTGAAAATAAATGCTTCTCCTAACCCCCTGACTGGGCATCTCCTTCCAAGTGAAACACAGAAGTACAAAACAGTAAATTACAGGAACAGGCCCTTCTGCCCATCATTTCTAGGCTAACCTTCATGCCAAACTAAGCTAATTTCCCCTATTCCCTGTCTGTTGAAAGTCCTAGACAGAGTAGACGTGTAGAGAATATTTCCAATATTTGGAGAGTCTAGTACTTGAGTGCATAACCTCAGAGTACAGAATGACCTTTTAGAACAGAAATGAGAAAAGATTTCTTTAGCTAGAAGGTGGTGAATCTGTGGAATTCATTGCTACAGATGGCTGTAGAGGCTAATTCATTGGGTATATTTAAAGTGGCGTTGATAGGTTCTTGAACAGTAAGGATGTCAAAGGTTATGGGGAGAAAGCAGGAAAATAGGGTTGAGGGGTAAAATAAATAAGTCATGGTCAAATGGTGGAGCAGATTCAATGGGCCAAATGGCCTAATTCTGTTCCTGTGTCTTATGGAAACTGAATCACTCAGGAGATTGATACAGTCACAGTCTAGATAGAACATTGAACATCTTGCTAATTGGAGATGTTTAACAATAAGCTGGGAGAAAATAACCTTGTCTTTCTTATCTGTCTAAAATGTGCTCAGACCCTGATTACTGGTGAAATGACTGATTTCTGCAACAGCTAAAAATATTCTTGTATCACATTGGTTAAATCAGAATCAGGTTTGACGTGAAATTTGTTGTTTTGTGGCAACCAGTGCAATACTTAAGAAAAAAACTGTTACAATAAGAATTTATTGGGGAGGATGTTTCCTGTGGTGGGAAAGTCTAGGACCAGAGGACACAACCTCAGAATAGAGGGGAGTCCTTTAAGAATGAAGATGAGGAGGAATTTCTTTAGCCAGAGAGCAGTGAATCTGTGGAATTCTCTGCACATGTTTTTATGCATATTTAATGCAGAGGTTGATAAATTCTTGATTGGTCACTGCATGAAGGGATACGGGGAGAATGCAGGAGACTGGTGCTGAGAGGAAAATTGGACCAGGGATGATATAGAGCAGACTTGATGGGCCAAATGGCCTAATTCTACTCCTATATCTTATGGTCTTATGGTTATATAAAAATAGTGCCAGTAGAGATTTTCTTCCCCCAAAGATGTTATAGCTGTAGAGTTGGATGTTTTAGGTGCGACGTTGAGAACGGCATGAATTGTTGGTTTTTGTTGAACTGAATTAAGCAGTGAGTTCTGCTGATTGAGCTAATCATTGCACCCCCCCCCCCCCCACACACATGGACAAAACAAAGGTCATGAAATAAAAGAGCAAACATGAGGAAATCTGCAGATGCTGGAAATTCAAACAACTCACGCAAAACACCAGCATTTTGTGTGAGTTGTCATGAAATAAAAGTCCTTTTGGCCTCAGTGCTTTTGCTTTTACTGTATGTATTTCTGTGACCGCTCCATACAATTTCAAAAAGAGCCATGTAAATTTTTTTTAAAAAATGCACTTTTTCATATCATTCAGCAACTTTATTAATTTGCACATTCACTGCATCAATAGTCATTGATTCCTTTTTAATTACGACATATAGATGCTTAAGCAAAGGTTTAATGCAGGAGATACCCCATGAAGGATGGATGTGCTCCAACCAAAAGCATTAGATTTTAAGTAAGATAAGTTTGGGCCCTTTTTTCATTTAGAATGGTAAAAGTCAGGCAGAGTTATTTTTACTGGTACCTATTATGGGTTATTAAAGTGTGCTTTATATTTAACTTTTGATAGTTTATAGAACTGGGTGTTTGTCTTGAAGTTGTTAACTTTGTTTAAACTGAATCTCATTCCAGGCCTTTGGGTTTATGACACGGGTGGCGTTACAAGCAGAGAAAATGAATCACCACCCTGAGTGGTTCAATGTGTATCATAAGGTAATGTGAGTTCTCCCTCTGCAGCAATGTATAACTCGCTACTTTCTAAGCCAGTGGTACTTGTATAGGCTCACCATGTTTCCTCAGCACACAGAAGACGTGCAATCATTATCTGCACATTCAACTTATAAGGTACTGCAAGCCCTTAGTAGTGTATTCTCAGACGTATTGCTATCTTGGTTAATGGGTTACAGCTAGCTGGGTCTCAATCCTCTTGTGCAGTTCCACATAAAAGACATCAGAAGCTTAACCATTAGTAGCACTGCAAGGAATGGCTTTTTGTGAGTCCGATACTGTTTTCAGCTCAATCAGACAACTGGCAAGTTAAACTGAGACCAGGCCAAATGCTGTCGTCGTTACAGCGTCACATACTATAATCCTCTCCCACCAGCGCTCATCCCTCAGAAATTCCTCATTCCCTGCCTCCAGCTGCCACCACAAAGATAACTTCATGCTTCTTCAGCCCTTTACTGGCTTGCACACTGTATTTGTCCATGTGAAGCGGAGAGCCCGTTTGCAAAGGAAGTTGAGAATGGCGAGGGTGGAGTGAAAAGGCAATGAAAGGGAAGTTCTTACACTGATTTAGCATCATGAAGTTTCATTCACATCTTTTTCCTGGGTCTTTTCAGCATTCTATTTTATTTTAGGTTTCCAGTTTCTGATGTTTATTTTTATTTTCCTTTCCCTGGAGAGCACATCAACCAATTTATCCAGAATTACAAACAGCGATGTGCATTGACCAGATAATCTGAAGGGATTGTGTTGTTGAGGGACACACAGTATCTCAGAAACTTGGTATAATGCCCTGCTGTCAGAGATGATGGCACGCAATTTTATGTATTTAGCGTTGGTTTCTTGATTTACTCAACAGAGCAATAATCCATCAAACAGATAACAATTCCTTCACTAACCCCATGAATTGTCAAGTTGTGTCTTGTGCTCGTGTCTCCTAGAATGCGGTGTAAACTACTTGAACTCCGAGGACTCAGTTTTCCTGTCACTGATTCACCTTAACAATAGGGTTTAGTTATAGGACTACTCAACCATGGGTGATTATTGTGATATTGTAGAACTATGTTGAATTATCCTGATGATTTCTATGTGTACACTTTCCGTAGAACTTTAGTTTTTTGTTATAATCTAGGTTGAATGGTTTTGAACTTGCAATAAGGAACATTGAGGGGTGTTACCCTGTGAAGTAAACTGTAAATGCCACTATCTTCAGGTGGAGCGAATACTGAGAGATGCATTGATTCAGATTCAGATTCAGTTTATTGTCATTTAAAAACCACAAATGCATTGCAGTTAAAAACGTTCCTCCAGAATGATATCAACAAAGCACATGACAAAATAGACTGCACCTGTGGCTATCCCTTATAATATTTTGATTGTTATAGTTGTTAAATGAAAATACTTTGCATTTTATTAGCAGAGAAAGCAAAGATCAGTTTGACTTGGATCTATGCTTTCAGTATTAAATGCTGTGGTAAGATGAAACATTATACCAATTATTATGTTTCCTTATTCAGGTTTTGAACCTTAATCAGCATTTTGAAACCATGGTGGGAGAATTAATGATCATTTGTGGTCCTGAGTGGAAAAAATACGGGCTTTAGAGTAATTTTCTTGAAGGCTCCATGATGTTAAGTAATCTGATGCAAAGGAAAATTTCCAAATAAAATTGTATTGGCTAATGAAAAGAAATTGTATCTGTGCATTCACAAATATTGTTAGAAAGAGGCATCTTTCAGAAGCACTTGTAACCACTTCCATGTGAGTCAGGAAAGAGTATTAAGTGACCGTTGGGAGATGCGGACAGAAACTAGGGATCCGGGGTTTGAACTGTCAGGGAACGTTGGAATGAGAAAGGATGGAATGCAGCAGTAAAAGTTGTTTTGTTTTATTAATTAAAGAGCAAATTTTTCAAGAGCATTAGGAGAAATTCCTTGCTGACCTTTTTTTTACATCTGCATGTGCCAAGTGCTCTGCCAAAAACTGGTACCTCTGACAATATGGGAATTCATCAAATCAGTACTGAAATTAATCCAGAACATTTCCGCAAGATTTGAACTGGGATTTAATTGCACAACCTTTTGATTTGTACTGTAGATATTTATGGATGCAAATTGGAGCCAAAAAAGAAGCCTAAAGTCACAAATTGGTATATTTAGAATAAGCAAACTTTTTTTTATCAGGAATGTTGCTGTTTTTGTGAAGAAAATAGTCACATTTTCACAGCAAGTTTTTGCTTAGCTGTCTATTTATTCAGTAGGAAAATAATAAATTATGACCTTTTCTCCTAGAAATTCCCCTGTCACATTGCTTTCTTTTGGAAGAGACTCTTGCAGTCTCTACTTGTAGCAACAACCTCAGTAATGTTTCACCAACTTGCTGTTTTATCGTCTGATGTAATAATTGCATATGATGTGTGAGATTATACAAAGTGTCTGCTCTAGTACGGCAAAAACAAGAGTCTGGGCCAGATTCTGAAATTGATTTGTCTGTATCTTTAATTAAAGTGGAATGGTGACTCAATCTTGGTTTTCTTTCCCCCCCCCCCCCCTCCCCACTCCCTTTTCCCATCCAGGTTCAGATTACTCTTTTAACACATGACTGTGGTGGTCTCTCCAAAAAAGACATCAAACTGGCAAAGTTCATTGAACAAGCTGCTGCTTCAGTAAATTAGCTCCGAATTTTAGGTCTTTTTTTTCTGTTGTTGGAGAAAATAGATTTTGCCTTTAAGCCTTTTAGTGTTGCCTTTAAGCTCAAGGTGAACATATTAAACATTCCAATTGAGACCAATAACGGAATGTGTAATTCCCACTTTAAATCAATATTTCTTCAGGAATGCAAGGTCGTGACTGCTAAAATCAGAAATGCAGAGGATAGTATGTTACTTAAGAACTCTGACCCCTCAAATCACAAGTATTACTTTTAATAAATATGCATTTTGAATTCAGCATGCTCAAATCATGAGACTTGCACCTGGAACGCTGCAGAGGACGTAGTCAAGAGTTATAAAAATTTTAAAAGCTGGAGACATTCAGCATGTTGGTCAGTTTCTCAGGAAAGAAACAGAGTTAATGCTTCATGTCAGGGATTCTTCTTCCAATTTTACTTCTCTTTTCACAGATGCAGTCTGACCTGCTGATTGTTTCCAGCACTTTATATTCTCATTTCAGATTTCCAACGTCTACTTTTGTTTATTTACTTATGTGTATGTACAGTACTGGGAATAATAAAGACTAAATAGAATATCCACTCATGTTGGGTGCATTTCTCTTGACATAAGTAAGATGGTATGAATTGCATGTCTGTACATTTCTTAGTTTTATCACAATTTAGCCATGTTATCCTTGTATAATTAAAAGTTGTGTCATTCAGATTTCTTGTAGCACTTCAGACAGCATCATGGAGTGGGAGAAGATCATTTAGGCCCGGGGCTTTCTCCTCCACTCCTTTAAAACGTGGGTAATTCTTGACCCTGGTTTTGCTTTTCTGTGTGGGCATGATATTGTTGGGTTCTTTGGATTCCATCTATACAATGTTAAATATATAGGCTCAATCCTACAGGGAGGGGGGATTGCAACAAAATCCAGCCCCAGTGATGAACTTTCTGCTCTTCTTCGGCCCATCTAGTTGGCTTTTTGTGTCTTTGCCCAGGTTCTAGATTTTCTGCTTTTGGCAAACATTAGATAGAGGTCTTATCGATAGCTGAGTCAAGGGATATGGGGAGAGGGCAGGAACGGGGTACTGATTGTGTATGATCAGCCATGATCACAGTGAATGGCGGTGCTGGCTAGAAAAGCCGAATGGCCTACTCCTGCACCTACTATCTATTGTCTATTGTCATTCTTTCAGCATCTAACCTTCCAAGACCACTCAGCCTTATTTTTCAATAAAATTGCTTCTCATTCTTTTAAGATCCAATAATTGTTGGCATAATACTCTGTGCGGAACTAAATTTCCATTGGAGTGTCTCCAATGCAAGTGTATCTGTGGGTACGGAGATGAAAATTGCACTCTGCTCTCCAGCTGTGCTCTCAACAAAGCCCTCTTTAATTGCAACGAGCCTACCTTCTGTATAACAACCGTCCTGGAATAAAAGCTTAAATTCAATTTGCTTTCCTGATTACCTAATGTACCTTTCTGTTAACTGTGTTTTATGTACAAATCTTTTTGACCACAGTTTAATAACTCAGCGATTCCATATTTTGATGTATTGTGCATTTTCCATATCTTTAGTCTGTAATGCAGAGGAACTTTTATGGTTTAAACCTCCTATTTTCCCTTCACAAACCACCACTTTTATTAATATTTACAATTTGGTCTCCGTTCTGCGTGCTGTAAAATGGGAACTGAATCGCAGTGTTGTGAAACTCTGTCACCACCTGTTCTTCACACCTTTTGTGCAGCACTGTGACAGATGAAGCATTAAATCAATTTGCCCAGTAGATTAGAGGAGATTGGAATATACCATAAAACAGTGAATAGCAAGCTGATTCTGCCTCCATTTCAAAAAGCCTCCAATTTCCCGACTAACAATTTATAGATGCTACGAAATATTTTAATCGAAAAATTATTGATGAATACTTGATCTTTTGATTCTACTCTGACCAGGTAAGAAAAGATACTTCTTAAACAACATTATGACTCCAGTTCTTCTTAAAATGAAAAAAGTATTGAAAATTCCGAGCATGCATCAGTTGAAAGTACTTTGCTGCTGAGGTTTGTGCTTGCCCAGTGGTACTTGCAGAATGTAAGTGAATCAAATCTCCTTGGTGAAGGCCTGGAAGCGCCCTGAGTGACTTGTTCTGGTGATTCGTATTACAGGATAAAGTCCCACAAACTAAACTACTGCTCCACATAAAGATTGTCAAAATTGTTGCATTTGTTTTTTTAAATGTCCCAGCCAGAAAATTGATGCTGGAACCTGGCTGGCAATTCAGCACTTCTGCTTTTGTGATGAGTTCAAAACTTATAAGTATTTGTTGTGGGTAAATGGTATCTGTTTGCCACTGATTTGTCTGCAGTTTCTTAGTAAGTTATGAGGCAAAGCTCACACACACACACACACACACACACACACACACACACACACACACACACACACACACACACACACACACTCACTCTGTTGGTAGGAGGGTGATAGTTGTTGCCAAAAACCAACAGTGTTCAGCTGCTTTCAGGTAAGAAAGTCCCAAGAATATAGTCATTGGGTCATACACACTGATGGGCATGGCAAATGTATCGCTTGGCTGTTCCACCAGTCTTCACGTTGAAATCCAGCAGTGGGGCTCAATTATGCTGATATTCCCGAGGACTGGAATATTGGAAGTTCCGTTCCATTGTCTGAGGATTAGTAGAAAAACAGTACATTCTTACTTATTCTGATACCTTAAATTATTTGGTAAAGTATTGTTTAAAGTTTTAAACTAACTTTTATAATCATTTTAAGCAAAGTAAATAATTTGTACGTTTTTCTGAGTGTTACAAAGTTTGACAGTTTTGATGTGCTGAATTGCCTACAAAAGACCATAAGATACATCAGCAGTATTTAGCCCACCGAGTCTGTTCCACCGTTTCATCATGACTGATCCAATTTTCCTCTCAGTCCCAATCTCCTGCCTTCTCTCTGTGGCCCTTCATGCCCTGACCAATCAAGAACCTATCAACCTTTGCCTTTAAAGTATACATAAAGACCTGGCCTCCAAAGTTATCTGTGGCAAAGAATTGCACAGATTCAGCACTCTCTGGCAAAAGAAAATCCTCCCCATCTCCATTCAAAAAGAATGCCCCTCTATTCTGAGGCTGTGTTCTCTGGTCTTAGACCACCCCACCACAGGAAACATCCTCCCCACGTCCTCTCTCCCCCACGTCCTCTCTCCCCCACCACAGGAAACATCCTCCCCACGTCCTCTCTCCCCCACGTCCTCTCTCCCCCACCACAGGAATCATCCTCCCCACGTCCACTCTCCCCCACCACAGGAAACATCCTCTCCACATCCACTCTCCCCCACCACAGGAAACATCCTCTCCACGTCCACTCTCCCCCACCACAGGAAACATCCTCTCCACGTCCACTCTCCCCCACCACAGGAATCATCCTCTCCACGTCCACTCTACCCCACCACAGGAAACATCCTCTCCACGTCCACTCTCCCCCACCACAGGAAACATCCTCTCCACATCCACTCTCCCCCACCACAGGAATCATCCTCTCCACATCCACTCTCCCCCACCACAGGAAACATCCTCTCCACGTCCACTCTCCCCCACCACAGGAAACATCCTCTCCACGTCCACTCTCCCCCACCACAGGAAACATCCTCTCCACATCCACTCTCCCCCACCACAGGAAACATCCTCTCCACGTCCACTCTCCCCCACCACAGGAAACATCCTCTCCAAGTCCACTCTCCCCACCACAGGAAACATCCTCCCCACGTCCTCTCTCCCCCACCACAGGAAACATCCTCTCCACGTCCACTCTCCCCCACCACAGGAAACATCCTCTCCACGTCCACTCTCCCCCACCACAGGAAACATCCTCTCCACATCCACTCTCCCCCACCACAGGAAACATCCTCTCCACGTCCACTCTCCCCCACCACAGGAAACATCCTCTCCAAGTCCACTCTCCCCACCACAGGAAACATCCTCCCCACGTCCTCTCTCCCCCACCACAGGAAACATCCTCTCCACGTCCACTCTCCCCCACCACAGGAAACATCCTCTGCACGTCCACTCTCCCCCACCACAGGAAACATCCTCTGCACGTCCACTCTCCCCCACCACAGGAAACATCCTCTGCACGTCCACTCTCCCCCACCACAGGAAACATCCTCTGCACGTCCACTCTCCCCCACCACAGGAAACATCCTCCCCACGTCCACTCTCCCCCACCACAGGAAACATCCTCCCCACGTCCACTCTCCTCCACCACGGAAATCATCCTCCCCACGTCCACTCTCCCCCACCACAGGAAACATCCTCTGCACGTCCACTCTCCCCCACCACAGGAAACATCCTCTCCATGTCCACTCTCCCCCACCACAGGAAACATCCTCCCCACATCCACTGTCCCCCACCACAGGAAACATCCTCTCCACATCCACTCTCCCCCACCACAGGAATCATCCTCCCCACGTCCTCTCTCCCCCACCACAGGAAACATCCTCCCAACGTCCACTCTCCCCCACCCCAGGAAACATCCTCTCCACGTCCACTCTCCCCCACCTCAGGAAACATCCTCCCCACGTCCACTCTCCCCCACCACAGGAATCATCCTCTCCACGTCCACTCTCCCCCACCACAGGAAACATCCTCCCCACGTCCACTCTCCCCCACCACAGGAAACATCCTCTCCACGTCCACTCTCCCCCACCACAGGAAACATCCTCTGCACGTCCACTCTCCCCCACCACAGGAAACATCCTCCCCACGTCCACTCTCCCCCACCACAGGAAACATCCTCCCCACGTCCACTCTCCCCCACCACAGGAAACATCCTCCCCACGTCCACTCTCCTCCACCACGGAAATCATCCTCCCCACGTCCACTCTCCCCCACCACAGGAAACATCCTCCCCACGTCCACTCTCCCCCACCACAGGAAACATCCTCTCCACGTCCACTCTCCCCCACCACAGGAAACATCCTCTGCACGTCCACTCTCCCCCACCACAGGAAACATCCTCTCCATGTCCACTCTCCCCCACCACAGGAAACATCCTCCCCACATCCACTGTCCCCCACCCAGGAAACATCCTCTCCACATCCACTCTCCCCCACCACAGGAATCATCCTCCCCACGTCCTCTCTCCCCCACCACAGGAAACATCCTCCCCACGTCCACTCTCCCCCACCCCAGGAAACATCCTCTCCACGTCCACTCTCCCCCACCTCAGGAAACATCCTCCCCACGTCCACTCTCCCCCACCACAGGAATCATCCTCTCCACGTCCACTCTCCCCCACCACAGGAAACATCCTCTCCACGTCCACTCTCCCGCACCACAGGAAACATCCTCTCCATGTCCACTCTCCCCCACCACAGGAAACATCCTCTCCACGTCCACTCTCCCCCACCACAGGAAACATCCTCTCCACGTCCACTCTCCCCCACCACAGGAAACATCCTCCCCACATCCACTCTCCCCCACCACAGGAAACATCCTCTCCACGTCCACTCTCCCCCACCACAGGAAACATCCTCTCCACGTCCACTCTCCCCCACCACAGGAAACATCCTCTCCACGTCCACTCTCCCCCACCACAGGAAACATCCTCTCCACGTCCACTCTCCCCCACCACAGGAAACATCCTCTGCCCATCCGCTCTATCAAGCCTTTCACCATTTGATAGGATTCAATGACATCACCCCTCAGTCTTCTGAATTTCCGTGAATACAGGCCCAGAGCCATCAAACACTCTTCATATGACACCATTCTATCCTAGAATCATTTTTCTGAAACTCCTTTGAACCCTCTCCAGTTTCAGTACATCCTTTCTAAGATATGGAGCCCCAAACTGCTCACAACACTCCAAGTGAGGCCTCACCAGAGCTTTATGAAGTCTCAACATTACATCCTTGCTTTTATATGTTAGTCATCTTTAAATGAATGCTAACATCACATTTGCCTTCCTCACTGAAGACTCAACCTGAAATTTAACCTTTAGGGAATCCTGCACAAAGACTCCCAAGTCCCTTTGCATTTTAATTTTTTGTATTTTTTCTCCATTTACAAAATAGTCAACCTTTCACTTCTTCTACTGAAGTGCATGACTATACATTTCCTGACAATATTCTATTTGCCATTTCTTTGCCCATTCTCCTACTCTGTCTTAAGTCCTTCTGTAGCCTCTCTACTTCCTCAACACTACCTGCCTCTCCACCTGTCTTCATATCGTCTGCAAACTTTGCAACAAAGCCATCAATTCCATCATCTAAGTCATTGATACATAACGTAAAAACAATCTGTCCTAACAGAAATCCCTGTGGAACACCACTAGTCATCAGCAGCCTGCTAGAAAAGGCTCCCTTTCTTCCCATTCTTTGCCTCCTGCCAATCAGCCACTGCTTTATCCATGCTAGAATCTTTCCTATAATACCACAGGGTTGTAGTCTGTTAAGCAGCCTCTTGTGGCACCTCGTCAAAGGCCTTCTTAAAATCCAAGTACACAACATGAACCAATTCCCCTTTGTCTTTCCTGTTTGTTACTTCTTCAAAGAATTCCAACAGATTTGTCAGGCAAGATTTTCCCTTGAGGAAACCATGTTGACTATGGCCTATTTTATCATGTGCCTTCAAGTACCCTGAGCTCTCATCCATAATAATCGACTCCAACATCTTTGCAACCACTGAGAACAGATTAACTGGCCTATAGTTTTCCTTTCTTCTGTCTCTATCGATGGCTGTCGGGATATTCTTGGGGTGGGTCTTGATGTTGCGTTGACGGAAGTCATCCAGTCACTGAGGTGTCACCATGCTTTGCTGCCTGGTACCTAGGGTGCAGTGAGTTTGTTCGATCAGCCCCCTGCGTCTGATCCAGTTACTTGTGGGCAGGCAGGGATGAAGAGCTTCAAGTATTGGCTCATTGAGTAAGCTAAAAAGAAGGAATTTACTTGAGGGTTCTGATGATTTAAATAGAAAGTAAAAAAAAAGTACTCTGACTGGTTTGAAGGCTGCAGCTGATGTCCCGTGCCAGAGAAACAAAGCTGAGTATTTATTTATAAACCTTTTGGCATATTTGAAAGCTGGTCTAAATCTACTCCCATTGTTTCTCTCTAAACCAGTAATCCATACATTTTTGTTTCATTTAATTTTAGAATGTTTTGTTTGCTGGCTGCATTTTTTTCCCAGTTGACATTTAATACAAAAGAAGGTATTCAACATTAGTGACATCCTTAAAAGGCCCAGTAACCATTTTACACCGGGTTATTGAATAGCAGGAGTTTCTGTCATCTTTGTGTTCTCTGCTGTATTGTGATATTGACCTAATCCCACTGAGCTGTGGGTGGTTCATCTGAAAATTACGACGAAATTTGCTTCTGAATGTGGTAACCAAATTGAGGGAGTTATTTATGCCAGTACTACAGATTGGACTAGACCTCCTCACATACTGCCTTTTTTGTGCAGTGGTTTAAGGAAGGCACTCTGTAGGGAAAAAAAATGCATTAATGAGTTAATGCTAAAAGACTGTTATTGTAAATATCGGGGAAGTGTAGCTTAAATAAGTTGACTTCATTTAGTATACTATTACACTGTTCTCATTAGTGTATAACGTGTTTCTCAATTTTAAAGTTAATTTTAACTCACTTTTAAACTGGCCTATATTTTTTTTGTGCTAATGTTTACTTAAAATTCCCATTAAATTCTCTAAATAATTGATAGGTGCTGCTTTCTTGTGGCAGCATTCCATGTAAACGAACTCACTAGTGGGGAGGGCTTTGTCTGTGACATCCACAACTTTTTGTTCTTGGTGTGTCCACGGTGCAGCCAGTTTGAATCATCTCCACTGTGCATTGATTGGGCGGGTGGGAGGGGATAAAAATGTCAAGAAGGATCTGTAGTTATGAATGCAGCAATAAGCTCATCCTTAATGAATTCAGTTCATTGCTGAGGAAGGAGTGTGACTTTCCTGCTGGATTTGTCTTCCTGCTGAGTTGCCGCCTCCTTTTGTGTCCTTGTGTGCTCTCTTCAAGTTCAAGATTTTTTTTTGTTATTCCAGTGTAGACATGTATATTGCTAAATGAAACAATGTTCCTCTGTGACCAAGGTGCAAAACACAGCGCATAAAATAATATTAACACAACAAAATTAACAGATAACTTAAAAAACTCCAAGTTACCCCAAGTGAGCTGCATTGCAATTAAATATCTATCCATGCTGGGATCAAGGCTGGGAGCAGTCAACATCTGCATTTGAACATAGTTTGATAAGCATCAAGTACTGTAGTATTGTGCCAAAAAGCTCTGCTAGACTGTGACCATTTCCAACAAGAGTCTACCCATTGACTGCAGCAATTCAAGAAGGTGGCCAGGCACCATTTTACTGAGGGTTATCAATGTGATGGTCTTGACAGTGAGACCCAGATAGATGGATTGGAAAAAGGTGGAGTCAATGAACTGCTGGAGAAAATTCCTAGGTATAGGATATTCCAGCATTTGGAAGCCCATGGCTTAATTAGGGAGAGCCAGTGGGGCTTTGTGCAGGGCTGGTTGTGTCTTACCAACGTGATTGAGTTTTTTGACAAGGTGATGAGTGAGATTGATGAGGTTAGGGCAGTGGATGTTGTCTATGTGGATTTTAGTAAAGCATTTGACAAAGTTCCTCATGGGAGACTAATCCACAAGGTCACTGTAAAATGCATGGACTCTGTGGTGAATTGGCAGTTTGGATGCAGAACTGGCTTGCACATAGAAGATACAGGGTAGAGGCTGAAGCTTATTTGAGTTGGACTGTAATTAGTGGCATTCTGCAGGGATCTGTGCTGGGACCTTTGCTGTTTGTGATGTTTATAAATGACCTGGCTGACAATATAGAGTGGGTTTGTAAGATTGTGCATGATAACAAGATTGTTGGAGATGTGGATAGTGCAGAAGACTGGCAAAGAATACAGTGAGATATAGATCAGTTATAGATAGGGGCTGAAAATGGCAGATAGAGTTTAACCCAGATAGATGTGTTGCATCTTGGTAAGGCAAATGCAAGGAAACAGTGCACTGTTAAATGGCAAGATCTTTAACAGTGTTGCTGAGCAGAGAGATCTTGGGATCTAAGTTTATAGCTCCTTGAAAGTGGTTATGCAGGTCGATAGGGTTAATGGAATGCTTGCTGTTATTAGTTGAATCATTGATTCAAATGTCAGGAGTATGTTGTAACTTTATCAACTCTGGTTAGGCTACATCTGGAGTATTGCACACAGTTCTGGTCACCCCACTACAGGAAGGATGTTGAGGCTTTGGAGAAGGTGCAGAAGAGGTTCACTGGGATGTTGCCTGGGTAGGAGGGCATGTGCTATCACAGGCTGAATGAACTTGAGTTGTTTTCTCTGGAGCGCTGAAGGCTGAGGGGAGATTGGCTAGAGGCCTATAAGATTATGAGAGGCATTGACAGAGAGTATCTGTTTCCCAGGCTGAAATGTCTAATACCAGAGGGCATGCATTGAAGGTGAGAGGGGGGTAGGTTCAAGGGCGATGTGAAGGTTAATTTTTTTATTCAGACACTGATGCCTGCAATGTGCTGCCTGGTATGGTGGTACAGGCAAATATATTAGAGGCTTCTAGGAGATGTTTGAATAAGCACATGGATGTAAGGAAGATGGAGGGATATGGACATGGAGTAGGTAGGAGTGATTGGTGTTTTTGATTTGCTTTTTAGCAACATTGTGGGCCAAATGGCCTGTTCCTTGGCTGTATTGTTCTGAGCAGAACATATACACACAAACGAGAAGCCTGTGAGGCAACCAAGGTGCAAGTGCAAAAATAAACAAGTAATGCTACTTAACACTGGGAATGTAAGTTCTGGAGTCTGTGAAAGTGAGTCCATAGGTCCTTGTGGTCTCAATCTTGACATTGATTGCCACATCTGTGTTCTTCCTGTTTTCATAATGCATGGCTTGACAGCCTCAGTCTAACCCTGGAAATAGCACATCTCTCCACTTTTTCAACATCTCTGCCCTTCTCCAAGATCTCCAATGTGTCAGAAAATGACAGACTGCTCCCATGAGGAACTGTTCTGGGTCAGACTTAACTTAAGAACAAGTAAGAGGTACTAATTCCACCTGAAATGGTGCAAGCTGGATATTGGTAATATGGGCTTCTTTTAAATGTGCTAGCAACTCTCAAAAATCAGTCTCCTACTGGGACAATATGCCAGTGAACAGTGCAATTTTGTGTTGGTAGATGACAGCAACCACACAATTGAGCTGGCTGCGATGAAGGTAGCAAGCCACGTCCCTTAAACATTGTGATCTCTATGCCTATTATGGGAGCTATTCAACTTAATCCCAGGAGACCTTATCCATCTAAAAAGGCAATTTAATATTTTTTTGGTAAATGAGATATTTCTGATGTCATTTCTGGTTGAATGCAAATGCTTTGCATTTAGTATATCTTTTCACTGTACCCCACTATGCTGAATAAGTCTGTACTAATTTATTTATTCATTTGTAACTGTCAGATAGCTTCTCAGCTATCATTAAACAGTTATCCCTTTCCTGTGTGCTCAGTGTATTTGATAGATAAAAGTCCAAATGACTTTTATTACATGTGGGGATGAAGTATTTTAAGAATTGGAATGAGCCATGCATCATAGTTTTAATTGCTTTGCCTTTTCCTTCGCATTGGATTTTTACCATTTTTATTCTTCCTCCAGTTCTATTAAACCATCTGCCCTAACAGGTAGTCATGTTAATTGGATCTCATCACGACCTAGCAGAATGTATTCATTACCACCTCGGTTTGGCAGTATGACTCAGTGAAGCAGAGCTCCTCAATCTTGATGGTATTTGTGAATTACTTTCTCCAATCCAGTTTGAAAATGGATGAATACAACTTGATATCAAATGGTAGCAACCTGAAATATTAACAGTTTCTCTCTCTTCTGTTAGCACTCAGCCCACTGATAATTCCAGCAGTTTCTGTTTTTATTATTGATGATGTCTAGTATTTTTATTGTAATATAATTAACAATTGTATAAATAACAATTGTAATATAATTATAGAAACATTTTGAATTTAAGTCTGCTGTAGATATTTAATAGAGTTTGCTTGTGGAATTTTACTGCTGCTAGTGATCTCGTTGTTAATTTCCTGTCCTCCTCATGTTCAGATCCACTTAGTGGCCAATCCCATTCAGTCTGCTGAAGCTTGACTATGTGATTTCTTCTTAAGAACCTTTATTTTAGGATTTTTTTTTTTTGATTCGGAGCAAGAAGGCTGTGAGTGGAATGGCTAAGGATTTCTGGAGTGAAGGCAGTTTTACTACTCGGGGTAAAAGAGAGGCAAGACTGCGCAGGCGCGTGACCTCAGCCAGTAGAGCGGGAAAGGTTTAAAAAGAAGACCGCCATATCCAGCAGACAGCGGAGGGAGAGGGTAGCAGAGTGATAGGGCTTTGACTCAATGGGCTTTGACGGTAACGAGGTGAGGTAGATTTACCTGTGCTAATTGCGGAAAGGAAGTATGTGTGTGAGGCCGATTTTCTGTGCTCAGTTTCAGATGTGGGAAATCCTGGAGTCTCCCAGCCTCCCGGACGGCCATATTTGCACCCGGTGTGTCGAGCTGCAGCTCCTAAGGGACCGCGTTAGAAAACCGAGTTGCAGTTCGATGACCTTCGGCTGGTCAGGGAGAGCAAGGAAGTGATAGAAAGGAGTTATAGGCAGGTAGTCACACCAGGGACATGGGAGACAGACAGACAGACAAGTGGGTAACAGTCAGGAGAGGGAAGGGGAAGAGTCAGGTACTAGAGAGTACCGCTGTGATTGTACTCTTTGACAATATGTACTCCTGTTTGAATACTGTTGGGGAGGGACAGCCTACCTGGGGGAAGCAACAGTAGCCATGCCTCTGGCACAGAGTCTGGCCCTGTGGTTCAGAAGGGTAGGGAAAGGAAGAGGAAGGCAGCAGTGATAGGGGACTCTATGTTAGGGGGTCAGACAGACGATTCTATGGATGCAGAAAAGAAACTCGGATGGTAGTTTGCCTCCCAGGTGCCAGGGTCCAGGATGTTTCAGATCATGTCCAAGATATCCTGCAGTGGGAGGCAGAACAGCCAGAGTTCGTGGTACATATTGGTACTAATGACATAGGTAGGAAAGGGAAGAGGTCCTGAAAAAAGACTACAGGGAATTAGGAAGGAAGTTGAGAAGCAGGACCGCAAAGGTAGTGATCTCAGGATTACTGCCTGTGCCACGTGACAGTGAGTATAGGAATAGAATGAGGTGGAGGATAAATGCGTGGCTGAGGGATTGGAGCAGGGTGTAGGGATTCAGATTTCTGGATCATTGGGACCTCTTTTGGGGCAGGTGCGACCCGTGGAAAAAGGATGGGTTGCACTTGAATCCCAGGGGGCCAACATCAATTTCTCCAAGTTCAGGTAATTCCCCCCCCCCCCACCTTTTTCAATTCCCCACTGTGACGTCTTGCCTCTCCAACTACCTATCACCTTGTAGGTTGTCGCAAGTAAAAGTGTGAGAGGTGTTTTATGTTTAAGAAAAATGGCAACAACTCACTTATTGTCCTTCCAACGCTGAACATCACATAATACTTCATCACGTTGGACCGGTCTCTTACAGTGAACCCCAACTCAGTGCTGGTGGATGTAAATTATGTAGGTTTCCACCAATTACTTTACACATCCCCCCAGAATTGTGAGTCTGTTTGGAGCTTGGACGAGCCGCCTGGGTGGAGGAACAACAAGCGCCTCTGGCTCATCCCAGAGGCATGTTGACACAGTCGTGGCCATGTGATAGCTGGGACATGGTAGTGGAGGCCTCTAAGTCTTGGTGGGCCAGTTTAAGCTGATCTACTAAAACACGTTTGGGTTTACCCCTCTTATGGATGATAAAAGTTGTTTCTCTGCATTCCAAAACATGGAACGGGCCATCGGAAGGGTGCCTAAAGGGATGTTGGTGTGCATCATGGTGGACGAAAATAAACGAGGTGGGATGCAGATCAACGGGAACCCAAGAGTGCTGTATGCCATGATGGGAGGTAAGAATAGGTACAAAGGAATAGAATTTGCTGAGGAGGGTGGAACGCTATTGAGAGGCCAACCAGGCGGTTATGGCATCAGGAATAAGATCACCTAGCACCCTTAACAGCTGCCCTTATACTAACTCAGCTGCAGATGACTGCAAGTTCTCTTTGGAGCAATTCTGAGCCTCATGGGGAGACGATCATACTAACACTCATCAGGCAGAGAAGCACTCAGAGCAGACTTTAAGGGACGGTGAAACCACTCACATACGCCATTGGACTGTGGGTGATATGCCGTGGGGTGTAGTAGCCTAACGCCGAGGTTCTGGGCCATCGCAGCCCAGAGGTCTGATATGGAATGGGACCACGGTCAGAGGAAATATCAGACTGGGTGCCAAACTGAGTAACCCAGGTGCTGATGAATGTCCAAGCCACGTCTGTGCTGGAGGCTGAGCTCTGGCCACCTGGTGGCACAGTCCACTATGGTAAGGCAGTGAGTGAAACCACAGGAGGGGAAAGAGGACTAACAAGGTCCACATTGACACAGTCAAACCGTTGCTCAGGGACCTCAAAAGGTGCCAATGGTGCCGGCACATGATGGTTAAGTTTTGCTTGCTGGCACTCCACACAGGTTGCCATCCAATCATGCTCATCCTTTCTAATGCTGTGCCACACAACCTTTAGCGCAGCCAGTCTGTGTGAGGCCTTCCAGCCCGGATGCAATAGGCCATGTAAGGAGTCAAAAATAGTCTGTCTCCAGTTTGCGGGCACCATCGGGTGAGGGCAACCAGTTGAGACATTGCACAGGAGAGAAACCCCTGCTTCTCTGAACTTAATGTCAGCTAACCACAGGCCTGTGACCGCTGTTCAATAGGCCTGGACCTCTGGGTCAGTGGCTCAGTCGACTGCCATACTGGCATAGTCAACCCCTATTTGAGAGGCAATCAGCCATGGCATTATTTTTTCCGCTTGTTATGTTGTATATCAATTGTGAACGTGGATATGTAGGCCAGGTGGTGTTGCTGCTGTGGAGACCAAGGGTCTGATGTTTTGGCCATCACGTGCACGAGGGGTTTGTGGTCAATAAACTCTGTGAAATGGCAACCGTCTGGAAGAAAACAAACATGGCGGACAGCTAGATACAGACTGAGAAGCTCATTATCAATGTGCTGCACTTCCTTTAATGGGGACGGAGCTGCGGCTGAAGGAGGCGAGTGGCTGCCACCGCTTCCGACGAACTTTTAGTGCACAGCGCCCACAACGTAGTCTGAAGCATCAGTAGCAACAGCTATGGGTGCATTTGGGAGCAGGTGCGCAGTAGGACCATATTGAAAAGAGTTTGTTTGGTATCATCATGTGCTCTGGTCATGTCTGTGGACTAGTCAAACACATGATTAGGGCTCCAATCACAAACAGGAGACAATCTGCAGATGCCGGAAATGCAAACAACACAGACAAAAACGCTGGAGGGACTCAGCAGGCCAGGCAGCATCTATGGAAAAGAGTACAGCCATATTTCGGGCCGTCCTGCTGAAGAATCTCACCCTGAAACCTCCACTGTACTCTTTTCCATAGATGCTGCCTGGCCTGCTGAGTCCCTCCAGCGTTTTTGTGTGTGTTACGTGTGATGCACCATCAATAACTCTCAGAGATGGGAGGCGAACGATAGGCTTTTATTAGCAGCAACAGACCATGACTAGCAGCAAGAGACCACCACACAATATCCTGGAGACTGAGGGAGGAGCAGTGCCTCCAATCGCCTTCATACAGGGGTCTGTGGGAGGAGCCACAGGAGCAGTCAGCAGAGGGCCGTGTCCAGACAGGTATATGTAGTTTACCACAATGTGATTAGGGGTGTTGCCTGTAAGCATACTATACAGGGAGAGAACAAGTTCAGCAGCTTGCGGAATGAAGTGGTGATAGAAATTAACCGCATCTAAAAGCTCCTGTATTTTTTTCAGTAATGTGGGGCAGTGAGAAACCCATAATAGTGGCTACTTTTGATGGGAGGGGTTTTGCACCATTTGCAGAGATGCGATGACTGAGGAAGTCAATGGTTGACAACCCAAACTAGCATTTAGCAGGGTTGATAATCAACCTGTGTTGGTTTAAGTGGAAGGAAAATGTGCCGAGATGAGATATATGTTCAGATTTGGATGCACTGGTGACAAGTATGTCATCCAGGTAAACAAAAAGAAAGTGCAAGCCTTTTAATAGAGTCCATCAGCTGCTGAACAGTCTGTGCTGCATTTTTCAGGCCAAATGACATGTGCAGAAGCTCAAAAAGGCCAAGTGGGGCTATCACAGCTGATTTTGGGAATGACCTCCAAGCACACAGGCACCTGATAAAAATGAATTTTATGGCTAAACCTACCAAGAAGTCTTGGATGTGTGGGACTGGGTAATGATTGGGGGTGGTGACCTCATTAAGGCGTCAGTAATTACCACATGGACAGCAACCATATGCAAGCCGGAAGCCCAGGGGCTATTCGACTGGCATACAATGCCCAGTCTTCCTACGTTGGCACATTCAGCTTCCTTGGTTAAAGGCCTTTCTGGGTCCAGGCTACACACACTCTGGCATGGGCTGGCAGGCCAGTTGTGGAAATGTGGTGCTCGACCCCATGTTTTGTGACTATAGTGGAGACTGTGGGCTTGGTGAGGTTTGGGAATTCGCCCAGCAGTCGAGTAAACTCACATGCAGTGGTGCATGCGCTTGCCAACGTCATTGTGAAGTGTTTACTGAGGGAACAGATCCGGGCATCCACAAGCCAGCAGCTCTTAAAATTGACCAACAGTCCGTGGACACGCAGGAAATCTGCGCTGAGCAGAGGTCTAGACACTTAAGCCAGGACAAAGTCCCACGTGTAACGTCACCCAGTGAAGCAGAGCGTCACCCATTGTGTCCCGTATGTCTGAATCCCGCTGCCGTTCGCGGCCTCCAGCGAGCTTTCATTGTTCTTCAATAGGCGATGCTGGCAGCAGAGTCACTTGAGCATTCGTGTCACACGAGAAGCATCGCCCCGAAAGGGTGTCCAGAATGAACTGTAGACGACCCTGGCAACTGGAACCCAGAGTGTTCACGGTCTTCTGATGTCCCGGTGCGCTAGCGCTGTCAAAACTGCAAAGCGAAGACTTAATTATATTGTAACTATTGCTTGTGTATCCTTTCATGTTTAGTATAAATTTGTAAGTTTGTAATCCCAATATATATATTGATAATAATAATAAAAAGATTGAAAAAAAAGAAAGAAAAAACTGCAGAGGTCGGCACTTCCCAGCATTTGTACCAAAGAGAATGTGGTTAAAGACACAGGCCTGGTGTTGTCTGCTTTGCAGCCGCGGGTGTCCTTGTGCTGGGGTTATCAGTGATCGGTATTTATCATGTTTTAGTAGGCTCAACACTCACGGTGCTGTGGAGTTGCTGAGCGACACTACCTCATTGAAATATTTGCTGTTGTCGGCAGTGATTTCTCACTGCACGAATTGGGCATTGGCTTGTACAAGCCAAGCAACAGCATTTTACTCCCAAAACTCTGGCAGTTTCAAAGCGACTGCATTGGACAACATATTCAATAACTCTGGAATTGCCTGAGAGCATCAGGGTTACCAATGTAGGTTTTCGCAAATAAAACTGTGTGAAGCATGTTATGTTTAAGAAAAACCATAACAACTCATTTATTGTATTGAACACAAAAAGCACACTAACAGAATTTTTTTTTTCATTTTTAGAATCCTTTTATTGGTACATAATCTTCTACAGCTATAAAATGATACAAAACTTCAACAATGTATACAATTAATAAAGCTGAAGAAAAAAAGATGATCATAATAATTAAAATGAAAGAAAAAATGTTACATAAAAGGAAAAAAAGGAAAAAAAAACAGAACCCCATCTAACTAAGAAAAAACCCCCACTAACTACAAAAAAAGGGGAAAAAAGCCATTAGGAATCAACCCCCGGAGCAATACATCTTACCATCATCTATATATATATATATATATATAAAGAAAAAGAATCGTCAAACGACAATTCATATTTATATAGAATACAATTGGAAGGAAACCATATAAAATAATTCAAATTAAATGATATTATTTGGCAAAAGAGCCCCATCTTCTCTCAAAATCGAACCGGGGATCAAAAGTTCTACTAATTTTTTCCAAACCGAGACATAACATTACTTGAGAAAACCATTCAATTAGTGTAGGGACAGAGGTATCTTTCCATTTTAATAAAATAGCCCTTCTTGCCAATAATGTAACAAATGCAATTACATGTTGATCTGAAGATGAAATACCCTGAATATGATGCGGAACTATTCCAAATAGAACAGTCAATCTATTAGGTTGTAAATTGATTTTCAGAGCTTTAGAAATTGTAGAAAATAAAGATTTCCAAAATGATTTTAATGAAGAACATGACCAAAACATATGTGACAAAGTAGCTACTTCAGTTTTACACCTATTGTAATAGTTGTCTATACTACAAAATATTTTAGGTAGTCTCTCCTTTGTTAAATAATAACAGTGAACAATTTTAAACTGAATTAAACATTGATTAGCGCATATAGAAGAAGAATTTATGTTTTTCAAAGCTCGCAGCCAATCTTCATTAACGAAGGTCATATTAAGTTCTCTCTCCTAATCTTGTTTAATCTTTAGTGAGAGGTTCTCTTTTTGTAACAAAATAAATTATAAATTCTGCTAATGGTACTTCTCACTAAAGGATTCAACTTCAAAATGGTATCCAACAAATCAGATTCTTGCAAATATGGAAACTTAGATAAATATTGTTGTAAAAAATGTCTAACCTGAAGATACTGCAGAAAATGTGTATGAGTGAGAGAATATTTGTTAATTAACTCTTCAAATGTCACCAATCGACCATCACAAAATAAATCTGTAAAAGAATGGATCCCTTTATTTCTCCATAGGAGTAAAATGGGATCAGTTATTGAAGGTTTAAATAATAAGTTTCGATATAAAAAACTATACAACTTAAGTTGTTTATAATTTAAAAAATTATGAAACTGAAACCAAATCTGTATGGACTGTTTAATAACAGGGTAAAGATTTAAATTTGGAATTTTAGAGAGTTGTAAAGGTAATGGAGCTCCTAATATTGAAGTTAAAAATGAAATTGTTTAACAGCTTTTAATTCCAAATCAACTCATAGTGGTTTTTGGCTCTTGTCAAGCCAATATAGCCAAAAACATAATTGTCTGATATTAACAGCCCAATAATACAGTCTTAAATTAGGAAGTGCAAGTCCACCATCTTTTTTAGATTTTTGTAAATGATACTTATTAATCTTGGTCTCTTATTGTTCCAAATAACAATATTGTTCCAGCATCGGCCTAAACTAGCCTCGCTTCGCTGGCCTAGCATGCCGAAAAAAAGGTCCTGAAATTATTAGTAATAACAGTGGCAATAGGATTCTTATAAATCATTTGAATCCACCTCTTGAAATTATTACCAAATCCAAATTTTTCTAATACTTTAAACAAATATGGCCACTCAACTCTATCAAATGCCTTTTCTGTGTCAAGCGAGATAATACATTGAGGTTGCTTAGATAATGGTGAATATATAATGTTCATCAATCTCTGAACATTAGAGAAAGAGTAAGGGCCTTTAATAAAGCCCGTTTGATCCATAGAGATGATTTTAGTTAAAATATTTTCCAAGTGGTTAGCCATTATCTTAGGGAGAATTTTTGCATCCACATTTAATAGCAAAATAGGTCTATATGATGAATGTTCAGTAGGGTCTTTATCTTTCTTAAGGATTAAGGAAATAGATGCTTCATAAAAAGAAGGTAAGTTACCCTTCTCAAAGGATTCATGAAATATTTCCAAAAGATATGGAGAAAGTAATCTTTCAAATTTTTTGCAAAATCCTACCGAATAACCATCAAGTCCAGGAGCTTTACCTGATTGCATTAATAAAATAGCTTTTTATTAATGACTTTTAATGAAATTTAGGACTCTGCCTTCCGCTCACGGACATGTAAGACATAGTTTCTTTCTGTCCGTCTGTAATCTCTCTTTTCAGACTTAAACTTTGAAATTTCAACATTATTCAGTTGGATTTGTAGAGCAACAGTTATAATTATGGCTACTCTAAGAAGCACCAAAAAGAACCCAGACCCAGGCAATGGAAATCCTAAAAAAGCTGGCAAGTTCTCGGAGGAACCCCCTTGGGTGAAGAGATTAGAGACTCAAATCAGCAGTATCCAGCACTAGAAGAGAAATAGCTAGAAGAGAAATTTGAAGAAAAAATTGAGTCCCTGAGCCTCGATCTTAAAGAAGTTAGTCGAAATGCGGCTGATCTTTCTTCTCATTTGGAAAAGGCTCAACAACGAATCGTCAATCTGGAAGCTCGGTCACGTCGGAATAATATTCAAATTTTTGGATTAAAAGAGAAATCAGAATCTGCCGACACACTGGATTATTTTGCTAAAATGTTTCAGTCTTTATTTCTGGAGCTTTGTTCACAACCTCCGAATATTGAAATGGCTCACAGAACTGGTGCTTTAGAACTTTTGGATTGAGGTAAAAACAGGCATATTGTTGTGCGTTTTCTCCATTTTAGAGACAAAGGCCGTATTATTGAGCTTGCAAGAAAACAAAGGTTGTTTCAATTTCAAGGTTCAGAGATTCGCTTTTTTGAGTATTTCCCATGCGAAATTGTTAAGAAGCGTGCTGGATTTGCCTCGGCCATGAGATTAACTTACCAAAAAAAGCTTTTCCCATCACTTCGATATCCAGCTAAATTAAGGCTTTTTGTCAAAAATCCTGGGGCTCGTATTTTTGATGACCCAGCCGAAGCATTGCATTTTATTAACTCTTTGCCTGACGAGTCTGAGCCTAAAGTTTGATTGTCTTGCGGCATAAAGAATGATGAAATTGGAAGATCTGATGGCTATAGAAAGTGTTTACCTTAAAATGTATTTTTATCTCTGAAAAAGACTGGTTTGGATGGTTTTAACCTCAGAAGACTTAATGGGAGAACTGTTGAAAGACTGTAGATAATTTTGAACCATCTAGAATTTTTTCTCCACAGCATTTAAATGAACTAATTGTCTTTTTTTGTTCCGTATGCTTTTGTAAAGATCTTTTAAGTAATTATTTGGATTTCCTTATGTTTTAAAGATAGATTGGATAATTTAAAGATGGCAATTGTTTTTCTTTTGTGCAAATATTTCAAAAATTGTTTTGGATGTGTTTTTCTTCCCTTATCTAATAATATGAAGGTTACTTTCAAAATTGAAGTTCGTTTTGTTTTACAAAAAAAACCATTTCCTTCCAATTTAATTATATTGAGATATATGTCGACTGTAACAAGTTTTATGTTCAATAGAGGGAGACAGAGATTACTTTTTTTCATTTTTTTTATTCAGGTAGGTGGAGTTTATATTTGCTTTCTATGCTTTTCTTGGGGCTTGTGTCGATTGATATCAACTTATTTCCGGGCTTTGTAGTTTGAGTGTTTTTTTTTCTTCTTTTTTAAATCTCCATTATGGAATCCCGGAACATATGCAAATTATTATTATTGTTGTTCATCTCCGTCATTTTCGACTACTTTATCCTGACATGCGTCTAACTACTCTTTTTAGATACAAAGTCTCATGACGATATCTAAACAGTTAAATGTTTTAAGTTAAAATGCCTTTGGTTGGAATCATCCTATTAAGCGTAAGAGAACATTTAAAATTATTAACTGATTCCAACCTAATATAATCTTTGCTCAAGAGACACATATCAGGTTATATGATAAAAATCGATTTTTTAAATCTTAGAAGGATACTCAGTTTCATGCAAACTCTCAGAGTAAAATTAGAGGTGTTTCTATTTTTATTGATTCCAATATCCCTTTTAATCAGGAGGATATTATAGTCAATATTAATGGCAGATTTTTGATTGTTAAAGGAATAATTTATAATAGGAGAATGGTTTTGGTTAATATTTATGGACCAAATGTTGATCATCCCTCATTTTTTAAAGCTGTCTTTGCTCTATTACCTGATTTAAATGAATATATGTTATTAATGGGTGGTGATTTGAATACTTGCTTAAATCCTTTCATGGATAAGTCATCATCCAAACATTAATTCCCTAATCGTTCTGCATCACTTATTAATTCCATTTTAATTGATTATGGTTTAATTGAAATTTGGAGGCATATGCATCCTAGTGTTAGAGAATACTCTTTTTTCTCAGATGTTCATAATAAATATTCGAGAATCGCCCATTTTATAGTCAACCCTTGACTTCTATTTAATGATCAGAAATGTGAATATGATGCAAATGTTATCTCTGATCATGCTCCTTTAAACCTAATATTTGAACTGAAAGATGTTGCTTTTACCAGACCATTTTGGCAGTTTCCAGAACACTTGTTACAAAGTTCAGAATTTGTTGAGTTTATTGAAACTCAGATAAAAAAGTTTTTTCTCTTTAATAATACAGGAAATATCTCAAAGTTAGTAATTTGGGATACATTAAAAGCCTATTTATGTGGTCAGATTATTTTGTATATAGCTAAACTGAAGGAACAAACAAGAATGGAATTAGATAAAATCTCTAAGCAAATTAAAGAATTAGATAACATCAATGCAATCTCTCCAAATGTTGTTTCATTTAAAAGAAGAGGAGAATTACAATCACAATATAATTTATTATTAGCATATCCTATTGAAGGATATTTGTTTAAATTGAAAAGTTAATTTTAAGTTTTTGGGGATAAAAATAATAAGCTCTTAGCTTCCGAATTAAGAGCAGCTAGAGCGAAAAGACAAATTTTAAAGATTTGTAAAAATAATAGAGATATAGCAAGTAACCATGAAGACATTAATAACATTATTCAAGATTTTTATAGGTCTCAATTTCCTGCAGATTCCTCCAAAATGAAGGCTTTTTTACATAAGATTAAATTTCCTCAAATTTCTGTTGAAGATCAACAGATGCTTGATGCTCCATTTACTGAGCATGAAATTCAGAATTTCACATAATACATCATCACATCAGACCAGCCTCTTAAAGTGAACCCCAACTCAAGGTTGGTAGCTGTGAATTATGTAACCCTTCCAATTACATTACCCTACAATCTCCCTCCTTCCCTTTCTCCCATTGTCCACTCTTCTGTCCTATCAGATTCCTCTTCCAGCCCTTTGTCTTTTCCACCTATCACCTCCCGGCTTCTTACTTCATCCACCCTCTCCCACCCACCTAGCTCGTCCTCCTTTCACTTCCCCCAACATCTTATTCAACCATCCTCTCCATTCTTTTCCAGCCCCGATGGAGGGTCTTTGTCTAAAAAGCCGACTGTTTATTCATTTCCTTAGACATGACCTGACCTGCATTTTGTGTATGTTACTCATCTGTTTAAACTCCTCCTGCAGACCAATCCTTCCAATATTATACAAGCTTTTCTTTTATGACTTTCTGTTATGTCATGTTCATGCAGCAAGAAACTACTCAACTGACATCATTGTTTTAATACTAATGTGACAAGTTTAAATACACACTTAGCTTAAATCTTGTAAATGTAATAATTAGCATGAAACTTTGTCATCTGTTGAACCCAATGCAAAAGTTTCCCAAGTGTCCCATTAAGGAACATATTAAAATTATAGTATCAAGGAGGATTTTTCACACACCTGTATAAATCCTAATAGAATTGTCTTGAACATATCTTCTGGTTCCATATGTGAGACTTCCCACAATCTTCAAAAGTTCTATTCCTCATTGTAGAATCTTTTGCCTTACTGGCTCCACAAGTTCTGCTAAAATATCTTAGCTATTTGAGCCCAACACTATCAAGACTTCTTCCTTACACATACAAATCCCTTCATTTTGAACAAGTTCAACAATATTGTATGCTTTGAAGAACATCTCCATCAACTCCACTAACTCGAGGACTTAGATACTTGCTCATAAATGTCAGGGTTCGTATTATGGTCAGGTTGGATCTGAGCTGCTACCTTAAACCATACCTGCTCAAATAATGATCGGCAAATATTTATTCCTCATCCTCAGCTCTTACCTCAGGTGCCCTTATTTCATGTCTGCATGCTGAAGTTACCTTACCACCATGGGAACACTGTCACTCAGTGTGTTTGATTACTTTGCTATTTCACGCAGCTTCAGTTCTTTTACCTCTATTCTAGCATCACCACCACCATAATGAAAATGCCTGAAGTTTCCTCACCTCCAGTGGAGAAATGTGCAGAGTAAAGAAACATTGAAACCAAGCTCCAATTCATTCAAAGTTCACCTCAGAGTGTGTATGTGTGCACAGGTTCACAAGATCAGGTTCCTCAAATGCTTATGTCACACTCATTAAGTCATCCCACACTGATGATTAATTATTTAGAAACAAATTATTTTCACTGTTAGAAAGAGGAAGAATTTGCTGTGCCTCAAATGACCTGGAACAAAATAATCTGCAAAGTCACCACCATGGCTCCTATCAGGCAAGGCCAAGACAAGATAGTATCTGAAGACTCTGTGATCATAATTTTAGGATTCAGTCGTCAGGCAAATTTACATGAACATTTTCCTCCTTGCGATAGATATGGGATTTGTTGGAAGAGTCAGCATCAACTGTCAATCCCCAGTTGTCCTGAAGGTAGCAGTGATGAGTTGTTTTGTTAACTTGCTCTAGGCCCATGGGTGATGCTCGATAACAGACTTCAGAGTTTTTATCCAGGAATATTGAATTTCCATATCAAGTTGGCACATGAGATAGAGCAGAAATTATGGCAATTTTACACTTGCTGCACTTATTGTAGTGGAGGTCAAAATTCGCTATTGAAGAAGCCTTGTAAATCTTTGAAATATTTCTTGAGGACCACACAAACTGAAAGTACAGCACTGTCTCGAGGGTTAAGTCTCCACCATGGTTGATTGCATATCATTCAGTTGGGTTGCTTTGTCTTGGATGCTGTTAAGCTTTTTGGTCCTTACAGTCAGGAGGAGGTTTTCTTCCTTTGTTTGACTGAGGCCCACTTCATGAGGAGTAATGCTGACTTGGAGACTCCCAGCATCACTTTTCCCCAAGTGTATACCATTGGGTTGCGATGCATTGAGGGTCTCTCTGCCAGTATAGAATCATAGAAACGTTCAGCACTGAAGTCATTCCCCATTACCTACATGGTATTTAGTTTACTTCCATTTGCTAGACTTGGTTTCTGATTGTGTACGTTAAGGCTCTTTAAGTACTTATCCAGATAAATGTGTTGAGGGTTTCTCTCTTCACCCTTTTAAGATGAGAGTTCTAGGCCCACACATAACCTAATTAAATTTCTGCACTGTCTCCGTTCTTCTAAAGAAAGTAACATCAGACTGGACAGTTTCTACTCATAATTATAATTCCCAATTCTGATAACATCTTGTAATTCTTCCCTGCAGCTTCTGTAATGCTAGCACATCTTTCTGAAGGAATGGTGACCTGAACTGTATACTGTAATCTCCCACTGATTGGAAGCAACATTCAAGGAACTAATTGGAAGAAATGTTAGATAACTTTCTGTCATCTCATCCAAGACAACCATGGCCTTGTCGGGTTTGGAGGCTTGTGTGCCTCAAAGACCCAGAGAGCTATGTTGGCTGGAGTCAGGGTTTATACTTTTGCTTTTGGTAGGGTGACCCATGGCAAACAGGTCAAAGGGTAGAGGCCAGACTAAGAGTGGTCCATCAGTTCTCCGGGTTTGGGGATTCACTCAGGGCTAACAACCCTGACTGGTAAAACAAAATTGTGCAGGAACAGCAATGAAGACTCCTTCTACATCAGATTGTGACAGTATTCCTGAGTCACCACTCATGGCTGACTGTATTGGAAATGGAGAGGAAGCTACTGACGCAGTGAAGGAAGCCCTGTTGCCCACCAGAAATGGAAGACCTTCACTGCTGCCAGCGGTGTAATGGGCAGAAAGTATGCTTCTGTCATCTAACCAGTACTGTAGACTTGCGGTTTTTCTTGCTCTTACTGTATACTATGTACCTTAGCTAAAAAAAGTTCTGCTTCATCCACTAAAAGTGGAATTTTCTGGTGGCCAAACATTTAAATTCCTATCCCCATTCCCGTCTGACATGTTGGTCCATGGCCTCCTCTTTTGCCAGAATGAGGCCTCCTTCAGGGTGAACTTGCTCATATTCTGTTTAGGTAGCCTCCAACATGATGGTGTGAACATTGATTTCTCCTTCCACTAATTTTTCCCCTCCCCTTCCCTTTTCTTCAATTCCCCCACTCTGAACTCTTATCTCGTCTCCTCATCTGCCTATCACTTCCTCCTGTTGCCTCTCCCCTTTCTCCCATGGTCCACCCTCCTCTCCGATCAGACACCTTTCTCTCCAGCCCTTAACCTTTCCCACCTACCTGGCTTCACCTATCACCTTCTGGCTAGTCCTGCTTCTGCTGTCCCCACCTTCTTATTCTGGCATCTTTCCCCTTCATTTCCAGTCCTGAAGAAGAGTCTTGGCCTGAAGATTTAACTGATTTTTCATTTCCATGCATGCTGGTGACCTGCTGAGTTCAGCAATTTTTGTGTGTGTTACTTAATATTGCTAACTCATTTATTGACATGTATTCAAAGATCATGCTTCTTCTTCACTTAGAATATTTTAATTTATCATATTTTCCCTTGATATATTATCCTTCCTTACATGCATTATTTACTGGATGCTTATTATTCTGAGCTTAGAAGAATGTAAGGGAGGTGATCTCATTGAAATGTATTAATTTGTACATGTGGGAGAAGTGGGTGTGAAGTTTCTCCTTGTTCTGATGCCTGCAACTGGGGACACTGTCTCAAGTTATGAAGTTGTCCATTGAGGATGGAGAACAGAAAAAATGCCATCTTTAACTTGAATTTTTAGAAAATTCTCTGACATCAGTTGCTGAGGGTACTCGAGACAAAAATCAACAGATTTTTAGATCACAAGAGGGTCACGGTATTTATGATAGTGCAGAGCTAAAAGAATAAGCTTACTCTTACTGAATGGCAGTGTAAATCTGAAGGGTCAATTGAGTCCTGTTTCTGTTTCTTATGTTCTTTACAATTTGCCCAGGTTCGAGCTCTACAACACAGTCCTGTACCATGCCCTCACTTTTTGATCTTGCTGATTACAAAGATCTATTCAATTAGTTTTTTCAAGAATCTAGATATCTGCACTATTTGCCCTACTACTGTCACTGTTAAGGGGACGATAGTCATAACTTCCTACTATTGCTGCCTTGTTATTTTTGTACGACTTAGAAACTTGTCTGGTCATTGTTTTTAAACAGCTTGGGCAATAGTACCTTCTCAACAATGTGATCGCTTCTTCCTTGTTCCTCACTTCAACCCCATGTGGCTGATGCTTTTATCTTATCATCCCTTCTCAGCACTGTAATTGTTTTCTTGTAGTTATATACCTCTATATTTTAACTCACTCCAAATCCTGAACTAGGATCAACAAGATGCTGTTTCTGTCTATCTTTAAGATGTATTTCATTCATGATTGTGATATAAAATTCCTTCACTCTTTTCTCTACTCTCAGTTCATTGCCTTTCTTTCCTCACCCCTTTGCACCAAAGTATGTACATTACACAACCCTATCATCTCTCAGCTTCTAACATTATTTCCATTCTCTTCTTTGCCTATTAATCTTGATCCACCTATCATCTGCCATCTCTATTCCTTCCCCCTCTTTCTTTCCTTTCCAGATAAAAGATCTTGATCTGAAACGCTGGCTGTTCATTTCCAACCATTAATGTTGCCTGGCCTACTGAGTTCCTCCTGTGCCTTTGTGCATATACATTTTCTTAATTTTCCAGCCTTTGTTTCCCAGTCCTTTAAAATTCTTTCCTTAGATCCCCACCTTCT
The DNA here is from genome assembly GCF_030144855.1 of Hypanus sabinus. Classification (NCBI taxonomy): domain Eukaryota; kingdom Metazoa; phylum Chordata; class Chondrichthyes; order Myliobatiformes; family Dasyatidae; genus Hypanus; species Hypanus sabinus. The sequence goes on along the minus strand of NC_082720.1, from coordinate 54,150,862 downwards.
GGATGTAATTATAACTTTCTTTCTTCTGAAATAGCCAAACTTGTTTTGACCCTCCTCAACAGTTGCTGCAAACTTCCTCGCAGGACATGGCTCACATACCAATCCTCACAGAGGGATCAGAAGTGAAGAGAGTGAGCAGTCTCAAGTTTCTTGGTGTCAAGATCTCTGAGGATCTAACCTGGTCCAAGCATATTGATGCAGTTATAAAGAAGGTAAAACAGCAGCTATACTTCATTAGGAGTTGGAAGAGATTTGGTATGTCAACAAATACATAGAAACATGGAAAATCTACAGCATAATACAAGCCCTTCTGCCCACGATGCTGTGCGGAACATGTCCTTACCTTAGAAATTACCTAGTATTACCCATAGCCCTCTATTTTTCTAAGCTCCAGGTACCTATCCAGGTGTTTCTTAAAAGACCCTATTGTATCGGCTTCCATCACTGTCGCCGGCAGCCTATTCCACGCACTTACTACTCTCTGTGTAAAAAAGCTTACCCCTGACATCTCCTCTATACCTACTTCTAAACACTTTAAAACTGTGCCCTCTCATGCTAGCCATGCTAGCTACTGCACAGGACTGAAAAAAGCTGCAGAAGGTTGTAAATCTAGTCAGCTTCATCTTGGGTGCTAGCCAACAAAGTACGTAGGACATCTTCAGGAAGCAGTGTCTCAGAAAGACAGCGTCCATTATTAGGGACCTCCAGCACCCAGGGCATGCCCTTTACTCACTGTTACCATCAGGTAGGAGGTACAGAAGCCTGAAGGCACACACTCAGCGATTCAGGAACAGCTTCTTCCCCTCTGCCATCTGATTACTAAATGGACATTGAACCCTTGAACACTACCTCACTTTTTTAAATATATAGTATTTATGATTTTTGCACTATTTTTAATCTATTCAATATATGCATCCTGTATAAAGTATACTGAATAAGATTTACTTATTTATCATTATTATTATTATTTCTTCAATTTTATGTATTGCATTGAACTGCTGCTGCTAAGTTAACAAATTTCATGTCACATGCTGGTGATAATAAACCTGATTCTGATCCTGGTAAGCTCCCACCTCTCCTAGACCAATCTCAAAGCCTTCCAGCCTGCAACAGCTCTTCAGACATGCATTCATTTTCACATTACTATTATGTCTGATGTTAAAATACAACCCCTTCCCTCCGTACCACCCCCACCTTGTTTTCCCTGTAGCCTACCTGCACTTCCTCTCTTTCTTAGTACTGATTTGGACCACAGCTTCAGGCTGTTCACCCTACCTCTTAAGATGTCCTTTGATTTGTGACATCATTTACCCTGGCATCACCCACACAGCTCACTTACCTGGGCTGAAAAATGTTAGAACTTGAGGATCTTTCCCCCATAGCACCCTTGACAACAAATGGCCCTTTGACAGCTTGGATTGCCAGCTTTGAATGGCTCTTTGTCTATCTTTGATTCTAATGTACAGAGATATTTAACAATATTAAAATTTAAAGAAGCAATTAAACATTAAAATGATTATATTTCATTGAAAAGTAAAAGCTAACTAAAATATATTCATCTGTTAAAATTAAAAACAATAAACTTAAACAACTGGTTTTAAAAGTTCATCTCTTGTTAGCCTTCGAATCCCTGTGGAAATCATCGCATTCAGTCTGACGGTATACAATCGAGTGATAAATTCACCAAAGTGATGCTGCAAAAATCCCAGTAAGACTGGGCTTGGCAGCTAAAATCTCCATGAACAAACTGTCAGATTCACAGCGGATCACCTGTTAACACCCAGAATGATCTAGCCCTTTGCGAATTTGGTGGAACTTCACTACAACTGAATAGTGTTCTAGGTTATTTCGGAGAACAGTTAACAGCATTATAAGGTAATTTGTGGTAGAGTAAAACCCTATGGGTTTTCTTCCTTGAAGGACATAAGTTAATCAGGTAGATCTTCATGACAATCTAGTATTTTCATGGTCAACTTTATTGACAATAGCTTTCTTAAAATTCTGAAATATGTAACTAACTTTATATTTTTATCCAGTGAATGAACCAATATGCAATGTCTCAGAAATTCATATGTTCTAGCTAATATTGATCTCATCTGCTCTGTGAAAACAACATTGAGGGTATTATTATTTTTTGTGGATAATTGATATGCACTACATTGTTACAAGATGTTCTCTTTCCCTTTTGTCTATCCATTCTGGAATGCCTGTACATCATAATTGATTTCACAGTTTCTCAATGTAATATTCTGTGACATATGCTATATTCTATAACTGCCTTAAACATAATGCACATTATTCTTCTTTTGTAATGCTGAGTGATCATTTTGTTGCAAATGAAATTTAATTTTACATAAGGTTTAAGAAAACATTTAACTTTTGGAGTGAAATACATTAACAAATTAAAGTAAGAACTAGTTCATCATAATTACCAGTTTTTTGAGCAAGGAAGCACACTGTTAGCTGAGCGATGGCTTTAGGCACTCGAATACATACCTCAGCAAGGAACAACAGATATTCCCACAAAAGGCGGTAAGTAAATGCAAGATTCAGAGCTTTACATACTCTGTGCAAATAGACTATTCTTACATTTTGTCTGATTTTCTTTTGCTAGGAGAGACTTTGTGTTTCATAATTATGTCAAAAAGCTTCTGAAGACTTGGATTTTCAAATGCGGCATCTTCACAGTAATTGTCACAAATTCCCTTTTCATGGCATTGGAGACTGATCACAAAGTGGATTTTGAATTTTTTGCTTTCTTTGATGTGAGAAAAACAGTATTTTAAAAGCATCTTTAAACATTTGAATATGCTATTGTTTTAGTAGTTTGGATCCAGGGGTTACCATAGGTTATGATCAGTTGATGCAATCCTTAGCCAATCATGCCGAAGGGATCCAGCCTGGAACGTCGACTGTACATTTTTTTCCATGGATGCTGCCTGGCTTCTGTGTTCCCCAGCATTTTGTGTGTGTTGCTCAGATTTCCAGCATCTGCAGACTTCCTCCTGCCTTAGTTAGCTGTTGAGTTAGGTTGCTAATATCACCCTGAACCAGTCAAAAATGTTTGAATACAGATAATTACATTCTTCAGTTGATTAACATTTAATACCATCTAATAATAAATTCTCATGAATGCTGGGACCACATAAGTGAAGCCTGACAGCACCCAATTCCTTTGAAACACTATGCCTGTTCAGCTCCTAAAATTCCAGGTTGAGGTAAGAATGAGGGTGAGTTATGGATATCCTAAATAACTATATATAGTTTTCACATTGTTCATAAGTAGCAAAAAGCAGACTGAGCAAAATGGTGAGAGATTGAAAATGAGTGGAGTAAAGTGAGATTAAGTTGTCCTAGTGCATTAAACACAAAGTTAAAATGCAGATTCAGCAAGTATTTAGGACAGCAAATGCCATATTGGCCTTTGTTGCAGGAGTGATTGGGGTTGTTGAAGTTTAGAAATAGAGAAATATTGTGACAATATATAGAATATTGGTGAGGCCTTGTCTGCAGCACTGTGTAAATTCTCACACAAAACTGACTTGACTGTTTGCTCTAAGTACACTGTAGTGTTGAACAGACACACGAGTGCACGTGTCTAATCATCTCCTCCAGCAGAGTGTCCCAAACAGACAAAGAGAATTCTGGCTATTTTCTCCATTTGTTCTTGCTCTATAAGAGTTTTCCCAAATAAATGGCTGCCTCGATTAACTAATGACCCAATTAACCAGAATCCACGGTACCAGAACTGGAGGCAGTACAGAAGAAATTGATTAGGCTATTTCCTGGGATGAATGACTGACAAAAAAATTCCAACATCTTTGAAGTTTGGAAGAATGGAGGGTGATCTGATTAAAACGTGTAAGATCATAAGGGGATAGAATGATTATGAGAAGTTGCCACCAGAGAGTAGGGCTTCAACAAGGGGTATAGCTAAACGAAAAGGGGAGAGTACAGTCATTCAAAACTGATATCCACAGGAGTTCCCCCTCACAGAGAAGGAGTGTGTTTGTGTTATGTGGAAACAGATGACTGGAGTTGTTCAAAACTGAGTTAATGAAAAACTGAGGAATGGAGGGTTTTGTGGAACTAGCACAGATTAGGAACTGTAATCTGGGCATATTAATGGGCAACACATGGAATTGTAGGACAGTTTGAAGGGCCAGAAGGTTTCATCCCACTCTTATATTCTAGTGCATTCTTATATAGAGGGAATGAAATGCAAGTGAAATTATAATTAGCATTAAATAAACCAAGCCATTACTTCCCCAAAATAGATTGCAACAAATATAAATATAGAGGCACTGGGATTTTCAAATTCTTATTCTCATGTTCAAATGCTTCATCCCTCCCCAGCATAGTTTGTCTCTAAAACATTCTCCTGCAGTTCCTTACTTCCAACCCTTTGTGCATTCCTCACACCCGTCACTCTACCAATGATATCTGAATCAATACCCATCAAGAATTCACAACCTGAACATCTCCACATTTTCAGGACCCACTTTTAACACCGCCAGTTTTTTGACTGATTAATTTATTATTTTAGCTTGCTTCTGAGCGTCTTATTCATTTAAATGTAGCTTGAACTTGGTGATCATTGACTGAATTTTAAATATCATCAGGGCAGCAGTGTTGACTGTAATTGGGTTTGACTAGAAATCAGCTCATGTCAAAAGTTACATTAACTACTATAGTGTTGAAAAGTTATCATGTCATACTGGGATTAATGCAACTGAATCCATGATAAACACTTAAATGAAGAAAGAAAAATACACACTAATTATGAAAGAGTATAGGGTACTCCCATATTTGAAAATATTTGTCTTTGGTGCTCAAATGCTAGATGGATAGTGTGAGTCTTTTTTTCTAGTTATTTTTCAATCTCATTTAATTTATTTTCTATGTTTCTCTTGGTTAGGTGGCTGAACAGCTGTTCTTAGCAGTTTACACTGTGGAGTTCATAGCAAAGATTTATGTTGATCCAATCAGATACTGGAAGACGGGTTTCAATGTATTTGACTTCATCGTATTGATGTTATCTTATATTCAGCGCATCTTCATGCATAGAAATTCACACATTATGTCCTGGTTTCATGTAGTGCGGCCCCTTAGAATACTCAGGGCGATCTCACTTATTCGTGGCTTGCAGGTAAATTATATTAGATGCATTATGCAGAATAATGCTATAGGTTGAGCAAATCTATAAGTGGAAGTTAATCATAACAATGTAGTTCAAATGATGTTCAGAACTTAAATTTCTCAGCTGCCTTTTTTTTTACTGGATTGACTTATCGGCTTTTATCTTCCATTACTTGTAGGTTCTGGTCAGTGCCTTGGTGAAGACGATCAAAAATGCTATTTTTGTCCTGTTTCTCCTTTTCCTGCTGATGACCGCGTTTGCACTGATTGCCTATAATTTCTATGGAGATTCAAAAACTGGTGACTTTAAAAACTGGGGTAGCCTTAAAGCTGCATACTTCACACTCTTCAGTTTAGTGACGGTACTGGAATATTTCAGCTTTATTTAATTAAAAGAATAGTCAAATTAACAATTAGTTCTCTCAATGTTCATAAAACTAAGTAATAGATATTTTTAAAAAGGCTGATATATTGTCTTGGATTGAGATACTGTCTATTTTCCACATAAGTTGCAAAGATGGCTTCGTTGGTTACTGACTTTGTTTCTGCATCTAACAGTATTGGGTTGTAGCTCTTCTCCAGCGATGATTGCAATCTCCCGAGGCTGACACTCCACTACTGCATAAACGGAGAGTTGCATTTCCTAATATACAATTGTCTGAGAAATCATTAAAAGTTGCAATCCCTTCAAGATAGATGTAAAAGATTCCATTGCAGAGACATTAAAGATGAGCATAGAGGTTCTCACAGCTGGAGATTGGATTGGCAAAAACATCTCCTTCACAATCTGCATCAGCACAGGTGCATCACAAGGCAGTGTGCTCAGTCCCCTACTCTACTCGCTTTACACCTACTGTGTGGCTGAGCACAGCTCCAAATGCCATATTTAAGTATGCTGATGTGGTTGGTCAAATTAAGGATGGTGATGAATCAGCATATAGGAAGGAGCTTAAAAATCTGGCTGAGTGGTGCCTGACCAATGAATGTCAGCAAGACCAAGGAGCTGATTATTGACTGCAGGAGAAGGAAACTGGAGGTCAGGGGAGCAGAGGTGGAGAGTGTCAGCAACTTTAAATTCCTCGCTGTTATCATTTCAAAGGACCTGTTGTGGACCCAGCACGTAAGTGCAATTATGAAGAAAGCATGGTAGCACCTTTACTTCCTTAAAAGCTTGCGAAGACTTGGCAAGACATCTAAAACTTTGACAGATTTCTATAGACGTCTGGTGGAGAGTATATTGATGGGCTGCATCACAGCCCTTGAACAGAAAATCTTACAAAAGTAGTGGATATGGCCCAATCCATCAGAGCATGGCTACACGGAACTCTGTCACAGGAAAGCAGCATTCATCATCAGGGACCTCCACAACTCAGACCATACTCACATTTGCCAAGAGGAAGAAGGTACAGGACCCTCAGCACTCACACTGCCAGGCTATTACCCCCGGAACCATCAAGCTCTTGAACCAGTTGGGTTAACTTCACTCACTTTTACTTGCCTCATCACTGAAATGTTCCCACAACCTTTCAAGCACTCTTTATCTCATATTCTCAATATTTATTGCTTGTTTATTATTATTATTATTATTATTATTTATTTTTTCTTTTCTACTTGCACAGATTGTTGTCTTTTGCACATTGGTTCTTTGTCCGCCATGTTGGATGCAGTCTTCCATTGATTCTATCTACCTTGAACTTTTGAACTTTGAAGAGACTGCAGACCCTGGTGGAACAATATACATAATGAAATTTGCTTCTATATGATGTTCTTGAGCTGAAACATCAACTGTCCATTTCCTCCATAGACACTGGCTGAATTGTTGAGTTCCTGCAGATTCTTCCAGTTTTCTGGATTCTTTGTACCTACCCCCTTAGTAAAACAGATAACCTGTTTATAGTACGTAATTGCTTCTCATGAGTCTTGCTGGGTGTGAATTAGGCGTTACTTTACAATGTGTTCTAACCTTGATCTTGCAGTACATTACCTTAAATGAACTAAGGTTATGAAAAGCGTTATGTGAAGGTTATTTTTTTCTTCCCATGATGTATCCCTTAGGCCTTTGTCTTTGAACATAAATATGGGATTCGAGCTGCTGATGGCTCTGACAGTTAACAGATAACAAATTTAAAGCTCTCTCGTTTGTGAACCAAATGTCACAACCAGAAGGCCTCTAGCTATCATAAGAAATGTCCTTATTTTTCAGATTCTGTATTGCACCTTAGAAGTCTCTCACTTTGTTCACATGAAATTACTTTGCTCAACCTGATTTTGGTATAATTGTTCATTTCCCTGGCTCTATAGGGGACCACTGGGAAATCTTTGGAGATTAAGAAAGGGGACAGAAACCTCTTAATGGGCTTCAGACTCTTATTGGTGTGCTTTGCAACATGAAATACGTGTACATAACTGGGGAAACTGGCCTTCTCAGTTTCAAGATGTAACAGAGATCAAAGCAGAAATTATTAGTTCACAGGAAATCTGATTGTAACACCAATAACTGAGCACAGACCGACAACTGAACTTGTAATTTTCCTGGTCTTTTTGGCTCAGATTCAACCACTCACAAGGCTATAATGAAAGCCGAAGGATTTTGTTTGAAGATCGTGAGCTGACTTACTAATTAAACAACATGAATAAAGGCTTGTTTTTGTACAGCTGTCCACAAAATCCTGCCCAAAATTTGAATTATCAAAATTCTTAGTAGTCATTCCTTATTAATAAACACTAAAGGAAATAATTACCTTAACCTGTAGGCTTTATGTGACAAATTCTCAGGAGATTTGTTTTGTTGTTGAAAGATAATCCAATTAAATATTTTAACTGTGCTTAGGTAATTGGAGAACTTCAGTCAGCTTTCAAGTCTGAGAAATGTTATTGTTAATTTAGATGTAAAAAGACTAGGGTGTATATTTTCACTTACTAAGATAAAAAATGCTTAATTATTAGACATAAGAATATAGAATTTAGATTGTACTGTGCCTGTTTTAATAATGTAATTATGGTGTGTATGAGCTTCTCCTGTTTTCGAAACACAAGCAGACCATATCAGATCTGTTATTCTGCAGCAACCTGGAGCATGTTGCAGTAATGATAAATATCCCATTCGAGATTCCAAATAAAAGCCCAGTACTCACTACAAAATCCTCTTGTGTAGTTGATCATCTGCCCCATTATCTGAATGGAATCTCAAACCAGATCACAGTCAGAGCTTGCTTATAATATCTGTGGCGAAGTACATCATTATGTATGAAGTAACTTTGTTGACCTTTAGAACATCTAACCTGTTTAATGAGGAACACTTGCATCTCCTTCCTAAAGAAAAAAAATCATTCTAGATTATGTAGAGTGGACAGTGTGATGCAGTAATATTAGAAAACTGACGGGGAGAAGGATAAGGACCTCATGAATAACTGAGTGTGTGAGCCAAGAAGTAAGATTCTTATCTATATCATTCTATTAAGATCATTGATCTTTGTTTTGGATTGCCCTGGGTGTGACTTTTACGGTTTAACCTCCTTCATACTGGAATGAAGGTGTCTATTGCAGAAATTTATGCCAAATAAAAGAAAATACCTTTCTCTGACTTGAATACCCAGAAACGGCTTTGCAAAAGATGGTTAGGTAGGATTTTGTGAATGAAACATGTGAGAGTCATTTTATGTGCTTAACAAAAACCGCAGCCCTTTATTTCCATTATGACTAAACCAAAACCCGTTGTTTTACCCTGATGTCATTACGTCAGATACCGTCTCTTAAAGTGAACACAACAACTCAATAACGGTGTTTGTGAATTATGTAGAACAGTTTCTATAATGAACAACATCTGTCATCTGTCACTCATTACATTACCCTACAATCGTACTTCCTGATCCTTTTAAACACTCTTCTCTATTAAATGAATTATTTCTTCGTCAATGATAAATGCTGTCTTTCTTAAAATGATGTAAGTTTGTTCCGCTTTTTAAATTCTGCACCCATTCATCAAACAGAAGATAGGTCTGGGAGCACAATAGCTTACAAAATGGTCTTCTAACTTCAACCTTATGAAGTGAACAGACAAGTCACAGGTACTAAGGCCAATGAGATTATTTGGGATTTGATTGTCCTTCTAGGTCCATAGCTCACTGGCTCCTCCTCACTGTACTGATAGGAACATTCAAAATGTCTGGTGACAAGATTGGAAAAGCAATAATATCAGATGCTGGCTGTCTAACACGTGTTGAGTCTGCTTGTTGGGGAGCAGGGATTCTGCTCTTCATAAACACAGTCATTAATGTAAGATGGCTGACAGTAGGGCTTCCATTCTGCCCTAATGACTGAGTGGCACTTGTCAGATGTGGAATGCTTCCCCAGTAACTGGCTCCCGTGGAACAATTTCAGAGGTTCTAATTTACTTTGAGTTGTATATCCACGAGGGAAACAAAGCATCTATTTGGCTAAGGCAGAAAGATTTCTGAAGTTCTCACAGCAACTCTCCTAATAATTTCAATTGGAATTTTCAGCTTTGCTTGTATGACTGGTGCTCCTGATGTGCTCCTATTGACTTAGAAACACAGAAAACCCACAGCACAATACAGGCCCTTCGGCCCACAAAGTTGTGCTGAACATGTCTTTACCTTAGAAATTACTAGGCTTACTTATAGCCCTCTATTTTACTAGGCTCCATGTACCTATCTAAAAATCTCTTAAAAGACCCAATTGTATCTGCCTCCACCACTGTTGCTAGCAGCCCATTCCACGCATTCACCACTCTCTGAGTAAAAAAAACTTACCCCTGACATCTCCTCTGTGCCTACTCCCCAGCACCTTAACCCTGTGTCCTCTTGTGGCAGCCATTTCAGCCCTGGGAAAAAGCCTCTGACTATCCACACGATCAATGCCTCTCATCATCTTATACACCTCTATCAGGTCACCTCTCATCCTCCGTCGCTCCAAGGAGAAAAGGCTGAGTTCACTCAACCTATTCTCGTAAGGCATGCTCCCTAATCCAGGCAACATCCTTGTAAATCTCCTCTGCACCCTTTCTATAGTTTCCACATCCTTCCTGTAGTGAGGCGACCAGAACTGAGCACAGTACTCCAAGTGGGGTCTGACCAGGGTCCTATATAGCTGCAACATTACCTCTCGGCTCCTAAATTCAATTCCACGATTGATGAAGGCTAATACACTGTACGCCTTCCTAACCACAGAGCCAACCTGCTCAGCTGCTTTGAGTGTCCTATGGATGCAGACCCCCAAGATCCCTCTGATCCTCCACACTGTCAAGAGTCTTACCATTAATACTTGCTAATGCCATTGATTAGCCTGGAGGTTTCAGAGGGCTAGCCTTTGACCTTCCCCAGTATTTATGTAAATCTGCACATGCTGCATATTCTAGGGGTCCATGGCTGTATCTTCACTTACCAGTAAAAGATGCTCTCTGTACAGAGAGGATAAAAGATTCAACATTGCTTGGAGAATGATACAAATAATTTTGGTTGTGAAATGTAATGAACTGCTATGTAGAAAACTGAGCAACTTTTGAAAAGTTTTTATGTAAAGATCTGTTTAACAGTCTTCTGTTTTCTTGCAGTTGGATGGCTGGAGCGACCTTGAGGAAGAAACACATCAATTTGGTTTCAAATCAAGTCGACTTTTCGTCATGTGTTTCATTTTGCTGGGAGTCTTTCTCTTTGTCAACCTCTTCATCGGAGTTATCATTATAAATATACGGGTATGCCCGCACTTGGTTACACCACTGCACATTACAGCAGTTTTGATAAGACTGTTAAAATAAATTATATGTTTATTCTTAGGAAACAGCTAGAGAGTTTAATAAAGGGATCCAAGCTGAAAGAGAATCAACACTGATGGAAAAGAAGCAAGCTATATTACAAAGGCAACAAATTCATATCATAGAGATAATGGAAAAACAGGTACAGAGTTCCTCAGATTCAGATTTAAGATGTAGTGGAAGGAGGTTTAATGCCTTGAAAACTCTTAAAATTAAGGCCAGATCTTTCAGTGTGAAGTTAAAAAAATCATGTAAAGGATTAAAAAATTGGATATCTTTGTTAATGGCAGTTGCTGCTTACTCTTAATTTTATACAGATTAATAATTTCTCGAAGAAAGGTGGTAAAATAAGCAATGACAGTTGTGCAACTATGAGACATAGTTCAGACACGATCCCATTGAATGATGGAACAGGCTCGTAGGTCTACTGCTGTTGCTGTGTTTCTGATTTGTGTTCACAATGAAAAGATTTAAACTCAAGTTGAAAGTTTCTTCATTCTCCTGATGGCTATTAACCCTGTTTTCTCTTGTTGCCTTTCTCAAAAGAACAAAGTTGTTATAATTAGGTTTATTAATGTAACAAAATGAAGAGTGTGGCTGGAGAACTACCTACCAGATTTCTGCCTCATTGCATAGACTACAGAGCTGACCGTAGGAAGATGCTCACTAAATGAACCAGCAAAAGCTCATTTTAGGCTTCCATAAGAAACTTCTCTCAAACTATGTAATACATCAGTACAGTACTGGAATAAGCCTTTTTTGCTCATGATATCCATGCTGAACATGACATTAAAATAATCTAAATCTTTTCTGCCAGCACAAATTTCTCACTCTCCATTCCAGCATACTCATGTCTAAAAGTCTCTGAAATGCCACTAACATATCCGTTCCCATCACCACCCCAGCAGATCATTTTGGGTATCCATTACTCAATACGCACAAATAAAACTTGCCCTTCACATCTCATTTAAACTTTCTTCCTCTCACCGTAATTGAATGTTCTCGAGTATGTGATATTTTTCCTCGCTGGGGTAAACATTCTGACTCTCTACCCTATCGATAAACTTTATAAACTTCTATTATGTCTCCCCTCAGTCTCTGACGTTCCAGGAAAAACAACCCAAGTTTGTCCTTATAGCTCATGCAGTGAACATTTTTTTAAACCTGTTCTGTAACTTCTCTACTACTTCCACGTCCATCCTATGTTGGATGATCAGAATACTCCCAAGTGAGTACTACCCAAAGTTTTACATAGCTGCTGTATTTCCAACTTGACTAATTATTAATTATTGAAAGCTGGGACAGATTATGGATACTGGACATTGGAACCTTTGTGAACGATGGGAATATCTTTAGTCAGGTGACTGGATGTACCCTTGGATCAAATTAAGAACATCAATGACCCTTTCACTCAATATTAGAAGAAAAAGAGTAAATATATTAAAGTTATACTGCAGTGGGATTGAATGAAACTGAGCCTATTTTCTACATTCCAGAAAACCAGTCAATTTGAAACCTTCAGTGAAATGATTGGGAAGTTCAAACAGACCCTTCGTCATGATGATTTTGTTATGTTGGATGATATATGTTCAAGTCTGACATTCATAGATATTTACCTTTCGAGCCTAGATGAACAGGACGATACATTGTACAAGTGAGTAAGAAGTGACCTTACAATACTAAGGTGCCTGTTGAGGCTCAGCGTACATGCATAAAACAACATTTTCAGGTTTCAGGCTGAGACCCTTCATCAGGACCTGATTAGTTATGATTAGTTCTGATGAACCTCCAAGTGGACCACAACCTTGTTGTGGTTTGGAGGCTTGAGTGTGTCAATGACCCGGAGAGCGATGCTGGCTGGATTCAGGGCTTTATGCTTTGGCTCTTGGTAGGGTCACCCATGCCAAACAGATCAAAGGGTAGAGGCCAGACTAAGAGTGGTCCATTGGTCTGCAAATATTAATCCAGTGACAAAGAATAAAGACACTGTAGATTATTCCGGGTATATACTGGTTATTCCTCTCCATAGTCGCCACCTGTCCTATTGAGTTCTTCTAGTATTTTGTGTGTGTTCTGGATTTCCAGCATCTGCAGACTTGTGTGCCTATAAAGGTACTTCATTTTCATTGGAGAGGAAGTTTGTATACAAATATTGGATCAGACTGATGACCTCCTGCTATTCACTTTCTCAGGTTGAGCCACCTAGTGACTTGGTCTTTGTTTATACCACACAGATATGGAAAGCCCCAATTTTCCTCTCCATTTGTGCACAGCCTCCCCAAGGCTGCTTCTGACTCTGTAGGGAAAGGCGTTCTTACTTTCTTGTAACAATATACAGAAATTAATTTAGAGAAAGAGGAAATAATGGGAGAAGTCTGATATAAAACAAAGTAGAAACAAATGAACAAAAATTATATTGACTGAGTGTGGAGGCACCATATCCGTTCTTTCTTTCCTATAAAAAGAGATAGAACTGAGAACAGTTATCAATGATAATTATTACATGGGCTTAAGTACAAATTGATTCAATATTTATGTATTTAATGGAACTGGGGTTTATCCTTCAACCACAGGGAAAATTATCTATCACTTTTGATATTTAACTTCAAATTTAGCTCCCTTTGAGCGATCTCCCTTGTAAGCTGTAGGTATCTTATGTGAAATGAATTTGGAGAGACTCAATTCAGCTCCATAAACTATAACACCAATCTCATCAGTGTTCAAGGGAGGGCAGGAATTTTTCAATGTTTTGTTTCAAAACCCTGCATCAGCACTGAGAGAGGAGATGCAAGATGGCAAGTTTAAGGGAGATAAGGAGATAGTGAGAGAGGTGTCCAAGGTTATTAGTGGACGGAGGGGTATAAGATGAAAAGTGGGTTGCCCAAGTAGGGGAGAAAAGTGTGGGTGGAGTTGGGAGCACCTTCAGTCAATCACTTCAAGCAAGAGACAAAAGGGGTCTGCAGATGTTGGAAATCTGTGGACAAAGACTTCTGGAGGAATTTAGCAGGCCAGGGCACATTTATAGAGGGAAATGAACAGTCAACATTTCAGACTGAGACCCTTCATTAGAACTTCAAACTGGCCAGTCAATGGTAGAAGAACTGGGAGAGACAGAGAGCGAAGGCACGTTGTCAATTAAAAACAGGATGCTGAAAGAACTCAGTGAGTTCTGTGGAGGCAAAGGGTGTCAGTCAATGTTTGGAGTCAAGAATCTACATGAGGACTCTCAGATGCTACTTGACCCATAGAGTTCTTCCAGTGTTCTGTTCATGTTCTAAATTCCAGCATCTGTAGTGTCTTTATCTAACATTACTGGATTTTATATTTGCAGTTACTGCATTGTGTTCTTCAATTCACACAGGATAACACTGAGAACTTTGACGCCATGCATCAGAAATCCAGTGTATATGACAGAAGGAACACATTACCTCACAATCTCCCCATCTGCGGAAGAGAGGGATAACAAGGTAGAGTTGATGGGTTCATGGATCATTCAGAAATCTGATGGTGGAGGGGAGAAGCTGTTCCTAAAACACTGAGTGTGGTTCTTCAGGCTCTTGTACCTCCTCACTGATGGGAGTAAGGCATGTCGCAAATGGTGAGAGTGCTTAATGCTGCTTTCTTGAGGTTCCACTTTTTGAAGATGTTCTCAATGTTGGGGAGGTTTCTGCCATGATGGAGCTGGCTGAGTCCACAACACTCTCCATCCCTGTGCATTGAAGACTCCAGTGGTCACCCTTGCATCCGTAAAACTGGAATGGCAACAGGTGAGAGGGTGCCTAAGAAGAAAGGCAGCCATAAGATCAGGTGCGTGCCATCTTGTAACTTAGAGGTTAGCAGTGAGGTGGGATTTGCGCATGGTAACAGAATGGGTGTGAATGACCTACACCCAGCAAAGGGGGAGAGGGTAATGCAAGTGCCAGCAGGTCGGAGGACAGGGTTAAATTCAATGAAAATCAATGGAAACTTCATTTGTGGAAACCTGAAAGAAAAACTAGATAATGATGGAAAAGCTCAACAAATCAGGCAACAATGGTTGACTGAGAAATGGTCAATGTACCAGGTCCGCGATGCTTCATCAGAAGAGCAAAAGTAGGTTTTCAGTTGGAGGAAAGGTGGGGCAAGGGTGTGTAGAACAAGGGGATTGTCTGTGATAAGGAAGGCTGAAATTAATAACTGGGAACTGTTATCAGTGCAGTTTAGCTGCTTGATCCGTGTACTGTTGGTGGGAAGGGAAAACAGAGAATGGGAAATGCCAGAAAAACTATGCAGGTCAGCTTGTATCTGCGGAAATAGAAACAGCTAATGTTTCAAGTGAGGGGCACTTCATCCGAACTAAGGAAGGATGAAACCTCCTGGACCGTGACCCCACAAAACAAACACCAGGCCACCATCTCTCACATCATCACAGAGCTAATCACATCGGATGATCTCCCCGCAACAACCTCCAAAATAATAGTGCACCAACCCCATGTTTCTCACTTCTATCTGTTACCCATGGTCCACAAAACAAAGTTGTCCTGGTAGGCCCATCAGTCCTGCCTGCTCTTGCCCTATCTCCTCACACTTTACTTTATCTTGTCTCCCTTTGTCTAGTCTCTTCCTACCTACTACATCCCCAACACTTCTTGTCTTCCACCAACCTGGAACTTCCAATACCACAACCTTCATTACGGAGATCCTGTCTTTCTAGCTCGCCATCCCCATCTGGAAGGTCTTAAAGCCATTTGTGGATTTCAGGAAGGGGATGTTGGGAGAACACTCACCAGTCCTCATTGAAGGGCTAGCAGGAGAAAGTGTGAGCAGCTTTAAGATCCTGGGTGTCAAAATCTTGGAGGATCTGTCTAGGCCCAAACACATTGATGTAATCATGAAGGAGGCATGCTAGCAGCTCTATTTTGTTAGGTGTTTGAGGAGATTGGGTATGTCACCAAAGCCTCTTGCTAATTTCTATAGATGTATGTTGGAGTGCATTCTGATTGCTTGCTTCTCAGATTGACATGGAGCCTCCAATGCCCAGGGTGATGAGAGGCTGCAGATGGTTGTAGACTCAGCCAGCACAATCATCCACACCACTGAAGGCATCTTCAAAACACAGTACCTAAGCAAGGCAACATCAATCATCGAGGAACCTCACCATCTGAGACCTGACTTCATTTGGTACTGCCCTCAGGGAGCAGGTACTGGAACCTGAAGACACAGACTTGATGTTTCAGGAACAGGTTTCCCCTCCACCATCAGATTTGCGAATGGTCCATGACCCCGTGAACATACCTCGTTATTCCACTTTTCACTATTTATTTATCTTGTAATTTAATAGTAATGTCTTTGCATTGTCCTGCTGCTACAAAACAAGTTTCACATCATCAAAGACAGTGATACTAAACAAGATGCTGATTCTTTTTTCTGCAAGGTCTCCCAGTCCTTCTTTGAGGAAGAGTGAAACAAGTTAGTATGGGTATTAGTATTGGTTTATTATTGTCGCAATAAGACTGTAAGATATAGGAGCAGAAGTAGGCCATTCAGCCAATCGAGTCTTCTCTGCCATTTGGCTGATGCCTGACCTCACACAACCTCACACACCTACCTGCTCGCCATATCCTTTGATGCCCTGACCGATCAGGAAACTATCAACTTCCATCTTAAATATACCCATGGACTTGGCCTCCACCAGAGTCTGTGGCAGAGCATTCCATAGATTCACTGCTCTCTGGCTAAAAAAATTCCTCCTTACCTCTGTTCTAAAAGGTCGCCCCTCAATTTTGAGGCCGTGCCCTGTGGTTCTGGATACCCCACCACAGGAAACATCCTCTCCACATCCACAATATCTAACCCTTTCACATTCGGTAGGTTTCAATGAGATCCCCTTGCATTCTTCTAAATTCCAGTGAGTACAGGCCCAAAGCTGTCAAACACTCCTCATATGTTAACCCCTTCATTCCCAGAATCTTCCTTGTGAACCTCCTCTGGACTCTGTCCAAAGCACATCCTTTCTGATACAATGAAAAGCTTGTTTTACATACTGTTTACACAAATCAAACTATTACACAATGCACTGAAGTTGGGCAAGGTAAAACAATAACAATGCAGAATGAAGTATAAGACCAACATAACTTGCAGGGCTGGTAAACGATAAAGTTCAAGATCATTATGAGTTAGATTGTGAGGCCAAGAGTCCAGCTTATCGTACCAGTGATCCAATCAAACATGATAACAGTGTCCTTGAGCTTGGTGGTACATGCTTTCATAGCTTCTGCCCAATACAAGCAGGGAGAAGTGAGCATGTCTGGGGTGGACAGGGTCTTTGATTCTGCTTGCTGCTTTACTGAAGCAGTGAGATGTATCAGGAGAATGTGGGTGGAACGAAGGGAATTTCTCTGATGAAGGCATGCGACAGATGGGATGAGGCTGTGTACCTTATGATTGATGTGGTTCTGACATACTGAGACATGTTCAGAAGGCCGGACTATACAAAGAGAAGAAAGAAAAATAAGAAAGGCATGTGGAAATGATTCTTGCAGAACAGGAAGAAAGAGCATGTTATCCAAAATTAGAGAACCTGGGGTTAAGACTAGATGGCAATGTGCCCAGATAGAAGATGAGTTGTTCCTCAAGTTTGAGTTGGGTCTTGTTGTAACAGTGAAGAAGGCCACAGACAGAGAGATTAGAGTTGCACATAGCTTTAGATGCAGTGAATTCATATTAGAGTTTTGACAGATCAAGCTGGAGGAAAAGGATGAACTGTATGCAAAAATAAAATGCTAGCTCCATTAGCAAGCCTGCTTTAAGGTGTATGATGTAAAAGAGCATGGAGCAACACCAATCTTGCACAGGATTATGGAGAACTTGGAAATATCCTTCCCACCTCAGGTTTGAAATTTCAAAAGCACACCCAGGGACACAATTGACAAAAGGCATTTGACAATTCATTGTAGCACATCCTGAAGCACTCAATAATAGGATGTTGTAAAAGTTCAAATAGCTGCAGTCTTAGACTACTGTCATCATGATTGCAATTACCAGTATGCAGTAGTGCCCAAGGGTGACACAAATGGTCCAACAATCTGTTCAATGACAGATGACAATGATTCCGCTCTGGGTGAGTGACAGTGGGAAGGAAGGTTCTGCCATCCAGCTGGAAAATGACCAATGTTGTACACGTGATTATGGTGTCAGAGTGCAGTGAAAGGTTATGTTCATTGGAGTATCCTGCAGAAGGCCGGTTTTGCTGAATGAGGTAGAGTATTCATTCTTCAGTATCTTAGGAGCTGCAGTTCTAGAGAAAAGTGTAAGTGAAAGTGAAGCAATTCCATGAGAGAAAGATGATTATAAACAGAAGAAGGCTACTTAAGAAGAAGGTAGATTGAGGAAGGAAAAGGATTATGGCACTGAGATAAAGAGTCAGTCATGATTGTGTTGAATGGTGGAGCAAGCTCAAAGTGCTGAGGTCCAGATCACTCAACTGCAAATTAATGATCTACAGTATTTAAGTAATGTGTTTGCAGAACTTGTCCCTATGATTCCAGTGTCTGAGGCAGGCTTCAATGACTGTTAGTTGCAAATACTTGTATCAGTTATATAGCAGAGAATGCGAGCGGCAAGTGAGCATTGCAGACGGAGTAATGTCAGCCCTGCATTTGGGCACAGATGTATAATGCAATGGAATGGTGTAAAAAAAAGTGTTGCATTGCACTCTATCTGTGCTGTTGTGTAACCAAGCTTTGGCATCTGTTCAATGATATGCTAGGCAACTGAATTTCTGAGCCATTATGTTTTCTTTAAAGATCGACAGTATTTTCTTTATGCTCTCCACCCTCTAGATTACAACAGCTTTACTTTGAAATTTCATACGTACTGGGCAATGTGTTGAGAAATGTTCATCAAAATGGAAGGGACTCCGAAGTAAACTCCTCTCTAATGGAAATGGAAACACATGCAGTGAAAAATTAATTTCTTGTTTCAGCATTTAATATGAAATTTTAAAAAGATTGATAAAAGCACAATATCAAGTTGTTGGGATTTTCAGTAACTGTCTCCAATGTATATTTGTTCACTTTATCTGAGGGTAACATTCCAGTCCCTAATTTACTCCCTTTCTGAAGTTGATAAAATGAAGTTCTTTCACGTTGGTTCTCCTACCAATAAAAGAAGCCCTGTATGTTTTGGTGAGTATATATATATATCACAATGGAAACCTATGATGTAGAAGTATGAAGATACCCAGCACGTGGGAGTGCCACATATTCAAGTTGCCTAAAAGTCACCAGCTTTCCTAATTCTGACAAAAACTACTCTTCCTCTGTCGTTGCTGGTACTTTCAAGCACATGGAATAATTAATCCCAAATAGTTTCGATATATTGAAGAGTCATAGAGCGCTACAGCAGAAACAGGCCCTTTGGCCCATCTAGTGCACTGCAAACTGTTATTCAGCCTAGTCCCTTTGACCTCCACCTGGACCATAACCCTCCATACCCCTCCCATTCACATACTTATCCAAGCTGTCTTAAACATCGCAGTTAAACTGGCATTCACCACTTCCCCTGGCAGCTTGTTCCACACTCGCACCACCGCCTGAAGCAGTTCCTCTTAAACATTTCACCTTTTACCCTTGCTGTAGATACACCAACTCAGTAGAAATAAAGCCTGCTTGCATATATTTATCTATATCCCTCATAATTTTATTTCCCCTCATTCTTCTGTGCTCCAGGAAGATGTCCTAACCTATCTATCCTTTCCTTATAGCACAGGTCCTCAAGTACTAGCAACATTAATGTAAACTTTCTCTGTACTCTTTAAATTTTATTGATATATTTCCAATAGTTAGTTTGACAGGAGTTCAGTGATGGCCCAGGTGCACTGAGAGAGACACAGACTTGGAATGAACAGTTCACTCAGTTTTAATAAGAACTGTACAGAACAGAGGAAAACAATAAATGATAGGCCTGCAGGGTCATTAACTAAAATCTAAGACCATCACTGTGATTCAAAAGCATTAAACTTGAACTAAATTAATACTTTCCTTTAACAGTGTTTATCCAAATCACAAATCTCCTTGGGCTAAGGTAAGCTGGGAGCACTGTCTTTGCTGTACTTTTGTAAAGGCTAGATAAGACCGACACTGACAGTGAGTTAAATACAATTATCAGAAATCCTAATTGGCTCGAGTGGGTTCATTATCACATGCATGATTGTCGTTCTCTTTCAATTGAGCGTCCAGTCTCTGTGGTGGTGTCTGTGGCTGTGTTCCCTCCCTAGCTGCAGCTCCCAGAGGGCTATGCCCGCTGGAAGTCCCAGGTGAGAGACTTGTCCAGGATGTATTGAGCCAGAACCCAAGAACGTTCTTCTGAATCATACCCCTCCCAATCAATGAGGTACTGGACCCTGCACTACACAGAATAGACCAGGGATCCATCTGTCAAGTGTTGGGGTGGGGGGGGGGGGGGTGGTGACTAGAGCAATTGGGAAGGATGTCACTAGCATGAGCTGGAGGCATGGAATTCTGGGTGAATCTTAATGGATGGTGGTAGGTGCAGCCTACAGGAGGGTTGTAAAGCTTCTCCTCAACAAGTGGTCCCATGCAGCAAAGGATCAAAGACTCATTTTATTATTAAAGTATGTATGTAAAATATGACTGAGATTTACTTCTCCAGATAGCCATAAAATACAGAAAACCCATAGTAGTTGAAAGATACACTTAACCCCCCCCCACACACACACAAAAAGAAGAAGAAACAAAAACTTGCAGACCCCAAACCCCCAAACCTTCCATTGCACAAAAACTAACAGATCACCCGAGCCCCCAGCTTGCCAATTGCAACAAGAAAGAATGGGCGTGAACACGAGAAAAACATGGAATTGAAAGAGACCAATAGGAACTACAGTCCAATCTGGAAATCTCAGAATTTCGATAACCTCTCCGATAGCATCGGGACCCAGCGGCCCCTCCAAATGAAGCAACTCAAACCGGTGTCCTCTCAAGGGCAGCGACACGAACCAGCGGCTCCTCCAAGGGTAGCAACACTAATGAGCGTGGGTCCAATTTGTGGCTCTCTACTCTCAATGGAAGATCTCTAGATGCCAGCCAGACTCTTACTTCTGGTTTGAGAGGTCTCACCTGTCAGCGGAGCCAATCAGTCTGCTGGGCATATTGTTTCTAGGTGTGCAGCAGGGAAATCCTGGCCCATCTCTATTTGTGCTTGTAGTGTTGGACCAATTGTCCAGCAGGAAGGACCTACACGTCAATCTCTTGGTCAGAAAGAGTGGTGACTGGAATCCATTTTGACATTCAAAGGATGCCATGCCAGTAGAATTTATTGTGGGCAATCTCTGTCCAAACCAGTTGGGAACTCCAGGTTCGTAGAGGCAAGGAAGAACAGGGTTGTCTCCAATTCTTTTCTCACTCTCTCAAATTGTGGGTGGACACCTGATGAGAGGCTGGTTTCGGCCTCCAAAGGAGAACAGAAAGCCTTCCAAAAATGAGATGTGAACTGCAGCCCTCGATCAGATATTATGTCCTGAGGGAAGCCATGAAGCCTGAGCATGTGCTGAACCATAAAGGTGGCCATCTGACGAGCTGATAGAAGCTTGGGGAGAGCAATAAACAGGGCTGCTTTAGAGAACTGCTCCACAACTACCAGAATGGTAGTGTTCCCATCTGATGGAGGCAGACCAGTGATGAAAACAACTGAGAAATGCTACCAAGAGCAGTGGGAGACAGGCAACAGTTAGAGCAGACCGGCATGGTGCTGCCATGATGATTTGTTCTTGGACACAAGTGAGACAGGGAGAGATGAAGTTGTGGCCATCCTGAGACGGACAGCCACCAAATTCATCTCCTTATAAATTTGAGGGTCTGTTGAATCTCTGGATGGCCAACTGGACAGGAAAATTGACCCTTTAGGGTAACATAATTGGGAGAAATGTACATAATTCACAACCACCGACACCGAGTTGGGGTTTCACCCTAAGAGGCTGGTCTGACATGATGAAATAAAGATTTTTTAGTGTGCTCTGGGGTTTAGGGTTTGGAGTTCAATAAAATGTGTTCAGGTTTCATTAAACGTAAAATGCTTCACTTCATTCTAATCTCTAACACGCTAGGATGCACAGTGGCAGGGACAAACAGCTGGTTTGGAAGGTCCCCTCAACTGGGCCAGAATCTGACTTTGGGCAGCCTTCAACTCTGTTTCTATCCCCCAAAACACTGGGTAGCTATGCATGTATGGAAAGAGTCATTGTCGGGGTAGCCATTGTCCTCAGTGATGTCATACCGGTGGAAGAGAGCATTGGACTTGGTATTCTTGCAGCCAGAAGAGTAGGTGAAGGTGAATTAAAGTGGATGAAGATGGAAGCCCAATGGGCTTTATGGGAGTTGACTCTCTTGGCATCACAAATGTAGGAAAGGTTTCGTGATCGGTCCATCAGCTTTGCTCCCTCCAGTCCATGTCACCATGACTCCAGGTCCCATTGACAGCCAGAAGTTCTTGGTTTCCAGATGTCACAGTTACACTCTGACATCTGGGAACCAATGACGGGAAGTGACGGGAAAGAAAAGTACAGGGAGCGCTGGGTGAGGACAGCTCCGATGTTGATATCAGCTGCATCAACCTTCATGATGAATGATTGAGATGGAGCTGGATGTTGCAGTACTGGGGCAGTGGTGAAGCATAGCTTTAGTTCTGAGAAGGCCTAGTCTGCTTCACTTGTCCAATGGGATCCTGCAGAGATCTTCTTGGTGAGTGCATTTATGGAAGCAGGGATGGAATTGGTTTCTGATGAAGCTGCGTTAGAAGTTTGCAAACCCCATGAAGCTCCTCACCTGTCTGACTGTAAATGGCTTGGGTCACACTGTGACTGCCTAAACTTTAAATGGGTCTGTTTTGAACACTGGAAGGAGTGAGGACATAGTTGAAGACAGGGCGATCACTGGGCCTGAAACCCATGGTGTCACCTAGTGGGTGTTGGGGCTGGTCAACAGATGATATTAGTGGGCTGGGGGGAGAGTTTGGACTCTATCGATATATATATAGTGATCTTGTGTGTGCCTACTGTGTATAACTATAGAACCATAGAACATTACAGCACAGAAAGAGGCCTTTTGGCCCTTCTTGGCTGTGCCGAACCATTTTTCTGCCTAGTCCAACTGACCTGCACCTGGCTCATATCCCTTCATACACCTCTCATCCATGTACCTGTCCAAGTTTTTCTTAAATGTTAAAAGTGAGCCCGCATTTACCACTTCATCTGGCAGCTCATTCCACACGCCCACCACTCTCTGTGTGAAGAAGCCCCCCCTCCCCAATATTCCCTTTAAACTTTTCCCCCTTCACCCTTAACCCATGTCCTCTGTTTTTTTCTCTTCCCTAACCTCAGTGGAAAAAGCTTGCTTGCATTCACTCTATCTATACCCATCATAATTTTATATATCTCTATCAAGTCTCCCCTCATTCTTCTATGCCCCAGGGAATAAAGTCCTAACCTATTCAACCTTTCTCTGTAACTCAGTTTCTCAAGTCCTGGCAACATCCTTGTAAACCTTCTCTGCACTCTTTCAACCTTATTAATATCCTTCCTGTAATTCGGTGACCAAAACTGCACACAATACTCCAAATTTGGCCTCACCAATATCTTATACAACCTCACCATAACATTCCAACTCTTATACTCAATACTTTGATTTATAAAGGCCAATGTACCAAAAGCTCTCTTTACTACCCTATCTATCTGTGATGCCATTTTTAGGGAATTTTGTATCTGAATTCCTAGATCCCTCTGTTCTGCTGCACTCCTCAGTGCCCTACCATTTACCTTGTATGTTCTACCTTGATTTGTCCTTCCAAAGTGCAATACCTCATACTTGTCTGTATTAAACTCCATCTGCCATTTTTCAGCCCATTTTTTCAGCTGGTCCAAATTCCTCTGCAAACTTTGAAAACCTTCCTCACTGTCCACTACACCTCCAATCTTTGTATCATCAGCAAATTTGCTGATCTATCATCCAGATCATTGATATAGATGACAAGGACCCAGCACTTATCCCTGTGGGTAATGTGTCTTTGCACCTTGATCCTGTAGTAACACGGTCTCATTTGGCTGTATTCATGGGTATTCATGTATGGTTAAATGACAATTAAACTTGAATTGAATGGAATTGAAAAATGACACCTGCTCTTTGTGGAACTCACACATCTCTGGTTTGGCATAAAGGTTGATCACAAAAAAGCTACCTGAGAACCTTGCAGACATGCTGGACGTGTTCCTGGTGAGAGTGGGAATAGATAAAATACACAAAAACAAATTGATTCAACATGTCCCTGACCATACCATTGACTAGGGCATGGAAAACAGCGGGATTGTTGGCCAGACCAAATGGCCTTAGGAGGTTCTCATAGTGGTCAGTAAGGGTGTTAAATACTGTCTTCCATTCGTCCCCTTCTCAGATGTGAACCAGGTTGGAAGAATTGTGTAGATCTACCTTAGAGAATATGTTTGCTCCCAGATGTTCAAATGAAGAGGCAAGCAGGGGAAGAGAGTGACTGTTCTTCACCATGATAATCAATGCAGAGACACAGCTTGTCATCCATCTTGCTCACAAAAAGCCCCTGCTGTTGAGGTAGATTGACAGATAAACCCTGGCAATGACACCTTGATAAAGCCACCATGCTGAAAGATGGAAAAGGAGCCAGCTCAAAGGAGGATTAGAACCAGTTAAGTGGTCAATGGCTCAGTTGTATGGCCAGTGAGGAGGTAGGGAGGTTGCCTCCTTCTTATTAAAAACTGCAAGAAAATCAGCATTTTCAGCAGTCCACACTAGCAGTTGGCACAGAAGGGGGCTACACTGACAGTGGCTTAAGCTGGACCCAGACAGGCATGCTGGTCCCCACTCTTGGAGTACCTTCAGAGACCAATTGATCTGTGGGTTGTGTCGAGAGAGCCAAAGAAGGCCAAGCACCAGCGGCAGTTCGGGTGAGTCGACAAGATAGACGGAGAGCTGTTTTCTGTGGTTGCCTTCTAGCACAAGTTGGAGGGGTACAGTGGAAAGGTGGATCGTGCTGTGCCCAGAGATTGGACATCCAGAATATTGATATCAATATTCTCTCTCAGTTGTTGAGTGGGTACTCCCCATCTTTGAGCCAGAGAGATATCTATGGGGTCCTCAGCTGCACCATAGTCAATAAATGCCAGAAGCTCATGGATCTAGGACCCCCAAGATAGGGTATCTGGGAACATTACTCAATTAGGGAAGATGCTTGTGGGGAGAATTGACCCACCAGAATTCCCTTTCTTATTGACAGATATCCTCTTTTACTGGGTGCTTGGGACATGATGCCCAAAAATACCCTGGGGAGCCACTGTAGAGGCAGCAATCTGTTCTTCTGCACTAATCTCATCCCTCATGCATTAGGTGCAGGGCCCTGAATTGAAGGGCTCCTCTGTGGACTGTGAACTGGGTGAAGATAGGCGATGATCTAATGTGTAGGATGCTCTGGGCGTTCTCTCTCTGTGCCACTCTGCTGCCTGGTTGTCGATTTCAATGGGCTGATTTATCAGGCCGTGCAGGCTCTTCTATTAATCATGCATGACAACCTCATGCAGGACCTCTGTGCTCAGCCCACGCTGGACAGTAGTGATGAGAGATCTTTTGTCCCACCTCATCTTGACCTTAAGAGTGCGGAACTTTGATGTGTAGTGTCTCAGTGACCTGCTCCTTTGATGAAGGTCAGGAGTTGGTGGGCAGCTTCCTAATCCCGTACTGGAAGGTCAAACGCTCTTTTGAACTCAATTATAAATTGCTGGAAAGATGGGGCTGTAGGGGAACCTTGTTCTCATAGGGTGTTGAACAGGCTAAGCAGGAGGTTCACCATGTAAGCATTTTACGTGCAACCTCACTGAACTGACCTGGCTGAGATTGGAAGGTCAGCTCACACTGGATAAGGAGGTTCCAGCAGCTTTTGGAGTCACTGGAGTATTTGCCTGGTGGAGGAATGCTTGGTTCAGATCTGGAAGCAACTAAAGGAAACGGGGCTTTAGAGGCTGAGGTTGATGAGAGTGCAATCGGGAAGGTTGAGGTAGATGCTGGTGCTGGAAGTGGGGCTGCCCTGGCAGAGGGCTGGTAAATAGCACCAGTGAGAGCTATAATGGCTACCACCTGATTCTGGCTGTCTGTAGTGAGTTGCTATATGGTTGTTGTGAGGTCTGACACCTGTTCTTTCAGCTTGGACTGGGCTTTCTGCTCTGAGAGTGTTGCGTATTCCAGTAATATTTGAGTAATATTGCAAATATATTGTTTGATTAAACATTCTTTGTTGTTTACATAATTCATTATGGGTTATATGTAAAAGTACATGAATGGCATATGTCATTATGCCACCACAACATAAGTGTGTGTCTCACTAAAGTGAAAAAACGAAGCCAAAATATTCTTCTGACCTCCTGTGTTAATCCTCATGCTGTTGATGAAAAATCTGATAATGATGGGACTGACACTAGACTGCGTAGCCTTGAGATTTACAATGTGAAAACTAACAACAGACAAGCAATATGGCTTACATCAGAAGAGAAAGGCAAATTAATTAAAATGGAATTGGACACTGGCTCAGCTGTTCTGGTTATTCCACAAAGTGAGTTTGAACAGCATTTCAAAGATACTGCAATTAAGAACTTATACTGGAGAAAAGCTAACTCCTGTGGGAATGACATCTGTTACAGTGAAGTACAACAACCACAAGCCACATTAGACTTGTATGTGGGAAAAACAGTAGGGTTAGTATTGTGTGGCAGGGCTTGGCTGAGACAACTACAACTTGATTGGAGATCTATTCACAATTCGCATACCACAAACCCTGGAACAGAATCAACTGGAAGTAAATTAAGGAAGTTACTGCATGATGCCACAACAGTGCTCAAGGACGGCAATGGAAAACTCAAATATATATATAGGGTAAAATAGTGTTAAATGCAAATGCCACACCTATGTTTTACAAAGCACATCCAGTTCCTTATACCATCCGTGATAAAGCAGTCAGTGAGCAAGATCGCATGGAAGCTGAACGAATTACTTCCAACTTCATATGGAGTCCGCGAGCAGCGCCAGTGGTTCCAGTAGCCAAGAAGAATGGGTGTGTCAGGACCTGGGGTGATTTTAAGGTCAACATAAATCCAGAATTGAAAGATCAATATCCTCTGCCCAGGATAGAGCAAACCTTTGTGCAGGGAAACACTTCAGCAAAGTGAACTTATCTGAGGCCTACCTACAGATGGAGCTGGAAGAAGAGGCCAAAGTTTCTCTCACCGTAAATACTCACAAAGGGCTTTATCGCTAGAACAGGTTTATTTCTGGTGTAGGTTCTGCACCTGCACTCTGGCAGAAAGCTATGGACCAGGTGCTGCCAAGCTGCCCAGGCACTCAGTGTTACCTGGATGAAATTATTGTTACCAGTAAGGAAAACAAGGAACACCTCCAAAATCCCAACAGATTATGGACAAAGCACGATGCAACAAGTGTGAATTCTTTTAAAACAAACTTCACTTACTGCGTTCACACCATTAATACAAGATGGTGCAGACGATCGTTGGCGATGTTCTGTAGGCTGTAGAAAATTATTCCAAAATATCTCTTAAGTATACTTCTTTTGAATTGCTTTCACTGCAATCTGTACATTCTAACTTCCCTCCAAGCAATGGACTTTTAAATTAACTCTCTGGTCATCCCTCATATCTCAAGATCGACTGAAGAACCTGGACCAGGTAGGCACGGAACCTTTAAAGTTCATTGCCATGGCTAAAAGTGAGTCAGGAGAGGGGGAATCCAAGCCAGGTTGAAATGCAGAGTGATGAGGCCTCCTCTACCCAGTATCTTGTTGGAAAATGTGCAGTCACTGCAGAACAAGACTGAGGCTCAGAGGGCAAGACTGCTGCACCAGAGGCAACTGAGAGTCTGCTCAATTGTATGCTTTATTGAAAAGTGGCGTTCTCTGCCCAATGCAGCAGTCAAAGCAGAATAATTCTCCATTTACAGAATGGACCAAACTGCTGACTTAGGAAAGGCAAAGGTGTGTGTTTTATGGTTAACTCTCATTGGTACTCTGACGTGGCGGTTCTGTCAAACTCATGTTCCTCCCAACCTTGATCTCCTAATGATCAAATGCCATCTGTTCTATTTACCAAGGGAGTTCCTCTCCATAATCCTGACCACAGCTTACATACCACCAACAGCCAACCCTAAGCAAACGCTTGGGAAACTGCACAATGTCATCCGCAAACAAGAAACAGCCCTTCCTGACTTATTTCAAATCAATAGTCAGAGACGTCAAGCAGGCTTGTTTGAAGAAAACCTTGCCCGATTACACACAGTGTTTAATACATACTAGAGCACTGTTGTACTAACATAAGAAATGTCTATTGTTCCTCGCCCATTTTGGTAAATTGGATATCTTGGCTGTCCCTTTCCTGCCTGCATTCAGGCAGACACTAAAAAGGAAAGCTCCAGAGATTAGGACAAGAAAGGGGTGGTTGTGGGAGGCAAAGGAGCAGCTGAGGCTTGATTTCAGCCAATGGACTGTGCTGTGTCCAAGCACTCATGCAGACTCCTGAATGAATGCACCATGGTTGTAACGGACTTCATTAAAACACTTGTAGACAAGTGTGTCTCCACTAAATCATTCAGAGTCTTCCCCAAACAGAAGCCCTGAATGAACCATCAGATTTGAAATCTGCTGAGAGTCAGATCAGAGACATTCAAGTCTGGAGACGGACGAAAGTTATAAGAGGTGCAGGTATGATCTTCAGAAAACCAACTCACAGGCAAAGAGGAAAGTCAAGACCAAACATGAGTCAATGAGAGATCTCGTCAGCTGTGGCAGGACAGGAATGCTATTAACTCTTATAAGGTAAAATTAAGCAAACCAGGAGGCAGCAGGGCTTCACTTCCAAATGAGCTCGATGCCTTCTATTCTTGCTTTGACCATCTGAACCATTGTGAACTCCCACATCCCCTGATGATCATTCTCTAAGCTGATCTGCAGGCTACCTTCAGGAGGGTGAATCCACAGGACGAACCCAGACTGGGCGGGGTATCTGGCCATGTACCAAAGACCTGTGCTGATCACTGGTGTGTTCACTGAGATGCTTAATCTCTCACTTCAGCAGTGTGCTGACAACCTACTTCAAGCAGACCTCAGTTATACTGGTTCTCATGAAGAGTGTGGTGACCTGTCTCAATGATTATCACCAAGTTGCACTTACATCCACTGTGAAGAAGTGTTTTGGAGGCTGGTGATCAAACATCAGCTCCCGCCTGAGAGGTGATTTGGATCTGCTCCAAATTGCCTACCGGAGCAACAAATCCATAGCAAATGCCATCTCATTGGCTCTTCACTCAATCCAGGAGCATCTGGGCAGCAAAGATGCACATAGCAGGATGCTCTTTATCAACTATAGCTCAGCGTTTAATACCATCACCCCCTCAAAACTAATCAATAAACTCCAAGACCTCGGCCTCATTACTTTCTTTTACAATTGGATCCTGGTTTTCTTCACTTGCAGACCCCCCCCCCCCCACCAGTTCAGATTGGCAAAAACATCTCCTCCACGATCTCCATCAGCACAGGTGCATCACAAAGTTATGTGCTTAGCCCCCTGCTCTACTGACTTTGTACTTAGGACTATGTGGCTAAGCACAGCTCCAATGCCGTATTCAAATCTGCTGATGACACCACTGTTGTGGGCTAAATCAAAGGTGATGAATCGACATATAGGAGGGAGACTGAAAATCTGATTGAGTGCTGTCATTACAATAACCTCTCACTCAATTCCAGCAAGGCCAAGGAGCTGATTCTGGACCAGGAGAGGAAAACCAGGGGTCCATGAGCTAGTCCTCATCAGAGAGAGGGTTAGCAACTTTAAATTCCCAGTTGTTACTATTTCAGAGGATCTGTCCTGGGCCCTGTACATAAGTGCATTGCAAAGAAAACACGGCAGTGCCTCTACTTTCTTAGGATTTGTGGAGATTTGACATCACTTCTAAAACTTTGACAAATGTCTATAGGTGTGTAATGGAGAGTAGGCTGCATCACAGTCTGGCGTGGAAACAACAATGCCATTGAACATAAAATCATACACAAAGTAGTGGATTAAGTTCAGTTCATCATGGGTAAAGACCTCCCAACCATTGAGCACATCTGCATGAAACACTATCACAGGAAAGCAGCATCCATTATCAGGGACCCCCACCATCCAGGTCATGCTCTTTTCTCACTGCTACCATCAAGAAGAAGGTACAGGAGCCTCAGGACTCACACCACCCCCTTCAAGAACAGTTACTATCCTTCAACCATCAGGCTCGTGAACAAAAGGGGAGATCTATACTCAACTTCACTTGTCCCATCATTGAAATTTTCCCACAACAAATGAACTTATGTTCAAGGATTCTTCATCTCATGTTCTCATTATTTATTGCTATTTATTGACATTTGAATTTGCACAGTTGTCTTCTGATCTCTGGTTGATCTTTCATTGATCCAGTTATAGTTACTGTCATAAATTTGTTGAGTATGCCCACAAGAAAATGTATTTCCTGGTTGAGTATGGTGACATGCATGTACTTTGATAAAAACATTTACTTTGAACTTTGACTTACAAGGATACACAAGTGTGCTGAGAAAATTCAAGCAGCAGTGGATACCCCGAGGCCAAAGGATCTGTCACAGTTGTTGTCCTCTTTAGGATTTGTCAATCACTACAACAGGTTCCTGCCAAACCTGGCTACTGAGCTCCACCCATTACTACAGATCGGAAAGAAATTGCAATAGAATAAGCAGTGTGAGGTTGCTTTCCAAAGGAGAAAGGAAATGGTGACATCAGACACTGTGCTCACACACTATGAAAAGTGAAGCTTGTCTGTGACGCCTTGCCTTATGGTTTAGGTGCAGTCATGTCACATGTTATGAGTGATGGAAGTGAACGCCCCATGGCATTTGTATCATGCTCCCTTACTGCTGCAGAGAAAAAAATATGCACAGATTCAGAGAGAGTGATTGGTGGTGTAAAACATTTCAATCATTACTTGCATTGAGAGAGTTTACCCTCGTTGCTGATAATCAACCACTAGCATCCATATTCACAGAAAGGTGTTCCACTAACAGAGGCAGAATGAATGCAGGAAAGGCCACTCGTTCTTGGAAGACAGAATTACAAGATTGAATTCAGGAGGATAACAAATCAAGGAAATGCGATGGATTGTCCCACTTACCCTTGGAAAAGGAAATACCTGAAAAATTTATATAAAAAAAGACACTCCTCTTGATCTATTTACTAAAAATTAAAAACCAAAATTGTGAGGCTGAAGAAGTATTCATCCCCTTAGTAATTATTATGCTGACTTTCTCAGATGTGCCAACTCAACCAATTTGTTGATGTAGAGAATTGGAGTAAATACAAAAATAAATACCCTCGCTCTACAGTATGGTAGGTTTTCAGCAGACCAAACCAAAATTAAGACAAAAGAGCATTCAAAGCAAATCAGGAAAATCTTTACTAGAGAAGCACAAATCTGGGGAAGGGTACAAGATCATCTCAAGGGCACTGAACGCACCTCAGAACTCAATCCATCATGAAAAAGTGGAAAAAATATGAAACCACAACAATACTGTCCAGGTCAAGCTGCCCCTCTAAACTCAGTGACTGGGGAAGAATGGCACTTGTAAGAGAGGCTACTGTGATGCCAACAGTCACTCTCAGTGAGCTGCAGAAATCAGTGGCTGCAACTGGAGATGAAGTTCATGACTCCACAATCTTTAAGGGCTTGCAGAAAAGGGTATTTATGGAAGAATGACAAGGAATAGGCCCTGGCTTAAAAAAAGGCATATCTTTGCCCTTAAAGACTTTGCAAAGCATCACATAGAAAATACTGTAAAGATGTGGAAGGTCTTGTGGTCAGATGAGACTAAAGAAGAACTTTTTGGTCTCGACTCTAAGTAGTGTGTGGGGTGTAAATCTAATACTGTGCACCAGCCAGGTAACAGCACCTATACTGTGAAGTATGGTAGGGATAGCATCATGCTATGGGGATTTTTTAAATGTTTTTTAATTTTCCATTTTTTTTGGGCTCCAGTGTGACAAAAGAGGATGTGATCCACAAATGAAAATTCTCAGTTAATTAGCAGTCAAAATCCCTGGTAACACTGACTTATGTGAACAAGGGTTTGGGGGCTGAATACTGTTATAAGGCACTGTATAGGTGACATATATAGGCGTCTGCTAGTCTCGTGAGACCATGGATTTGCGCCTTGGAAGGTTTCCAGGGTGCAGGCCTGGGCAGGGTTGTATGGGAGACCGGCAGTTGCCCAAGCTGCAAGCCTTCCCCTCTCCACGCCACCGATGTTGTCCAAGGGAAGAGCAGTAGGACCCAAGCAACTTGGCACCGGAGACGTTGCAGAGCAATGTGTTGTTAAGTGCCTTGCTCAAGGACATAACATGATGCCTCAGCTGAGGCTCGAACCAGTGACCTTCAGATCGCTAGACTGATGCCTTATCCACTAGGCCACGTGCCAACACATATGTGACAATAATAAACCAACTTACCAATCTTGATTTTACATCCCTTAATACCCTGTGGGTGTTGGGGCTTTTCATTTGCACATTATTTTGTAGAGTAGCTTAAAAAAATCCTAATTCAGTATATTTAAAATTTAGAAAATAAGACAGTAATATGTAAAAATAGTTGTGGGGGCTAAATCCTTCTTCAAGGCTCTGTACCAAAGTACAGTGCAAAAACTTGTCTGGATACTGTTCATACAGCTCAATTCATTACATCAGTGCACTGCAGTAACTACAAGGTTAAACAGTCACGGAATGCAGACTAAATCATTACAAAGAAAGTATCATGACATACAGTGGCATGCAAAAGATTGAGCACCTCAATCAAAATTTCTGTTACTGTGAATAGTTAAGTGAATAGAAGATGAACTGATCTCCAAAAGTCATAAAGTTGATAAAACATTCTTTTCAACATTTTAAGCAAGATTAGTGTATTTTTTTTGTATAATTTTAGAGTGAAAAAAAGGAAAGGAGCACCATGCAAAAGTTTGGGCACCCCGAGAGATTTGAGCTCTCAGATAACTTTTACCAAGGTCTCAGACCTTAATTAGCTTGTTAGGGCTTTGGCTTGTTCACAGTCATTGTTAGGAAAGGCCAGGTGATGCTAATTTCAAAGCTTTATAAATACCCTGACTCCTCAAACCTTGTCCCAACAATCAGCAGCCGTGGGCTCCTCTAAGTAGCTGCCTAGCTCTCTGAAAATTAAAATAAATGATACCCACAAAGCAGGAGAAGGCTATAAGAAGATAGCAAAGTGTTTTCAGGTAGCCGTTTCCTCAGTTCATAATGGCAGATAACAGGAATGGTTGAGGTCAAGTTAAGGTCTGGAAGACCAAGAAAACTTTCTGAGAGAACTGCTCATAGGACTGCTAGAAAGGCAAATCAAACCCCCTGTTTGACTGCAAAAGACCTTCAGGAAGATTTAGCAGACCCTGGAGTGGTGGTGCACTGTTCTACTGTGCAGCGACACCTGCTCAAATATGACATTCATGAAAGAGTAATCAGAAGAAAACCTTTCCTGCATCCTCACCACAAAATTCAGCATCAGAAGTTTGCAAAAGAACATCTAAACAAGCCTGATGCATTTTGGAAACAAGTCCTGTGGACGGATGAAGTTAAAATAGAACTTTTTGGCCACAATGAGCGAAGGTATGTTTGGAGAATAAAAGGTGCAGAATTTCAGGAAAAGAACACCTCTCCAACTGTTAAGCACGGGGGTGGATCAATCATGCTTTGGGCTTGTGTTGCAGCTAGTGGCACGGGGAACATTTCACTGGTAGAGGGAAGAATGAATTCAATTAAATACCAGAAAATTCTGGAAGCAAGCATCACATTGTCTGTAAAAAGCTGAAGATGAAAAGAGGATGGCTTCTACAACTGGATAATGATCCTAAACACACCTCAATATCTACAATAGACTACCTCAAGAGGTGCAAGCTGAAGGTTTTGCCATGGCCCTCACAGGTTATGGTATCAACTTGATTGGACCAGGACAGGCTTTTGGTGATGTTTACTCCAGGAACTTGTAACATGTAACCCTCTTCGCTTCAGCACCGTTGATGTAAACAGAAGCATGTGTACTGTAAACACAAAGTACACTGCAGATGCTGTGGTCAAATCAACATGTACAAACAAGCTGGAGGAACTCAGCAGGTCGGGCAGCATCCGTTGAAATGAGCAGTCAACATTTCGGGCCGAGATGGAGGGTCCTGACGAAGGGTCTCGGCCTGAAACGTTGACAGTTCATTTCGATGGATGCTGCCTGACCTGCTGCGTTCATTCAGCTTGTATACGTGTTGGGCATGTGTACTGCCCTTTCCGACCTGAAGGCACAACCAGCTCTTTTGTTTTGCTGACACGAGGGGAAGGTTGTTGTCATGGCACCATGCCACGGTATCTCCTTTCTGTCTCCAACTCATTGTTATTTGAGATATAACCCACTATGATTGTAGTTAGAGTAGAATCTAGCCACACAGTTGTGAATGTGCATGAAGTAGAGTCAGGGGTTGAGGTGGCCGTATTGTTGAGGATAATCTTGGTGGAGGTGTTGTTACCTATCCTTACTGATTGATATCAGCTGATAGTGGTCTTCTTAAAGCAGGTGAGAACTTCAGAACGAACCAGGGAGGGGTAAAATGCCTGCAAATACCCTCACCAGAAAATTGGAAAAGGATTTAAGGTCACAGCAAGAGATTCCATGCAGGCCAAATGCTTTCTGTGAGTTCACTTTCTGGGGAAGACTGGTCTGATGCCTGCGGCAACGATTATGGTTATCAGGTGTATTGGAGGTTGTCAGGGTGGGAGGTGATATTCAATCCTCTTCTCTTCAAAACATGCCTATAGTGCATTAAGCTCGTGTGGGAAGGGAAGTGCTGTTTATGCTGATACAGTCTGGCTTGGTTTTGCAGCCTGTGAGAGCATCTGAGCCCTGTCGTAACTGATGGCTGGTCTGGTACTTGATTTTGAACTGGTATTGTCTCTTGGCATCCCTGACCAGATTTAGGGAAGTTGTAGCTCAATTTTTTTTTTTTGTAAAATTAAGCAGTTTTTAAAGGCTGCCATCCTAGACTTCACTAGGGAGTGGATCTTCAGGTTCTTTCATGAATTACAACTTGGGAACACCTAAACCAGAAATTATGATAATTGATGCTAGGCTCGTCATCAGCCAGGATTTAATTCAATGTTAGGCTCTAGTGGGCTGTATAGCCCACTTCTATTTCTAAACTCAATAAATATTGACCTAAGATGCCAATCCAGTAAAACACCTCCTTTGTTCTTTGAAGATTTCAGAATGGCTTGTTGAAACTTAGTACCAAATTTCTTTTCTCACATGCACTGACACAAATAATGAAACTTCCTATCCTATATGGTGAATTCATTTTAGATGCTATAACTACACAACATTTTTACCTACCACAGTGAATTTTACCTTTTATTGATAACTTTTCATGTCATTCTGAATTTGGGTCTAATCTTTTAACTGCATTAAGACCAAACTCTCTGGCCAATGAGGTAGAAAATCTTTCCCTTTGTTGCAATTGATACAAAAAGTGCCCTTCCACTTCCTCCCTCACCACCATTCAGGGCCCCAGACAGTCCTTCCAGATGAGGCGACATTTCACCTGTGAGTCGGCTGGTGTGGTATACTGCGTCCAGTGTTCCCAGCGCAGCCTTCTATATATTGGTGAGACCCAACGCAGACTGGGAGAACATTTCGCTGAACACCTTCGCTCTGTCCGCCAGAGAAAGCAGGATCTCCCAGTGGCCACACATTTTAATTCCACATCCCTTTCCCATTCTGATATGTCTATCCATGGCGTCTTCTACTGTCAAGATGAAGCCACACTTAGGTTGGAGGAACAACACCTTATATACCGGCTGGGTAGCCTCCAACCTGATGGCATGAACATTGACTTCTTTAACTTCCGTTAATGCCCCTCGTCCCCTTCTTACCCCATCCTTTATTTATTTATCTATTTATTTATTATTTTTCCCCCTTTTCTCTCTCTCTTTTTTCTCTCTGTCCCTCTCATAATCACTCCTTGCCTGCTCTCCTTCTCCCTCTGATGCTCCCCTCCCCCATTCTTTCTCCCTAGGCCTCCTGTCCCATGATCCTTTCCCTTCTCCAGCTCTGCATCCCTTTTGCCAATCAGCTTTCCAGCTCTTAGCTTCACCCCTCCCCCTCTTGCCTTCTCCTATCATTTTGGATCTCCCCCTCCCCCTCCCACTTTCAAACCTCTTACTACCTCTTCTTTCAGTTAATCCTGACGAAGGGTCTCGGCCCGAAAAGTCGACTGTACTTCTTCCTATAGATGCTGCCTGGCCTGCTGTGTTCCACCAGCATACTGTGTGTGTTGCTTGAACTCAATGTGATTCTGATTCAAGAACTATCTACTTGAATGCTTAACATTTGTCTCCAGGGTAGTACATCAATGGTTGGAACATAAAGGGAGCTCTTGGAACATAATTCAACAACAAAGTGATACGGTAAAGCTTTAGGCAAGTTTTCTGAGGAGTCTTTTACAGTCACAGCTATTTATCTAATTCACAAAGACTGCACCTTTTTGGCAGAACCTGTTTATCTAGTCCATCATGCTAGCTTAACTAAAGAATATAGCTTTAAGGACTGTACATAAACACTGGGCGTTAACAACAAAATCAAATTATGATGGAGTTTTGGCAAGGAGTCATGGATAATGGGCACAAGGTAATGCACAAATGCCAGCAGGCTAGAAACCTTACTGCAAGCCCTCCAACCTGACAGCCTAATTGCCTGCTCCACATCTATCTGTAGTCTGCACGTTAAAATCAGTCTCTGAGTCATACCTACAAAACTCCTTCTAACCCCTCCAAAAGATAATATTAATGGGCAGCTTGACAATGAAGTTCCTTTTCTGGTCACTAGCTCACTGTGTCAGAAGTGGTGGTAATGAAAGGGTGGTTGTATTAAATGTGTATTCATAACTTGGTGAAAGCCAGTTGGCAAGTTCTCAAACATGATGAGTTCACTAGATAGTCAGTGACTTAAACTAGTGAAAGTACAATTCTTTATGTCTCAGGCACTCAGTTGATCAATTCTGAGGAATGGAGGATGCCTGTGCAAGTATCCTTTTAGATGGCAAGTTAGCTTGTTCTCTATCTCACACACATGCAGTCTCTGTCACTCTAATTCACACCTCACTCTTTCAATCTCTCTCACACCCTTCTCCCTCTCTCTCACATACATACACACACTCTAATATGCATACCTTCTTTGACCCCCTTTTCAACTCTCACCTGAATTTCTTCCCTCCTGCTTTCACTCTCAGCTCCCTCCCTTCACCCACCACTTCTGACTTCCCCTTCAGCTTCAGGCATGGGATTTCTACCATTTCCTGCAGGTTCCCCAAAGTCTTCACACATGTCACCAATTTAGTTCAAAAGTACACAAAATCATGGTCACCTTATCTTCACTCTTCTGTAATGTGAAAGGCATGAGAAGCACAGATAAGAAACAACAATTACTAAAAGTGGAGGGAGAGAGGAAGCCAGCTTTGCCATTTATAGGTACAAACACGCCTACACAGTCAAGCTTTTGAATTTTAATAATATTACAAGAGCTGATTCATCTGTGGGCGTGTCTGTAAATCGGGTGTTCATAAACCAGGGATGGCCTGTAGTCGTAACTGTATCCTTCTGCAAGAATCACATCTAGTGATAAAGCGACTATAGCTTTCAATACTTTAACTCATGGTTACTTTAATTCTGGTCAACCGATTACAGGAACGATGTTGAGGCTTTGGGAAAGGTATAAAAGAGGTTTACCAACATGCTGCCTGGATTAGAGAGTATCGTATATGAGAATCTGTGAGATGAACTTTAGCTGTTTTCTCTAGAGTGTCAGACGCTGAGGAGAGGCCTATTAGAAATGTATAAAATTATGAGAGGTATAGATGGCATATACAGTCACAGTCTTTTGCCCAGGCAGAATTGTCAAATGCATTCAAGAAGGGAAAAGTTTAAAGAGGATGCACAGGGCAAGTCTTTTACACCGTGAGTGGCAGGTGAATGGAACTTGCCGCCAGGGGTAATTGTGGAAGCAGATATGTTACTGGCATTTCAGATGTTTTTAGGTAGACACATCAATTTGCAGGGAATGGAGCAATATGGATTGAGTGCAGGTAGAAGGGATTAGTATAAATTGGCATCATATTTGGCCCAAATGCCTGTTCCTGTGCTGTGAGCTCCCATGTTTTGTACTTTTACAGGGCACCATCGGTACAATGCAGGAGGCTA
This sequence comes from Hypanus sabinus, assembly GCF_030144855.1. NCBI lineage: Eukaryota > Metazoa > Chordata > Chondrichthyes > Myliobatiformes > Dasyatidae > Hypanus > Hypanus sabinus. The sequence goes on along the minus strand of NC_082720.1, from coordinate 54,112,580 downwards.
CTGACAGAGACGTCAGAGTTGCAGTGGCTGGAGGAGTTGATGCTTCCCATGACTGACGTCTCTAGAACTACTGACAGTCTCAGAATGTGGGGTCAGCCACTGAGGACAGAATTGAGGAGGAAGTGCTTTCTCCAAGAGAGTCAGTTGCCAAGATAGAGATTGATAGATTTTTGGATATGAAGGGATATGAGATTAGAGCAGGATGATGATGCCAAAATAAATTATCTTTTTAGTGGTGGAGCTTACACAAGGGCTGAGTAATCTTCTCCTTCCCCTGGGGTTCTTATGTTCCTGTGCTCTTCCCTTTTGTGTGTGAAGTCAGCAGTTTGCACATCAGAATAGTGGGCACAGCAAACAAAGCCTTATTGATAATAGCACATTTTAGATCATGGTGCATTTGTGAGAAATACTAAATAAATACAGTTTTTAACTTAATAAAATTAAAATTAGATAACACAAAAATTAAATGTTTTATATTTTGGATGTGTAGAATTTAATGTTATCACACCTGAATAATGCTACAAATAGTCTTACTGTAATACATGGCCTAGAAATTTACTGCTGTGATGGCAGAGAGGCTTTATGTGCATTTATATGTCTGCAAAGTAACTGTTGATTATTTTTTTACCTATGTTTTTCATAAATGGGGAATTGTGGGAACAAAATTGTTACCTTCTTCAAACATACCTCTTCTAAAAAATTAATCAATTAGTTGGACACAATCTTGCCTCAATTCCATGCAGATTAATCTGTGTCTTTCTGAATTTTGATTTAAGCTTTTCTCATAATTATTTCCAGTAATTTGCTTCTTGGGATGTTAGATTTATTGGAAAATAATTACCAAGTCTCTCTTTCTTGAAACAAATAGGATTACATTTACAAAGTTTCAACCTTTCAGCATGATGTGGCAGAGATCTAGGCCACATGCATTAGGGATAGGGGACATGGTGGTGAGGTGAGCAGCAGGGTTGCAGGCCACTCTGATTATCACTCCCATTGTGGCATGTATGCTTGCATGTTAATGTATAAAATGCATCTCTTTAAAGTAACCCTCCAAGATCTCACCATCCATTCAGAGAAGGCTGAAAAATGACAGCCAGAATATCTGTTATTTCCTCCACTGTATCAACCATCTGAATACATTTTATTTCAGCCTTTCATCTTTCAAAGATCATTACTATCTCCCATCCTTCCCCCAAGTCTATTATGCCCCTTCACTACATCATCTGTTAACAAAAGTCCCATTCATTCAGAGCTTTAGTGTTTGAATATTCTTCTAATTTCATGACCTTGTTTCCATATTCAGGTTCATATCTTTGTTTCTAATTGGCCTTACACTTTCCTTTATTTATCCTCTTATCCATTTTTCTAGACTTTACTTGCCACTTGTTTCATTGCATTCTCTGTACCTTCCTGCTATATTTTTTGATTTCACTAATGTGTTTTCTGCAGAAATGAATTTTCATTGTCTGCAATGGGAGAACAGATTTAGAAGTCCCACCTTTTACCCTCAGTGGGACTTACCTGACTATAGTCTCTTCTTTGGATAATCCCTTTCCTCAAACACTGTTTACCTTAGAGCTTTAGGTCCACCTGTGCTAAATTTTCTTGCAACCTAGGAATGTCAATCTTATTCTTGTTATAAAGCTGTACTCCTGGTTGATTTGTGACCATTTCCCTAGCTTTGCTGGATGCTGGTGAATTCTGGTAATTTTTACTACAACGCGCTCCTATTGATTGGCATCTTGGGGTGATGTCTGAAGTTGGAAGCCGGTTGTCTGGAGTCTGTGAATCCGACATAATTCATATTCATGGAATCACCCCACTGTGTAAATCCTTTCTTCAGCTGGCTGACGCTTCTGGTTCATCAACTGCTCTATCAGCAGAATACCTGCATCCAAACTCATCCAGCTCTCTGTTCTGTGAAATACCAGAGCTGCTCAGTTTATTGCCTCACTGCTGCCTCAAAAAGCTTATTCTTCTCCCCAAGATGTGCCATCTAAATTTAAACACTTTATCTTATGTCATTAGCAAGTTTGGCATTGCTTTCTGACCTTTACTCAAAGTCTCAGATTTTAGAGTTGATGACCCCATTTGCCATACTAACTCCTGACGAAGGGTCACAACTCAATACGTTGACTGTTTATTCCTCTCCGTAGAGATGCCCTGCTGAGTCCCTCCAGCATTTTGTATGTGTTGCTCTGGATTTCCAGCATCTGCTAAGTCTCCTGTGCTTATAACTGCTTTATTAACCTGTTCTATCATCTTCAAAAGTTTGTGTTTCAGCATCTCCTGGCTCTTGCAGCCTCTTTGCAATCAAAAAAATAGAATGCAAACATGCAACCTGCCTATGCCCTTTTCAAACTGAAATGCTTTATCTTTTTTTCATTTAAAACAATCTTCTTTAATTAATTCTTTAATTGAAAACAATATTTTTTTCAATTGATTAACCTGCTGAGGAACAGAGTCATGGGATGAGGAAGCTGAGTTGACAGTCTGTGCTGAGTTGGTTGATCGTGGCTGGGGAGGTTTCTGAAGTACAACACCCCTGGGTTAGGGAGGAGAGAGTTGGCAGCATTTCCACTTCTGATTGTTTTCCAACTCCATACACTGAGTGTGGATGTGTCTGCTTTATAAACAAGAACAGGCTTGAGCTTAGCAACGACACTCCATTGATGAAATGGCCTGCCAGCAATTGATGTCAAGACTTGTATTTTGAATCTAGGTAATAGCCTTCAGGAAGGGAGAGGAGACAACTGGCAAAAACAAATACGCATGTATTGAATTTCTGTCAAATAAGGAGTGAGCATGTCACCTCAGTATTTTCCATCAATTACAGTGCAATGCATACATTTTATCAAAGGTCTCATTGCTACTCAATCATGTTAGAATCACAAAACACACTGAAACACCTGTTTAAGGAGTTTGCCAAACATGAAAGCACAGCTGATCAGTCATTCAACCTTTCCTTCAGCATCTGCTGTTGGGTGGTTTTTTAACCGCTGAATGTCTTATGGAAACAAACTCATTTGAAGAACAAATCATATCAGATTATCAGGTCCTGTGGGTCTCCTGTAACTCAATGTACTCAATGTGTTAAAAGGCCAGTGATGAAAAGGGGGAGTAAGTAAGGCAGTAAGATAAAGGATAGAATATAGAATTCAGGTAGATGTCAGCAACGTAGTTCTCTCTGAGTTCTGACAAAGGATCTCACCCTGAAATGTTGACTCGATTCCCCTCCATAGATGCTGTCTGAGCTCCTCCAATACTTTGTGTCACTCCGGATTTCCAGCACCTGCAGAATCTGCTTATGTCCCATTCCTGGCTTTTTAAGCACTTTCAAGTGATGGCACCAGCTTCCAGTTCAGTAATGATTCAGTAGTGAGTCAGGTCAGAAAGGAAAAAGGGACCTGGCACTTCAACTGCCTCGTTCCAGATCTCCCTCATATTAAGCCAGGGGATCCAAAACAGAATTAGCTTTGTGCATGGCCTTGAGGGAAAGAAAACTGATGAGTGTGTGAGTAAGTGACAGACTCCTACACTTCACTAGAACTTGTTATTTAACATTAGTTGCAATGTATTACACAAAAGTTATAAAATTTATCTAAATTAATGAATTGGGTTTTACGTGTAAAATTCTGCACAATATAAATTTAATTTGGACGATATTAGGAAAAACAAAAGAAAACTTCATCGAGGGCAAACTAGCCAATAATATAAAGCAGAACACAAAAAGTTTTTTCAGTTATATAAAGAATAAAAGGGAGGTGCGAGTTGACATTGGACCACTGGAAAGTGATGATGGTGAGGTAGGAATGGAGAAAAAGTTGTGTAAATATCAAGACGGTAAAACCCATGTAGAGGATTTCATGATGAATTTTAAGTTTAACATTTAGTCTAGTATTTGCTGTGTTAAAAAAAACACAGAACATAGAAGAATACAACACTGGAATAGGACAGGATGCCTGTTTAAATTAACCCTACTTGCCTACATGTGGCCCATATTGATTCATTCCCTGCCTGTTCACATGCCTGTATGAATGCCTCTTAAATATTTCTATCATATCTGCTTCCATAGCGGTCTTTTCAAGGCAACTACCACTCTGTGTGGATAAAGAACTTCTCTTCACATCCCCTTTAAACTTAATAATCTTGCTGATAACAATTTGGGGCAATGAAATGCTGGGCAAATTTGGCAAAGCAAAACTGGCAAAAGCAAATATCAAATCCTTATTAAAGAAGTGAATATGTAATGATATATGAAATGAATAGGTAATGATAATAAAATTCCTGTTTGAGTACTACTGGGGGGGACCTACGTGGGGGAAGCAACATTGGCCATGCCTTTGGCACAGAGTCTGGCCCTGTGGCTCAGAAGGGTAGGGAAAGGAAGAGGATGGCAGCAGTGATAGGGGACTCTATAGTTAGGGGGTCAGACAGGCAAATCTGCTGATGTAGGAAAGAAACTCAGATGGTAGTTTGCCTCCCACGTGCCAGGGTCCGGGATATTTCTGATCGTGTCCACAATATCTTGAAGTGGGAAGGAGAACAGCCATAGGTTGTGGTACATATTGGTACCAATGACATAGGTAGGAAAAGGGAGGAGGTCCTGAAAATAGACTACAGGGAGTTAGGAAAGCAATTGAGAAGCAGGACCACCATGATAGCCATCTCGGGATTACTGCCTGTGCCACGTGACAGTGAGGTGGAAGATAAATACGTGACTGAGGGATTGGAGCAGGGGCAGGGATTCAGATTTCTGGATCATTGGGACCTCTTTCGGTGCAGGCGTGACCTGTACAAAAAGGACGGGTTGCACATAAATCCCAGGGGGACCAATATCCTGGCGGGGAGTTTGCTAAGGATACTGGGGAGAGTTTAGACTAGTATTGCTGGGGGGTGGGAACCAAACTGAAGAGATGGAGGAATGGGCAGTTAGCTCACAAATAGGAAAAGCTTGTAGGCAGTGTGAGGGAGCATAGGCAGTTGATAGAGAAGGGATGCGCTCAGACCGATGGTTTGAGATGTGTCTATTTTAATGGAAGAAGCATCATGGACAAAGCGGATGAGCTTAGAATGTGGATCTGTACTTCGAGCTATGGTGTTGTGGCCGTTACAGAGACTTCGATGGCTCAGGGGCAGGAATGGTTACTTAGAGTGCCAGGCTTTAGATGTTTCAGAGAGGACAGGGAGGGGGGCAAAAGAGGTGGGGGCATGGCACTGCTGATCAGAGATAGTGTCATGGCTGCAGAAAAGGAGGAAGACATGGAGGGATTGTCTGCTGAGTCTCGGTGGGTGGAAGTTAGAAACAGGACGGGGTCAATAAATCTACTGGGTGTTTTTTTATAGACCACACAGGGACATCAAGGAGCAGATAGGGAGAGAGATTCTGGAGTGGTGCAGTAATAACAGGGTTGTTGTGATGGGGATTTTAATTTCTCCAATATTGATTGGCATCTCCCTAGAGTGAGGCATTTAGATGGGGTGGAGTTTGTTAGGTGTGTTCAGGAAGGTTTCCTGACACAGTATGTGGATAAGCCTACAAGAGGAGAGGCTTTACTTGATCTTGTATCGAGAAATGAACTTGGTCAGGTGTCAGGTCTCTCAGTGGGAGAGCATTTTTGAGATAGTAATCATAATTCTATCTTTTTTACCATAGCATTGGAGAGGGATAAGAACAAACAAGTTAGGAAAGTGTTTAATTGGAGTAAGGGGAAATGTGAAGCTATCAGGCAGGAACTTGGAAATGCATAAATTGGGAACAGATGTTTTCAGGGAAATGTACAGCAGAAATGTGGCAAATGTTCAGGGGATATTTATGTGGTGTTCTGCTTAAGTACATTCCAATGAGACAGGGAGAGGATGGTAGAGGAACCATTGTGTGCAAAGGCTGTTGAAAATGTCATCAAGAAGGAAAGAAAAGATTATGAAGGTTCAGAAAACTAGGTAATGATAGAGATCTAGAAGATTATAGCAGAAAGGAGTTTAAGAATGAAATTAGGGGAGCCAGAAGGGGCCAGGAGAAGGTCTTGGTGGACAGGATTAAGGAAAACCCCAAGGCATTCTACAAGTATGTGAAGAGCAAGAGGATAAGATGTGAGAGAATAGGACCAATCAAGTGTGACAGTGGAAAAGTGTGTTTGGAACCGGAGGAGATACAGGAGGTACTTAATGAATACTTTACTTCAGTGCTCACTGTGGAAAATTATCTTGGCAATTGTAGGGATGACTTACAGTGGACTGAATAGCTTAAGCATATATACATTAAGAAAGAGGATGTGCTGGAGCTTTTGCAAAGCATCAAGTTGGATAAGTCACCGGGATGGACGAGATGTACCCCAGGCTACTGTGGGAGGAGATTGCTGAGCGTCTGGCAATGATCTTTGCATCATCAACGGGGACAGGAGAGGTTCTGGAGGATTGGAGGGTTGCGGAATTTGTTCCCTTGTTCAAGAAAGGGGGTTGAGATAGCCCTGGAAATTATAGAGCAGTGAGTCTTACCTCAGTGGTTGGTAATTTGAAGGAAAAGATCCTGAGAGGCAGGATTTATGAACATTTGGAGAGGCATGATATGATTAGGAATAGTCAGCAGGGCTTTGTCAAAGGCAGGTCATGCCTTACGAGCCTGATTGAATTTTTTGAGGATGTGACTAAACACATTGATGAAGGTAGAGCTGTAGATATAGTGTATATGGATTTCAGCAAGGCATTTGATAAGGTACCCCATGTAAGGCTTATTAAGAATGTAAGGAGGCATGGGATCCAAGGGGATATTGCTTTGTGGATCCAGAACTGGCTTGCCCACAGAAGGCAGAGAGTGGTTGCGGACGGGTCATATTCTGCATGGAGGTTGGTCACCAGTGGTGTGCTTCAGGGATCTGTTCTGGGACCCTTACTCTTTGTGATTTTTATAAATGTCCTGGATGAGGAAGTGGAGGGATGGGTTAGTGACATTGCTGATGACACAAAGGTTGGGAGTGTTGTGGATAGTGTGGAGGGCTGTCAGAAGTTACAGCGGGACATTGATAGGATGCAAAACTGGGCTGAGAAGTGGCAGATGGAGTTCAACCCAGATAAGTGTGAAGTAGTTCATTTTGGTAGGTCAAATATGATGGCAGAATATAGTACTAATGGTAAGACTCTTGGCAGTGTGAAGGATCAGAGGGATTGTCAGGTCCGAGTCCATAGGACACTCAGAGCTGCTGCACAGGTTGACTGGGTGGTAAAGAAGGGATACGTTGTATTCGCCTTCATCAACAGTGGGATTGATTTCAAGAGCCAAGAGGTAATGTTGCAGCTATATAGGACCCTGGTCAGACCCCACTTGGAGTACTGTGCTCAGTTCTGGTCGCCTCACTACAGGAAGGATGTGGAAGCCATAGAAAGGGTGCAGAGATTTACAAGGATGTTGCCTGGATTGAGGAGCATGCCTTGTGAGAATAGGTTGCGGAAACTTGGCCTTTTCTCCTTGGAGAGACGAAGGATGAGAGGTGACCTGATAGAGGTGTATAAGATGATGAGAGGTATTGATTGTGTGGATATTCAGAGGCTTTTCCCCAGGGCTGAAATGGCTAGCATGAGAGGACACAGTTTTAAGGTGCTTGGATGTAGGTACAGAGAAGAAGTCGGGGTAAGTTTTTTATGCAGAGAATAATGACTGTGTGGAATGGGCTGCTGGTGATGGTGGTAGAGGTGGATACATTAGGGTCTTTTAAGAGGCTTCTGGATAGGTACATGAAGCTTAGAAAAATAGAGGGCTATGGGTAACCAGAGGTAATTTCTAAAGTAAGTACATGTTCAGCACAGCACTGTGGGCCAAAGGGCCTGTATTGTGCTTTTGGTTTTCTAATTTTCTATTATATACTGTACACTAAAGTACACAACGTGTGACCAAAATTCCTTTCCTACACACTAACAAGTTTTTTATTGTCATAATTCAAATTGAAGGAGAGGGAATTTGTTGAATGTGTATGAAATGGTTTTTTAGAGCATCTTGTGCTTGAGCCTACATGGGGAAAGGCCATCTTAGATTGGGTGTTGTGTAGTAACCTAGGTTTTATTGGTCAGCTTAATATAAAGGAAATCTTAGGAGGCAGTGATCATAATATAATTGAATTCATACTGCAATTTGAGAGGGAGAAGCATAAATCACATGTATCAGTATCACAATGGAATAAATTCAATTACAGGTGCATAAGAGAGGAGCTTGCCTGGTTGAATTGGAGGGGGATACAGATAGAGATGATGGCAGAACAGAGGTAGCTGAGGTTTCTGGGAATAGATTACAAGGTAGACGATAGGTATGCCTCACAGAAGAAGAAATTCTCAAATGGCAGGGCTAGGAAATTATAGCTGACAAGGGAAGTTAAGGACTGCATTAACATCAAGGAAAGGGCATATAAGGTAGCAAAAGTGAATTGAAGTTGGATGATTAGGAAACTTTTAAAATCCAGCAAAAAGCAACTAGAAAAGCTATAAGAAGGGAAAAGATGAAATATGAGGGCAAACTAGCTGATAATATTAAGCAGGATACTAAAATTGGCAGGTTTCCTAGCAGTGTGGAGGAACAGGGGGAGTTTGGGTTCCACATCCTATATCCCTCAAAATTGCCAGGCAAATTCAATGGGCGGTTAAAAAGGCATATTGTGCGTTGCATTGATTAATCAAGAGATCGAGTTCAAGCTCTATTAAACTCTGGTTAGACCACACTTTGAGTACTTTGCTCAGTTCCATTCATTTTGTTATTGGAAGGGTGGAAACTGTAGATAGGAATGCAGAGGAAATTTCCCAGGATGCTGCCTGTATAAGGAAACATGTCTTATGATGGTAGGTTCAGCAAGCTAAGGCATTTCTCTTTGTAGCAAAGGAGGATGAGAACTGGCTTGACTGAGGTGTATAATGTGATGAGAGGCATAGATTAAGTAGAGAGCCTGTGATTTTTTCCCATGGTGAAAATGGCTAATACAAGAGGGCATAATTTTAAGGTGATTGGAGGACAGTATGGGGGGATGTCAAACGTAGTTTTTTTATACAGAGAGCAGTAATTTCATGGAATGCCCTGCCAGGGGTGGTGACAGAGGCAGATACATTAAGGACATTTAAGAAACTTTTAGATAGGCACATGGATGAAAGGAAAATGGAGGTCTATCTGATAGATAGATACTTTATTGATCCTAAAGGAAATGACAATGTCACAGTGCTCAGATATAAATATTAGAAGAGTAGAAAGAATAAAAAATAAGTTACCACAACCAGTCTAACAGGAGAGGGTCATCACTTTCCCTGCTATACGTTGACTCATTAAAGAGCCCAATGGCAGAGGGTAAGAATAACCTCAGATAGCGCTCTTTGGAACAGTGCTGTTGTCTCAGTCTATTATTAAAATTGCTCCATTGTTCAGCAAGGTGGCATGTAGAGGATGGGAAACACCAGGATCTGCCGTTGGGTCCTTTGTTCTACCACAGCCTCCAGTGTCTCCAGTTTGATTCCTATAACAGAGCCAGCCTTTCTAATCAGTTTGATACAATTGTCCCAGCACACAACCACATAGAAGATTGTACTGGCAACAACAGACTGGTAGAACATATGAAGGAGAGGCCTGCATACTCCAATGACCCTCAGTTTCCTCAGGAAGTAGTGGTAACTCTGGTCCTTCTTGTACACAGCGTCTGTGTTGGTGCTCCACTCAAGTCTGTCATCCGGATGCACCCCCAGGTACCTGTAGGTCCTCACCACATCCATGTCCTCACCATCAATAGTAACAGGGAGCAGTGCAGGCTTAGTCTTCCTAAAGTCCATCACCATCTCCTGTCTTACGAATGTTGAGCTGCAGATGATTCAGCTTGCACCATTTGACAAAGTCATCCACCATGGCCTGTATTCATCCTCCCGTCCTCCCATTATATAGCCAGCTATTGCTGTCATCAGAGAATTTCTGCAGATGACGACTCAGTGTTGTATCTAAGGTCCGAGGTATACAGGGTAAACAGGAAGGAAGCCAGTACAGACCCTATGGGGCCCAGTGCTGCTTATACACGCAGCTCTGGAGCCAGTCCATTATTCAGGATACAACAGAAGTGCCAATCTGCACTGAATGGAGCTCCTCCCCCCGCAGTGAGGACTGTATGGTATTGAAGGCACTTAAGAGATCAAAAAAACCTGATCCTCACAGTGCTGCTCTGGGTGTAGGCTCTGCTCAGCAGGTAGATGAGAGCATTGTCGACTCCAGTGTGCTCCTGGTAGGCAAACTGCAGGGGATTGAGGGCTGATCTGACCAGGGGTCAGAGGTGAGCCAGGACCTGCCTCTCTAGGGTCTTCATGATGTGTGGTCAGGGCCATTGAACGGAACTCATTCAAGACTTTCAGTTGGCCCCTGGGTACTGGGACGACCTATGATGTTTTCCACACAGTCGGGACCCTTTCCAGGCTGAGACTCAGAATGAAAATGCTCGGGAGATCTCCACACAGCTGCTCAGCACACTCCTTCAGGACTTTGGGGTTCACACCATCTCATCCCAGTGCTTTGCCGTGTCCGAGTTTCCCCAGAGCCCTTCTCACCTGCTCAGTAGTGAAGGTGAGTCCATGATGACGGGGGGTGGGGGGTGGTGGAAGGTGCGGGCTGGGGAGGTGAAGATCAGGAAGATTGCAATCGATATGTGGAGGTGTGAGGAGGTGCAGGGCAAGGAAGAGATGTAGACAGTGGCAGCCTGTGGTGTTTATCCACATGTTGAATTGGAGGGAGGGAGGAGGGGAGCTGCTGGTGTTGAGGGAGCATTAGACAATTGTCAAACCTATTGAAGAATCTGGAAGAGAAGGGTTAGATTGATCTTGGAGTAGGCTAAATGGTCAGCACAGCACCATGGGCCAAGGGGACTGTTCTATGTTCTATTTCAGAGCTAATGGCCTTGGCAATTGACTTTATAGCCTCCAATGGTGGAACGGTTGAATTTGACAATGATCTTTTAGTTCAGGTTTAGTTGTGTTTATTTTGTTTTTGATTTTTCAATTTGGGTTTTTTTTCCATCTTTTTATTTTTTTCTTGTATCTTGTTTATATCAAGGGTTTGGGAGGTCTATTATATGATGTTACCTATAATTTTTACTCATGTGTTCATTGCCAACAATGTAATCTCACTCCCTTTGTATTGTTAGGACTGTTAAGTGTCTGTTTTTGAAAAATTCAATAAAAAGATTGAAAAAGAAAGAACTTGACAATGATCAAGATACCAGAGTATCTCAACATGTAAGTATGGCTACTGGATTATGGAAGGAAAATACCACAGATAAAATCAATGGCAGGTAGGGCAAAATGCTAAACAGCCAAGTTTAAAGACACTATTTCTAAGTGCATCACACATAAAATGCTGGTGGAACGCAGCAGGCCAGGCAGCATCTATAGGAAAAAGCACTGTCGATGTTTTGGGCCGAGACCCTTCGTCAGGCTTCTCCCTATAGATGCTGCCTGGCCTGCTGTGTTCCATCAGCATTTTGTGTGTGTTGCTTGAATTTCCAGCATCTGCAGATTTCCTTCTGTTCTAAGTGCATGCTGCATTGATTACAGAATGAAGGAAGTAATGCCAGAAAGCAATCAGAGGTATCCAAATGTCGTCACAAAAATGAGGCGACAGGTTAAAAAGGATCTTCACTTGGTGGATTGTGAAATAGACATAGAACCCCTTTATTTGAGCTTTGAAGCAATAGGGGCAGAAAATATTAGTGGGAGTTATTTATAAGCCATTTTGTTAAACAGGAAATTATGGGTCCACATAACAGGGACATGGGGGACTCTGTGAACAGACTGGATGTATCAAGTTAATACTAATATTGGGGATGAACTGGAACATATATGAGATGGATTTCTGGCTAAGAAACTATCTTGTGGGAAGGCTATTTTAGATTTGGTACTGCACACTGAGAAAGAGTTAATTAATTAATAAAGTTGCTGTAAAGTGGCATATAGGAAAGAGTAACCATAATGTAATGGAATGTTATGTTACATTCAAAATCTGAGGTTTTTAACCTGATCAAAGGAAATAACGAAAACATTAGGATTGTTAGAGAACCAACTACACCCATTGTGGTGCCTAGGTCAAGGCTAACATTTGAAGAACTATTATAAGATTTAAAATAAATGCACACTGTACACATTTGTTATTCTTTCAGCATGGAAACTGACCCTTTGCCCTTACTCATCGATGAAGAGCAAGGGTTCTACCCTGAGCAAGACCCATTTGTTTATGTTTACCCACATCCTTCTACTGTTCCCAACCCATGCATCTGCCCAATTGTCTTTTAGATGTTGTAATTGTACCCGTTTCTACCACTTCCTCTAGGAACTCATTCCATATCCCTACTTCCATCTGTATGAAAAAGATTCCCCTTAGGTCCTTTTTAATTCCCCCTCCCCACTATGAACCAACATCATTTACTCTAGTTATAGACTCCTCTGCCCTGGAAAAACAAATGTGACCATCCAGTTTATGAATGCCCCCTATGGAACTTCTGTAAAGTCACCCCTTAGTGTCCTTCATTCAAGGGGAAACAATCCCAGACTATCTAGTCTCTCCTTATAACACAATCTCTGCAGTCCTGGTAGCATCTTTGTGATTCTTTTCTCCATCCTTTCTAGCTTAATCACATTCTTTTGTAGAATGGCAATCGGAACTGGAGACAATAACCCTGGTACGATCTCACCAACAGTTGTCCGGTTGTAAGGTGATGCCCAACTCTTGTAAGCAGTGCCCTGAACGATGAGGGCAAGCACAGCATATGCCTTCTTCACAACCCTAACTGTGTGGCTGCTTTCAGGGAACTATATACCTGCATCATACACAAAGTGCTGGAGGAACTGAGGCCAGGCGGCACCTATGTAAAAGATTATAGTCAACGTTTCATCAGGACTGATATATACCTGTAACCCTTAGATCTCTCTGTACTACAAGAACTAGTAAAGTTGAGGAGATTGGTGCATGCATCCCAAGATTTCACAATTCACATTGTCAGCTGGTTTGATGGGAACAAATATAATATTTCCAAGTCTAGAGTATTGTGTACAAATCTGGGCCCTTACCTTAAGGCAGCACACTGATGCAGTAATTTGTGTTGCTGCCTCAAAGATTCATTGGGGTAGTTTAGATCTCAATCTTTGTTTGCTGCCTATGCAGAACTTGCATCAGGTGGGCTTTCCCAAGTTCTTGGCTTTCCTCTCACGTTCCGTGGATGTGCTGGCAGGTTAAGGTGCTTCTGGAAACCACCTCCAGCTTAGATAAGTGGTATTAGCAGAATAATCTTGGAACTTAGTGTTTCCATCATGGGTGACTATGTTTTTTGGGATGCCACAGCAGCAAAATCTGAACTCTTCACCTTAACAGCTCCAAATCCATACCTTTCTTTCCTTATTAAAGATGTTCTTTGAAACCTACTTCTGTGGCCCGGCTTTAGTATCTGCTCTGATATTTTTTCATGAACATTGCTGCCAATTTTTAATAATGCTACTGTGAAGCACCTTGGGCTATTTTATAAATCAAAGGCATTAAATAAATGAAAGTTTGCTGTTTTATACGCTTTTAAAAATCAGTACTGTACTCTACGCGAACAAAAAAGCAAATTCTGTTCAAGCAAGCTTTCTCAAAACATGTTTTGAAGTTGAAATTTATGGGTCTTGTTTCAGAAAATGTCTTACTTTATTTTGTGCATATTAGTATCTGAAATAGCCAGTTGAGAAGCTGGGCAGTATGTTTGTTCTGCTGGTCTCTTCATACAAGGTTGAAGATAAGCAAATATGAAAATTACCAATCAACTTCTTAAGGCATTTAGTTCTGCATTATATACAGCAAGAGTTGCTAGAGATGAATTTATGTGTACAAGGGTGAAAATAACTTTGGAAATTGTAAGTGTGTCCAAGCTAAATTGCTGGAGCCCTCTGACCTGACGTGTGCTGGTTCCTTTAAAGATTAACAACTTAGGCATTCCTGGAACTGCAGTCAAAGTAAGCTGTTAGTGAAAGAAAGGGAGAGAATTAGGGTGGCAGAAAGGTAGTGAAGGAAAGGAAATTACTTGTGGAATGTTTGTAATCATTTAAACAACTCATCAGTGAGAGAAAAGGGTAATAAAGTTAACAGAAATTACCAGAAAAAATAAATTACTCCTGGAATACATGTATTCACTCACTTGGATCTAAAAGATTGTAATTAAAAGTAGTTGAAAGATCTGACAAGTTTATACTATAACACTTATGATATGATCTATAAATTAAAGATGATTCACCTGCCTATATTAATAAGATCATTAACTATTAGTTTAATTGGAGTTGTTATATCATCAGATCAGATTTCATATTTTCAAATGAAAATGGTTCTTTCTGAATTTCATGAAGTACTTGTTATATGAGTTAGGGTCCATTATCAATACGATCCCTGGGGGCTTCAGTCAGACAAGAAATTTGCCCTCCATGTATTTTTTCATCACTTTTCCATTTGACTTTGTTAACAGCCTTGAATAAATCATGCTTTAAGGCATAGATTTGAGGCAGACCACACAGAACTCACAGGAAGCAACAAGAGCTGTCAGTCATTTATAGTAACCAAGCAAACTTCAGTGCCTCAGCAATACTCTCTGCCTTAGTTTATGGATTCAACCACTACTTTTTTTTATGAATTCCTTAACTTACAGCAAATATTTTTCTCTTGTTTCTGACCTTCCACTGTTTAATTAATAGAGCCGTCAGATTATTGTTATTGAATCAATATATTGTCAGCAGAGACTGTTGAAAAGGAATGGAGCAGAATCATTATTGCCAATAACATAAATGTAACTATGTAACTTATGGTCATAACTTTAACTCCAAAAGACATAAAAATAAAATAAATAAATCATTATGAAAATTAAAAACCTGTAAAAAGACGCCTGTAACATATGCTTACCATCACATTATTTCAGCATGTCTTAATTTTAATATATCAGAGGTACTGTCATAATTATCTTCAGCTGTGAGTGGATGCTCATGGCATGGCATTATTTGTCTAGAGACACCACAAAACTTTAGGGTGTCAGATCAAACTTTTTGCGAATGATCTGTTCCCACTATCCACTTTAATCTAAAAAAAATCAATATTCCTCTTTTTGAATGCCATTCATGAAATTCTTTCAAATTAGCAAGGGCAGTGAGCTTGCTCTGGGTTGGGGGCAAAACAAGAGTGGCTTGGGGTAGTGCTACCATTGTCTAAAGATGGCTAGTTCTGAAGGAGGTGGTATCTGCTGAAGTAATCAACATGAAATAAACCTCAAAACCTAATCTGACGATCAGTGCAGACTCGATGTTCTGAGGGGTCTGCATCTGTGCTGTGCTGTATCTATCTGAGATTCCATGTGACATCATAAATCTGCACACTATAAAGGCACACAGCAGAGATTCAGAGTGAATAGCTATAAGCTAGTGGTTTCACGCTATAATGGCACCAGAGACCAAGGTCAATTTCCTGTCGCTGTCTGTAAGGAGTTTGTATATTCTCCCTCCAGGTCCTTTGGTTTCCTTCCACACTCCAAAAACATACAGGTTAGTAGGTTAACACAAGGAAATCTGCAGATGCTGGAAATTCAAGCAACACACACAAAATGCTGGTGGAACACAGCAGGCCAGGCAGCATCTATGGAAAAGAGTACAGTCGATGTTTTGTGTTGAGACCCTTCGTCAGGACTAATGGAAAAAAGCGATAGTAAGAGATTTGAAAGTGGGAGGGGGAGACCTGAAATGATAGGAGAAGACTGGAGGGGGATGGATGAAGCTAAGAGCTGGGAAGTTGATTGGCAAAAGGGATACAGAGCTGGAGAAGGGGGTGTATCATAGGATGGAAGGACAGCAGGTTAATTGATCACATGGGTGTAATTGGCCAGTGCTGGCTCGTTGAGCCAGAAGGTGCTGTTACTGTGCTGTATCTCTAAATAAATAAGTAAATAGATAGATAAAATAACATTGACTGCTGCCGACAAAGTAGAAAGCCACATGGACTTGCCTTACCTGTTGATGTCTTGCCTAGCATTCTACTCTTAACCATTGTCTATCCAGGTGAAGAATATCACCAGTTACCTACTCACAGAAATTTAGACTGGCTTCCCTTCCTGTCACTGGAGCTTTTGCTAAAATATCAACAAAAGAACTTATTTCCTGAAGTAAGTGAAAGTTATTGGCTTTGACACCATGACAGCATTTATCTGCTTGTTACGTTAAGGAGTGCAGTTGAACTCACAACAGCCTGCAGCAAGATACTTCACTGCCTGGAGTGATGTTCAGCCAAGGAAAGATGCTTATGGTTAGCAGCAGCCATTCATCTCACTTTCAAAGCATTTTTAACAAGAGTTCCTTAGAAGTTACCGGGCTCAGTCATACGTGGCTTCATCATGAAAGATACTCCTTTGATTTGAAGTTTGGAGGTCGCTGATCGTTCCAGCGGTCTGCAGTCTCTGAGAGGATTCCAGTAGGCAGAGCCGGTATGCCCGAACCTTGTGGCAAAAGGACTGCAAGCCGATGTTCGACTCCATTTTGCCGATTGGAGCTTCCATTGTCCGTTGGTTAAAGCGACGGGAGAGATCGAAGCATTGAGGCGAATGCGGAAGGTGAGCACTGGCTGCATGCCTTTTGATTGTAGGTGGGAACGCTCTGTTGCCGGAGAGGGGAGACTGCCTTTTTATCACTGGTAAGATCGGTCTGCTGCCAGAGAGTAAAGGCCTACTGTTGTGCCTGGAGAATGTTACACAGGTCTTCTGCTTTTTAGATATGGACTTGGACCATAGACAGTTTTTACAGTCTTGTAGGTTTTTTTTATATTCTGAGTTTTACGACCGAACTTCCTTGTGTTATTTGAGTGTGTGCAGGAGGGAAATTGGAGGTCGATGTTCCTATTCCGTTTTAGTTCATTTTTTTTGTGCAGGGAGGAGGGAATTGGGGGTTAATGATTGTGCTGCCGTTCGTTTCTTTCTTGGATTCATGGCTATCTGAAGAAGAAGAACTTCAGAGTTGTATACCTTGCGCGCACACACGTACGCGCGCACACACACACACACACACACACACACACACACACACACACACACACACACGCACACTTTGATAATGGATGAACCTTTGAACTTCTTTTACTAGATAAGGTCTGAAATTTCCTGAACAGCTCCTCTGACCATTACAACAATCTACACTGTAGACATGCTCTGGTTGATGAACAATACATATAAGTTGTGTTTCCCAAGCACCAGGCAATGATCTTCTTCAGCAAACGTCTAACTACATCCACTTGATAGTGAATAGTTATACCTTCACCAAATCTCGCACCATCGCTATACTGGGAGAGATGCTGTTGACCTGAAACATAACTGAAATAACCATGAATGAGGACAAGATCATGACAGAAGCTGAGAATTCCCTCATTCACATCATAAGACCATAAGATACAAGAGCAGAATTAGGCCATTCTGTCCATCAGGGCTGTGTGTGTGTGTGTGTGTGTGTGTGTGCACCTTAACTCCTGGTGGAGTCGTTGGGGCGCCGTCATGACAAGCTTTTTGCATTGATCTTTTTGGTGATTGCTCATCATATGGCTTGGGCATCTGGCAGATGGCAGAGCCCATCACTCTCCAGGTTTTTTTTACGAGGTTGAGTTGCTAGCTCGACACTCAACCCAGGGCACGGATGAAGAGTGTGCAAGGGAGTCGGCCAGATTTGAACTCGGGGCCTCTCGCCCTGAAGTCCAGTGCAGATGTCACTATGCAACCATGTAATCATAGATTTATTGTTCCATCTCATTCCTATTCTACTGCCTTCTCCACATAATCTTTGGCACTCATAGCCATCAAGAACCTATCAACCTCTGCTTTAGATATACTAATGTGTTGGCCTCCACAGCTGCCTATGGCAATGAACTCAGAATCAGAATCAAGTTTAATATCACCTACATATGTCGTGAAATTTGTCAACTTTGTGGCAGAGGTACAATGCAGTACATGATGATATAGAAAGAAATCTGAAATACAGTAAGTATATACATGTATATCAAATAGTTAAATTTAAAATAGTGCAAAAACAGAAATAAAAGCGTAGTGAAGTTGTGTTCATAGTTTCAACGTCCATTCAGAAATCAGATGGCAGAGGGAAAGAAGCTGTTCCTGAGTCACTGAGTGTGTGCCTTCAGGCTTCTGTACCTCCTTCCTGATAGTAACACTGAGAAGAGGGCATGTCCTGGGTGGTAGGGGTTCTTCATGATGCCTTTTTGAGGCACCACTCCTTGAAGATGCTTTGGAGACTAGAGTCTAGTACCCAAGATGGAGCTGACTAATGTTACAAATCTGCAGCTTCTTTCAGTCCTGTGCAGTAGCACATACCAGATGGCGATGCAGCCAGTCAGCATGCTCTCCACTGTACATCTGTTGAAATTTTTGAGTGTTTTAGCTGATATTCTGAATCTTCTCAAACTCCTAATGAAATATAGCCACTGTCTTTCCTTCTTTATAGCTGCATCTATATGTTGGGACCAGGTTAGGTCCTCAGAGATATTTACATCCAGGACCTTGAAATTGCTCACTCTCTCCACTTCTGATTCCTCCATGAGATTTGGTCTGTGTTTCCTCATCTTACCCTTTCTAAAGTCCACAATCAGCTCTTTGATCTTACTGACATAAAGTGCAAGGTTGTTGCTGTGACACCACTCAAGTAACAGGTATGTCTCACTTCTGTACGCCCTTTCACCTGCATCTGTGATTCTGCCGGCATCAGCAAATTTATAGATGCCATTTGAGCTATGCCTACCCACACAGTCATGGGTGTAGAGAGAGTAGAGCAGCGGGCTAAGCACACACTCTTGAGGTGTGCTTGTCATGGTCCCTTCTGGCACCTTGCTATTTATCTCAGGAAATGGGCCTCAATCACCTCCAATCATTTCCAGGTTCCACTAAACTACAGACACCTGCTTCCTATTAGGAACTGCAGGATAAAGACCCTGTGATCACAACAAGGAACTGCCAGTTCATTGGTTGACTCGTATACGAGTAACCTCGTTCCATGGTTCTTAGGACTATCAGTTCTAAGTTTGGCATCATTCCTGAATTTGCTACTAAAACCAAGTCTCCAGGTAAAGACTCCCTTGGCACCCATTCCATGCTCGCTATGACCGTAATGTCTCCTGACTCAGCCTCCACAGCCGTATTCAGCACTTGGGTTTGTTCCACCGCCACCTCCTTGCAACAGTGCCAGTGTTGATTGTCAGCAATGTGGATATGTTATTACCAATCCACACAGATTGGTCTTCTGGTTAGGAAGTCGAGGATCCAGTTGTAGAGGCTGAGGATGTGTTTGGATCAGGACTGTAGGAATAATGGTGTAAAATGCTGTAATAGTCAATAAACAACATCTGGACACCTATTGTGTTGTTCAGGTGATCCAAGGCTGCATGGAGAACCAATGAGATTGCATCTGCTGTAGACCTGTTGTGAAGATAGGCAAATTGCAGTGGGTCCAGGTCTTGCTGAGACAGGAGTTCATTCTAAGCATGACCAATCTCTCAAAGCACTTCAGCACCCTCTGGCTAAAGAAATTTCTCCTCATCCCTTTTCTAAAGAGATGTCCTTCTGTTCTGAGCTGTGCTCTCTAGTGCTAGAATCTCCCACAACTAGAATCATCCTCTCCACAGTCCCTGGCATCCAACCAAAACCTGCCCTCTTTATTCCTGCTCTGCTATCTGCCGATCAACTATCTTCTATCCATGTCAGTTCCTTACCTTTATTACTTTGAACTCGTTTGTTTAGCAAACTCATGTTTAGCATCTTGTCAAAGACCAACTGAAAATCCAAGTAAATAATACCCACTGACTCTCGTTTGTCTATCCTGCCTGTTATTTCCTCAAAGAATTGGAACAGATTTTTTGAGCCGAGCTCTTCCCATTAAAGCAGCCCTGCTGACTTCGGCCATTTCTTTTTTCATGTGCTTCCCAGCCACATCATTAATAATGGACTCTAAAATCTTGCTAGCTACTGAAGTTGGGCTGATCAGTCAATATTTCTTGCCACTGCCCCCACCCTCTTAAAAGGTGGAGTGATACTTAGGATTTTCTAGTCCTGTGGAATCATTGCTGGCTCTCGAGATTCTTGAAATGCCTGTGCAATCTCTTCAGCTACCTCTTTCAGAACCGTGCGGTGTGGTCCTCGGGTCCAGCTGATTTATCCGCCGTCAGACCTTTCGGCTTCCCAAGCACCTTCTCCTTCGTGTTGGCGACCACACTCACTTCTGCCTCCCGTTTCTCTTGGCAATGTGGAGAGAGGTTCATTGCACAAGCCTTTCGAGGTTGTCTGGATTAGTGCAGATCCAATAACATCGAAAAAGCTCAAACCCAAACAACGCAATCCGCTTGATCTGCACTCCCTCTATCAGGCCAAGCAGCGGCACAAACGGTTGCTCAAGCCTGTTGCTCATGAGATTCATTGATGCAAATCAGCGAGGGTTCTTCCTAACATTCAGTGCTACTACTAAACATACTAAGTAAATCTAAGACTAAGTAAGTGCTACACCTGTCCCTACACCTCCTCTCCTACCACCATTGAGGGCCCCAAACAGTCCTTACAGGTGAAGCAACACTTCACTAGTGATTCTGTTGGGGTCATCTATTGCAACCGGTGCTCCCGGTGCGGCCTCCTCTACATCTGCGAGACCCGATGCAGATTGGGGGACCGCTTCGTCGAGCACCTACACTCTGTCCACCACAACGGACAGGATCTCCCGGCTGTCACCCACTTCAACTCTGCTTCACATTCCCATTCAGATATGTTCATGCATGGCCTCCTCTACTGCTATGATGAGCCAAACTCAGGTTGGAGGAGCAACACCTCATATACCGTCTGGGTAGTTTCCAGCCCCTTGGTATGAACATCGAATTCTCCAACTTCCGGTAAATCCCCCCCCCCCACCTCACCCTTCCCCATCCTACTTTCACTCTGCCTCCTCTTCCAGCTGCCTATCACCTCTCTCACGATTCTGCCTTCTTCATAGTGCTTTCCCCTTAGAGTCCTTCTTCACCTTTCCTGCCTATCCCCTCCCCCACCCCTTGATCATTCCCCTTACTGGTTTTTCACCTGGCACCTACCAGCCTTCTCCTTCCCACCTTCCCCCACCTTCTTTTTAGGGCACCTGCTCCGTCCCTCTTCAGTACTGACGAAGGGTCTCGGCCCGAAACCTTGACTGCTCCTTTCAACGGATGCTGTCCGACCTGCTGAGTTCCTCCAGCTTGTTGTACGTGTTGATTTGACCACAGCATCTGCAGTGTACTTCGTGTTTACTAAAAAGAAAAAGACTGGAGTTGCTAGAACATAATGAGCACCGAGTTTTCCTTAACACGGATCGCGCACGTTGTCTTGCCTTCTGATAGCTGTGGTAAAAACTCCTGCAACTCGCTGCTTAAGGTGTGATAGAAGTGATAGAACTGCAGTTCCTCCGCCCTTTAAAGGATAGGTAGGGGCGAAGCAATACATTCACATCTCGCGCCAATGAATACAATAAAATCAATTTGCGGTACCTTGAGTATGTTTATGTGAACTATAAGTAATCGTCAAAAACAAAGTTGTCACAACGTGAAAGAAAAACATTTAGAGGATGTTTATTTTGGGAACAATTGGAACTAGAAGAAAGTCGTCTCGTCGCGAATCCTAATACTGTCAACGCACGAGATGATAGGGCGCACACATCACCATTTGCGACCTGCACTGCCTTACTCTGACTGAAGCATGTTATTTTACACATCAGAAAGATTGAAAAGTGAACTTGTTTATCACTTGTTCACTCTTTAATATGTACTCTATATTTTCAATATGCAACTCAATAGCCTTTTGATCGGATCTACTTCACTATTTCCTTTTCGTGTTAGCAGCTGTCGAATCGCCAGAAATGAAATTCCCAGAAAACAAGAAACTGAGTTTTTTCGCCACAAAATTCGACACCGTTGCATCTTTCATGCTTAAGACGCGGCATACATCGGTCTACCTTCGTCATGGTAGAAATGTCAAGAATGGAGGCACCTTTGAATTCCCAAAACCATTGTTCGATGTCTTCGGAACGAGTTCTGTGGCATTCTCATACTTGTTGCGGCATCGTGAGATTCGGCTACCGTGGCTCTTGAGTTAACGCACCCTGGTGGAATCCGGCAATCTGTTACCGTTGCTGCATCCTTTTCTGAGTGGCACAGAAGATGTATAGCGTTTTAAAAAGACTGTGATGAGGATGGTGCTAGGTATATCATCAAACAATGATGGCGGAGCATAAACTCTGTACAGAGTATACCGTTGCTAGGTGTAGTGTAGTATTGGATACGGAGATGCAATAGCATTATTAATGGAACTTTCTATGTTATTAGTATACGACAGATGTTTTTGACAACAACATTTCTTAATTGGCGATTGTCAATTATACTGCCATTGAGATCAGGACTTTCATTTTTGGATGCATACATTTTTTTACCGCATGATTGGCCTTTAACGCCACAAGGAGACGCACACTGTGTTACGTTTACATATCCAGCTTAGTCTCGAGTGCTCCGAGCAAACTAAGCTCTCCGTGTGAAGAAATTTTCCCCAAGCAATCATTGTGACGGGATTAGATTTTAAGATGGAGAGGTCTTGTTCTTGTTACAGTTGCGCAAGGTGTTAGTTCACACCTGAATTATTTTGCATGGTTTTGATTTCCTTACTAATACGGAATACACTAAGTTTGGAGCCAGTCCAAAGGAGATTAATCAGGTTAATTCCATGAGAGGGTATCTTATCAAGAAAGGGAAGGCATTTTAATTCTACAATTCCTAGGATTTTACAAAAATGTAGGGTGAGCTGATTCAAACGTAAGATGCTAAAGGAGCCTCTCAGGGTAAATGTTGAGATGTTTCCATTTGCGGGAGACTCGCCGTCAAGGGTACAAAATTAACAAAACAAGGAACCCATCATTTAAACTAAGGTACGTAGGAACTTCGTTCCCCAGGGTAGTGAATCTCTGCCCTCTGGGGCGTTGGACGCCAGATCAGGTGGTGATGAAAGGCGGAGGAATTGAGGGCCACGAAGAACCGTCGCAGAAGAGAAGCTGTGAAAGCAGTGAGTGATTGGTTGTTTTAGTATATTTTACAACGAGGACATTGAAGGGAACTGATAGCCTACTCCCACTCATACTTCTTGCATCCATGTGTAATCAAAGTTAGTAGTAAGAGTTTGTGCTATTTTTTTTAAAGTTCCCAGAAGATTAAACCGACTGTGAAGAAACAGATTTGAAAGATGGCTGAAGTTGATCCATTTCTTGAACAAAGCCCAAGCGCTTCAGACTACCTACTGAACATGATCTCACGCCATCTGGCTTTAGAGCACTTGGGAATCGCACTGGACGCAGGCTCCCAAGTTACACAGACGCTCGCGTGTCCTTGCATAAGACGAATTGGTTTGCATCGCAAAATTGCGAGTATAACGGGAAGCCTCGAGTAACTTTAGCCAAGTTATTCGCTGGATTCTACAATCAATGCTGCTTTACAAAGCTGGAAAGGTTTTACACGCGAAAAGTATGCTGAAGCTCGGAAATGCGTTATTTTAGACCAGAAGTGAATCAGAGTGGAAATGTATCATTTTGTGATGGAATGGGTGTACACAAAACAAGGAGTTTATTGATTATGAGGCGCATTGCTGATATTTGCATGATGCAATTTGCGCCGCGCTTGTTGGTTTTGTGTTATGTTGCATCTTCAATTATGCGTATATTTTATACAACAGTAAAAATCTATTTACCAAGCCTTCCGAGGTTCAAATGCACCTATCAAACAAGATGTGTGCGAGTATTGCGGGACTGAATAATGCAGCGCTCTGATGTCTTTACTGCTTGAGCTCCAGATACACCGGTAATTGATCCACTTCAATCAGTTGCAACATCGTACGCTTTCATCTTTATTGCTGCGCCATCTTTCTTCCTGGCCTCAGTTAATTGCGCAGGTTTATCAGCCATAATTATTTCCCTTTTATGTTCCGAAAGTTATTATTTCATTCTTTTGAAATGAAATGGCAGCTGTATTAAAACATATTAATTAATTAATTTAAAAGTTCCATAATTAAACATAATTGCATTTGAGCAAAGTGATAGGACCTTGTGATTAGATTTCCACATAATGCTTAATTATTAGTTATTTATTTTTCCTTGCAGGCACTATTAACTACTTGATGATAATAAATAAGGTTGAATATTAAGTAGAACGCAGTGATTGGTTCCTTTGCTATATTTTGGAAATGCCGTTCCGTGCGTGAGGTCTCATCATGGATTCTTTCATAAAGTTAAATATGTACACAGATGAACTGCTATCGTCCCTGTGAAGGGAACGAAATATTAGGATTAGTTTTAGTCAATTACTTCAAGAGGAACTGCATGGGGAAAAAGTGAAAACCCACCGGCAATAGAAGTGGACACCTGCAAACTTCAGGAATTCAAACGCGGTGTTGCTTTAGAAGAGAAAATAGTTTTAATACAATAATCGTGCTCTTTTTTTCACGCGTTCGACCAGTTACTTACAGTTAATTTTGCCAGATTTCATTTCTGTGAGATGGCTTGGGGCGTTTGACTTCGTTAATATTAATATACAAATCCAAGTTGTAGTTAATGTTCGGTTTGGAAGGAAGCAGGGACGCTACATTATACAGGAAAGGTAGGGGACAGAAAATGTAATATTTCACCATTTCTAACTATATTACTTGGATTCGTGTATTACAATGTTGAAACTAGTTAGCATCCTACGCACTTGAAATACTAAGTCATATCCTTGCGATTTAGAGCTGAGGACGCAACGAACGGTGCTGATAACAAATCTGCAGGTGGAACTCACTAGGTCGAGGTGGAAGACGAGAAGGGAGTTGGCGACGTTTCGCGTGGAAACCCTGCATCAGGATTGATAATAAGCTCCACCAGTTTCCATTTCGACCACGTTTCCTTATTCCGCGCCACTGAGAAAAGTATTAACAGCTGCATATAGCCGCGTGGCCAGTGCATTCAAGATGCTTTATCGAAGGCAAGCCAGAAAATGCTTGTCTTTGATGAAAGGCACCGCAATCTTAAAATAATTACAATAGATCGTTTAGTTCCCCCCCCCCCCCCCCTCCCCACACACACACAGTATTTTAGTTTAGGGGATTACAAGAGATATTTTATCAATTGAATGTGCAGATATTTAGTAGTTCCAACTTTAATTGCACTATCAAATCGATTGTGGGTTGCTTGATGTCGGGAATGTATTATAATTCTTGAATATCTGGTAGTGGGTTTAATAAATTAAATCGCACTAAAACGACAAACAAGAGAAAATCTGCAGATGCTGGAAATTCAAGCAACACACACAAAATGCTGGAGGAGCTCAGCAGGCCAGGCAGCGTCTATGGAAACAAAGAAAATACAGTCGATGACTCGGCCCGAAACGTCGACTGTACTTTTTTTCCCCATAGACACTGCCTGGCCTGCTGGGTTCCTCCAGCATTTTGTGTGTGTTGCCAAGAAATAAAATGGAGTTGGCAGGTGCAGATGCAGCTTTTGCATTCAATGCAAAAAACGTAACGGAGTGCATGCATCATACCTTGTAATTTCAACAATCGTGATTCTTTAAGACTTTTAAAAGATTGAGCCCTTAATAATATGAATGAAATTATCTCGATAAAAAGCGAACACAATTATAGCAGTCTAATTTGTTACCGTGATTATTTCCGGTGCATTGAGGAGGAGAAGTTAAATATTTATAATTTTCCGAATATTTCAGTACGAGCTTCTTGAGAACTATGCGCAAACACATGACTCTGTTTTGAATGGTAACCATATCAATGATAAATATCACGGTAGGATTGGAGTACAGCAAAGGTAATTTGCCCCAAATAAAAATTCAGAGCGTCATTTTCTAACCAATCAGTATATTAAAAATTGCGGAGAGTCTGCAAAATGATCCATTCTCAGGATCTCTCTGGGATGCACATTTAGTATTACGGTGATTTCTCATACTTCGACAGCAAAGTATAACCGTCGGGAAGTCCCTAGGCATTACTATTTACCCCGCCCGCTTTTAATACGCAAATTTTGATTAAATTAGATTAAAAATTCAATCCCAAACCAGTTGTGATTCGGTTCTTCCAATTCAAATAATTTTAAAAGTGCTGTTTGGATACAATAGATCATGAAAAAGGGAGCGACTAACCGGGGGAGAAAACGGTCCAGAAATGTCAAGAAATATTTGTGGACTCAACTCTCACGTACCAGCTGATGAATAAGGCGATTTCGAAAACATTTCCAGTACCTGCAACGTCTACTACGTTGGGTTCGTAACTGAATACAGTTAAAGGATTTTAAAGCAAGCAAAATAAATAACCGTAGTTTGAAAACAAGTAGATATTCCTCGGGGGAGCACTTTGGTTTGGGTTGTTTTAAATTTACTTGCACCCTTTAACTTACCCACGCCCTCAGTTTTGCCCAGGTTTTGCTTTGTCTTTGGTGCTGGCCAAATTTAGAAGCGCGTTGCAAAATGTTACTAATGCTTACCGAACATATAACGTTCATGTCCCCGGTCCACTTTCAAATCGTTAACCCAGCGGAAGACACATCTCTGTACTACAACTTTGCAATTGTCTGGTAATTATTTCCTGTAACTTCCAGAAACATTTTGCTTTTACCAGTAATTGATTTAACGAAGTCCTCACTTCTAACACAGTCTAAATGTACTGCGTAGATAGAACGTGGTTACAATCAACGGGCGAAAGTGAAAGACGGCCGCATATTGTCAACACGGTTTCATTTCAGATTTATTGAAGTTTACCTATATTTACAAACAGCACCATTCGTGTTATTTTTATTTGGAACTAACAGCATCGGATCCCAAAACGTTATGCATTGTTTGATTTTGATTGTTATGTTAGAAAATATTGCAAACATAGAAATATGGAAACAAGCAGTCATGCGCAGTGACAACACTAAACTTGAATCTGTATTGCCAAACGTTCAACACAATCATAATACCGTTTTCCAGAAGGAAACATTCAGGCACAGCGTTTAATTAATAGTGGTTTTGTACAAACTATTAACAATCAGAAATAAATCATAATTACGATTTTTTTTAAAATGGCTTCTGAATCCGTCTCTTTACAAATGTCTGCATGCCAGTATCAGTCAACGCTTATAAAACAAATTAAAATAGTTGTACTATAAACCTCTCCTTTCAAGAGGCAGTCGAAATGGGGCACAAATAATACATAAACAGCGGGTTCTGATTCGTGCTAAGGTACAGTTACATCCAGCAAATAACGCCGCCAAGTTTTACAACAATAATCTCAATCGAAAAGATCAAACTATGACGCTGTTATAAATTCATAATTTATAGGGTACTTGGGAAAACCACACGGCCTTGTCAGCTCAAAGGAAGTTTCGGCTCGTATTGGAAGCCTGGCTGTTTGTCCTTCAGACAACCTGTCATTGTGAACAATTCGAAGAATTTCACTAAAATGCCAGGCGTTATTTCTGAAACCTTTTCCCCCATTGAAACTAACGTGGACACCGATTCTGAACGGTTCAGTTCCAACTTTCATTGCCGCCAGTTTAACGCTTTGAAAAATATTCCCCACCCCGCCCCCCTTCGCTGTACAGTAATCAAGATTTTACACATCTCTGTGTCAATCTAACTTTATAGGGAGTCAGGATTTGAGAAAGTAGCCTGTGTTAGCGATTTGAAATTGAAAACGCTGTGGTGTCGCTGCTCGCTGAATTGAAAACTAAGCGAGGAGGAAACTCGGAGAACTTATGTGAAGCTGTAGGCAAATAATTAAAATGTAAAGTAAATGGAAAAGAAAATAAAGAATTTAAACCTTAGCTTTATACCACACTTTTCTGGGGGGAGTGGGGAGAGACAGAGTGCACTGTAAAGTTGTTCACTCACCCGGTGTGCACGTTGAGGTAACGATCCTTCGCCTGCTTCTGAAGGCCGACGCCGCTCGGACACTATTTTAACAGAAACATTTCGAACTGGCGCCGACAGCCAGTAATCCTTCACAGCTGGTTTGTAAACTCTTTCCCGACTAACCCGCTGTCCCCTACCCCACCCCCAGCCTTTCCCCACAGCCGCCACTTCACCACAACCTTAAACTTAATTTCCTAAACGTTTGCCTCTACACTGCAAGCTGAAATCCAATCTCTGAAAAAAAAATCAGGTGTCTTTCTCTGGGGAGTTTGGGATTTATGTCACTCATCTCGCCTCTCCTCTCCCCCCACCCCCACACTTTTCATTTGGTTTGGCCATTTTAAAGCTTTAACCTCTTAATAATGAGCCCGCTGTCCCTTTACCTCCTAGCCATGTTAATTGTTACTGGATTCTGTGGCAGCCTGTAACTAGTCCAAGCAGCAATCTTAACAAACCTTGGGTTACTTTTCCAGACTGGTTATAAGTCAAGAACCTCTGTCCAGACCTGGATGTTTAAAAAAAACACACACACGTCTAATATACATGCGACTCCACGGCAACTTTATAAATAACGCATCAATATATATTATACTCAAAGCTCAAGGTTTTCAGCACCCGCTGCAAATTTCCTTTCATAAATAATTACAAACGTAATTTTAATGCAATAATAATATTCAGGCCAGTTTTATCCGTGATTAGGAAATGGAACAGATTCGCCAGTACTTTTTTTGTATTGAATAGTGGTAATAAGATGGATTAGAAAACTGCAAACAACCCAACGAACTGCGTGGTTTAATAATAACGGCAATAAGAAGAACGTGCTTATATTAGTCTGCATGGCCCCAAACTAATGAACCGAATTCAATAGGGGAAATGCTGGTAGGCGGGGGCTGGGAGGAGGATGGTGGGTGCGGAGGGGTAGGGGGTAGGGAGTGGTTGGTGTGAACTGTTTGAATGTGACTTTACACACGGTAAAATTTGACATGGATATATGAGGTGGAACATATCATTTCTCTACACCAACACTACTCATAAACCGTGCTTTTTTGTCAGATATCGTCGTTAAAACTAGATTGTACACGGCCTCTCTTTATTACTTACAACGACAAAGCACGATCTGCGCCTTACATATTGTAATCGGAACTGCACTTAATAATTCAACACCATTTTCAATCATAAAGCTTCAAGGAACTTGGGTGTATTTCATCCACCTCGCTGCAATTCCAATTTACATGTTAATATAGTAAATTGTTGGAATCCCAATTTTTTTCTCAGGCTTTTTTTTGGGTGGGCTGGGGGAGAGAGGAGTTTTGACTGTTGTTAAAGGACTAGTGGACTTTTCAAAGCATTGCATATTTTTGAGATTGGACTCGCTATTACTCAGTCACGGCTATATCTTTACACATGTGCAAATTGATATCATTTTCCAAGGCGTGAGGTGAAATAAATATTTCAAAGCTTTCTGTTGGTAAAATACGGTACAAAATTACAACTGTCTGTGAAATGCATAAATGGAATTTAATGATACTAGAGCAAACTGTTCACCACAATTAGAGTAGAAACAGCCTAATGCTGTGGTGCCATCAAAGACGGCCTTACTGAATCAGAGCCAAGTGGAGAGCAGCCACGATTATGATTAACTACACCTTCAACATTGTTTCTAAGGGACGGGGCTGAAGAGAAATCAATTAATCCAGATAATTTCCTGTTGTATATTTTCAGATTTTATTATGGCAATCTACACTGTACAACCCTGCTTCCGACATGCCGCGTGGAAGATAAATCGGTCGTTGTTTCTGATATTGACCAAAAAGTGGAGAAATAGCAAAGATAGTTCAGTTTTAAAAACTTACGTAGATAGTATTTATACTCTCCGTTTGGGTTTTGTTGTTTAAAAATCTATTCAGATAAAGCAAGTCTATGCAAAGCACAGTCATTTTTATGGCATGCTTAAAAATGGAGCTACTTTCTTTCGGGGTGAAATAATCCCAGACTAGAGGTAGGTTTACTTTGCTGTGGAGTTAGGAATGGACGTAATTTAAAACATTCCTTCATCTGGATTACAGCAATAAACATGCAAATTTTTGTTTAAACATTTTTTTAAAAATTATATTTATCAACGTATTGCAACATGTAACAATAATAGAATCAATTTCTATATATACACAAATCCACTTTCAAATGTTCAATATTAATAGTAAACTCAAGCTTAAAAAATCTTTCACGGATACCAGACTGCAGTACCCAATCAATTTAAAAACTCCTCAATATCTTGCAATTAAATATTTTTCTTTCGCTGGGAATTGAACAGAATGATGATTGAAATCCAAGAGAGTGGCAACTGGCAACCGGCGCGCACCATCAAGAGATTGCAGTAACATTTCACTGAAGCCTTTTGTTTCATCTGCCGTGAGTCTACATCAAATATCCAGTTATTTTTGCGTGTTACACGGGCCTATCAACTGCATATTGGCATGCATTAAGACTTGACCCTGGATTTTGCAAACTGCTGTATCCGAAGCCGCTGTGCTGTTTCGGTTTCAGTCTGAGACCGGCAAGGCCTGGGTTACAAGTGTCCCGGTAAACATAAGGAGGAGTCGGTGGCGCGTAAGGGCAGGCAGCCGAGGACATGGCCGAATTGAGAGAGGAACTGTTGAGATTATTAATGTTACTAAGGCTGGAGCCGGGCATCCCTGGTACAGCCGAATGCACCATTGTAGATTGCATTGTCATGGAGGAGATGGTGCTTGGAGCGGAGAACATAGACTGAGAAGATAATGGGTTCATTGAACTGAGAAATGGGAAGCTCTTGGAGGACAACGGGCCCGGGGCTAAGCTCTTCGCCGCCCAGTTGTTATAGCTATAACTGGTGTACATATCGTCGTAGGGCTGCATCAGGCCGTTAAACTGTGGCATAAATCCATTTTTACACAAATCCACCTGCTGGTTCCGTTCCCTTTTTCTCCACTTTGCTCTGCGGTTCTTGAACCAAACCTGTAGTGGAAGGCAGTGATAAGATTAAAAACAACTAGCACGGGTATGTTTGCATTCATACATGCTTCACGCAGACATGGAGTAACAAGAGGCGGGAAACTGCTTCTTCTATTTAAACTATCTAAATGGCAGAAACAACGAGCTGGCTCGTTAAAAAAAACGAACATTATACTGCTCCACTTTGACGTTTAATGCTTCAGGATTAAGAACAGACATAACACATACTATATATGAAAATAAAATAATGTAATTATCCACGAGAAGTCAATCAATCTGAAAATTTCAGGTGTAAGTAGAAGTCGAGTAATTGCAGTTTAATTTTACGCAATTCAACTGTCCATGCGACGAAAAAATCTAAGCCATCCGCTCTTGTCAAGTTTCCGTTTATCCCGAAGGCTTTCTTTTTTACTGTCTGCGATTTTATCGGTTTATAGTGAGCATTCAATGTGAGAAGATTCAAAATGATCAATTCAGAATTTCACTGAAGTGCGGGCGCGCTGGAAATGACGGGGGTGGGCGGGGGGGGGGGAGTTGGGGGAAGTAGTAGCACGGTAATGGATTCGGCCGTTTCAGGATCAACCCAATGTCCTGCTCTGAAACCTGCCAGGAATATACTGCAAAAAATCGTGATCTCTCTGATAAAAGATACTGAAATATTTATCGTTAATACTCCCAGCAACAATTGCTTAAATTCATCGTCAAGTTGATTGGACGCGTTTTATTTCCAGGAAGAAAAGGCAAAGTTGATCGAGAATCAATATTCTCCGGAGAAATTCATTACTTTTAATAATGATTGCTTGCCAGGAGGAAACGTAGTTATTAGGATCACCCGCCCGATTTTCAGTTATGGTCATAATTTCTCAGCATGTATGAAAGGTGGGCAAGGCTGTGATTGTCAGTACTAGCATTTCTCATGGCTCTTCTAGTCAGTTGTATAAACAGTGAAAATGATTCAATTGCATAATTAGGAACGATTTTTAAAACTACAGCAATTATACTATTCTTGTAATATTGTTTAGTACTAGCCTTTCTCATGGTTCTGGAAAATTGCTTTTTTGCAAAAGAATTCAATTATTGCATAATTAGGCATGGCATTTTAAAACAACGGCAGTTACACTGTTCTTGTAAAATTAATATAATTCGACATTCAGATTCACTGGTAAATATTTGTCTTGGGGAATTCTATAAAGTTTCGTAATTGCAAGGTTGGCAAAACTTACAAAGCACTAGGGTCTAATTTCACAGTCTGTAAAGTGCCAGACAATGAGGGTTATTGTCAATCTTGCACGTGAAAACACCGTGAAATGCAAGAGGTGCTCATTACTCGCTTGCAACACACAGGGGTTGTTTCCCTGGCAATCGATGTAACCGCCGTGAGCTCAGTAGGAATACACAGACATTCCCTGACAGCCAGTTCTCCCATCTGTACAGCTGACATGGCAATCTTCAGCTACATATTACAACTTGTCTGGTTACCAGTCAACGGAGTTCCAGCGGCAAACGCACGGGCTCATTTAAAAGGCGAGATGCATGCTGTAATTATTCTATGTGGATTATAATATTGGTGCTCATCGATCTTCATTCCCAAGAGAAGGTCTGAATGCTCATTTGGTCTTGCTTATATCCAAGTGACATCAATTTCATCAAGTACGGATTAGGCCAGTTCTAAAGTTCGGAGTTCCACCCATCTTGACTGTTTAGCTACACCATAAATGCGGGATGACAAGTAAACACGTGAGATGTTTACAGTGAAGTGTAGCATCAGTTATGGAAGTGAATTTGTAGTACATGCAGTTTATTCGGTAGTTTTAAAAATAGACATAAATAGGACTGATGAAGAAATTGAGAGTACTCACTCTGACCCTGGCCTCGGTAAGGTTCGTCCAAACGGCGATTTCCTCCCTCATTGACATGTCGGGATAGCGGTTCCGCTGGAAGGTCGCTTCCAGCTCCTGCAGCTGCTGACTGGTGAAATGCGTTCTTTGACGCCGCTGCCTTTTCTTCTTGGATGGGTCATCAGTACCACAATCTTCCGTTTTGTTTTGCATCAATTTATCTTTATCTGTTAAACACGATCAAAGTATGTAACTTTTTCACAGCACACTGAACCAGCCGGCAACATGTCTTTACTTATAATAAGGACAAAATCGTCCAATATTGCATTTTTAAGAACAATTTATTATGGTAAACAAGTCGCACCAGGAGTACAAGAGTGACACATGAGCGAGGTGGGTAATAGTAATGAGTGACCGGCATTGATTTTCATTGACTAACTGCCATTATTGTTAATATTGGTCTTACGCTTGCGACAGGCGTGCATTATGGTGGAGGGGAAAATATGTCACGTAAAGTTAACGCTAGCTTATAAATAGTTAACATCAATTTTTATGCTGAGTGCTTATAGCACAAAACCTTGTCAATTTGTCATACAATTGTTACAGGCAAATACTTTGATCAATAATCCATTCATAAACAGGCCGGAAAAGGCAGTCTGATGGGCAACACGTAAACGTGTTTTATTCCGTCAGTCTACCCACGCCTGTGTTAAATATTAACATTTAAGAGGTTTAATTATGACAGCTTTTATCTTTCGATGATGCCTTTATCTTGGTTCATTATGCAATGAAGAATCCGAGGCGGGGGAAAGCAGTTTCAGTTCAATGTGAGTTTTACTTTTCCTCATGCACTAGTTATCGACAGACATTATTCGGAAAATTTGATACCAAAAATAGCTCATAAGTTAGTTTCCCCCTTCGCAGCACTTATTGTATCAGCAAAAGCAACCCGATTCACCCATTACCTGCAGCCTCGGTGTCAGAGGAGTCGCTCGCCGTGTTTTCCAGCCGCTCTCTGCTTTCCGCCGCCCTCAGCAACGGGAAACTGGAAGCAGCCATGTCACAATTCGCTTGTGGTCTTCCGCTTTCAGCGAGGCGCTCCACATTCATCGCACCTTTAAAAATAGTTCACCGTTCTTTATGCCTGATTCAATTCATTGATCATTTAAATCCGCAGGATAAGATCCGAAAGTTCAGTTCTAAGAAATATATATGGTTCCTTCACTGAAACATGATGCCCTTTCTAACAGTCAGGCTGGGTGTTCCAGCCTAACATTTCAAGCCTGCTGGATAGTTGGAGAGGCGGCAGCTGGATTTGTAAACTGCCGAGAGCAGCAATGACTCGCCTGGATAAAGTGGCGGAGCTGTTATAGAACTCCTCCCACTGCTAGAAGATTCCTCCTTGCTTTTGCTGATGAGTCACCACCCACAAAACATCAGACCAGCACTGAGCTAATCTGGGGAAACAAAATTGTAGGCTTCGCCAAAGCACAAGATTCAACTCAATAGGACCCGTTAAGTAAAATCCGATTGTAAAGCAGTGTTTAATAATTCGATTCTCAAACTCTGTAGAACGTTGGGTTGCCATTAATTGCAATTCAATTTTGGAAAAGATGTAATAAATACTCAAGAACATGGCATCTTTTAGCTCTTTTTTTCCTGCAATTATATTCCCTGCTCAAAATTATTGTACCGTGAATTATAATACAATATATCACACTAGAAGTTCAATTAGGAATAATCCTGGATTTGGGCAGTCAATGATCACCTAATCTGTTTGCAAAACCAAAATCAACATAGACCTGATAGAAATTGGGTGGGGATTATCTGAAGCATTTAGTGGACTTCATCGTTCACCGTCATTATACAGCATCTTCTATGCTGCCCTTCTGGAACAATTCATCAAGATCGCTGAAATGTAATAATTCACTCTGCTTTGCTTTCAGCAACCGATTTCTGGCTTAATATAACAAAAAAACCCTAGTTCAATAGAATTATTCAATCTTGCAATCTTTGTATTGTTAAATCCAATTGATTTATCTTTTATGATGGCCAATGAACTCAGGCATCTAGGACAAATCTCTGTGGACAAATCGACAAATCGAGGAGTACATGCAGGATGAGATTGGACAAGGACGGGACACACGGTAGCATCTGCCGCAAAAAGGAGCTGGCGGTGTGGACTAAATTCTAGTTAGCGAGACAGAGGAATTAGCCAAAAAGTAATCCCTGCTCTACAGCTGAATATACTTATGACTTCATACGTGTGAAAATATGATTTCCATTCCCACAGACTTCGGGACCTCATGTGTAATATAGGCACATAGAGAAGGCAGGCCATATTTATTATCAAAATTTCCCCCCGAACCTGTAAAACAAATATATTCAAAATATATCCATTGTAGGCTTTTATTTTACCTAGAAATGGCTAAATTATTGCCTCCTGTGGGACAAAAAGTGGATTAGCTACAGTGCGCTGTACCGGTTTAAGTAGGCAGTTATATGGGTACAATTTATTCCAGTGAGAAAGGATGGTTTCCCGCTGCTTAAAAGTATTTATTTTGGGTAGTTCAAGTTGCGAGAGAACCCAGTGAACAGGGATTTGGGAGAAGTCAAGAAAAGTATCAGAAACTAATTGGAGTCCTAAAATTAATATCTGATATCTGAACGTATTTTACAAATGGTTTAAATGGCACGAACAAAGCAGGAGAACGATCCGTCAAGTAATTTGGACTTTGTATTACATCGCAATCATAAACATCGCGTTTTTCTATACCTATTGCGTGAGGTGAGCTATTTGTAGCCTTGGGACTATTTAAGTTTCATGTTTTGTTTTGCAACAGCGCTGAAATCTTTATTCGTTTCCATTCCGTTCACAAGTTCCATCGCCGCATGGCTATGTAAAACGGAACCTGTCAGAACAATTCATGGTCACCATAAATACTATCTGACTAACCAACTAATCACTAACCCCAGTTACTAGACATTTCCAACACAGTTTTAAATTGAATATTTAATTTTCATGTGCTCAACGTTTCGAAAGATTTTTCTGAATTGACAGTTTGATTGGGTAAATAGATACTTATTTCACTCAGATACCTGGCTGTACCTGATCAATATCACTGCCAATGCTTGGAATACCAATCTCTAAGTAATTCGGGAACAAACTGTCATATAGTTGGATTCTTGGAATCATAGTTTTATTTCAGTTAGTGTTTCTTTGAAGAGCGGGTCAATTCAAGTTTCATTAATATAACCCCATCAACAGTACATTTAATTCTGGAGTTTTGATTGCTAATACCACTGCATTAAATTTAGTTTTGCAAAACTTTATATTACCATGGTTCTTTTCTGAATAACTACAGTTTAGGATCTCATTAAATTGAATCCAAGGGTATGAATCACTGAGCAAGTTTCGTTACTGGCTTCTAAAATTACACAATATTGAGAATCAGAATTAGGTTTAATATCACTGGCATATGTTGTGAAATTTGATTATTTACAGCAGCAATACATAATAATTAAAAAAAAACTATAAATTACAACTACATGTATGTATGTGGAGCAAAAAGAGAGCAAAACAAAAGTGAGGCAGGGTAGATGGGTTCATTGCCCATTCAGAAATCTGCATCATTGCTATATTTTTAAGGATTATATATCACAATTCATACATTGTTTATGGTTTTCTTTTTTCTGATACAGTAAGTAATATACTTCATTGACTTCATAAATTAGTGACTTACAGCAGAATTTATGCAATTTCACTTATTTGCATAAAAGTGGTGCAAATTGTCAAATGCATCTTTTACTGAGATAAAGCCTTCATAAATATACTGCGGCTGCTGGAGATCAGATTACTTCATTAGTGTAACAATATTTCTGATGATATATTAATGTTGAATACAAATTTAAAATTCGAACAAATATGTATTTGAGAAGAAGTGCTTCTCAGAGATGCTTGTATCATGTTTTTCTCAACTGTAACGTTGTCAACTCTTTGTTAAACCTCACTCTTGAATTCAAATAAGTAATTCAAAATGGGCAGTGCTTTGCTGGAGATAATATCTTTCAGATGAGATGTTGAGCCAAAGATTTTATGTCTTCTCATTTGAGTACAAAGTGTCCCAAACTTGAAAAATATTAGGGAATTTCTCATGATTTCTAGAGCAAATTTTTATCTCTTCACAAACAACTTCTGATGTAAAATTGGCAATATTTTACATTTTTTGTACTCCATCATTTATAAAGTAATCTGAAGAGCCCGCAGAGAATGGAAGTTGATACACACAAGTCATTTCTTTCTGAGCAGTTACAGTATATTTTAATGTAGGTTGAGTAAAGAAGGTGGCTGTCAGATAATTATAAATTCTGCTTCTTGTATCATAACATGCACCGGATTACCCATCACCTAAGTATCTGCTGACTTCCAGCGACTTCTAACTAAACATGTCCTTGTTTTTATACTCCATCCTCATATTTAAGAATCACTCCATGGGCTTGACTCTCACTAACACTTATTCTGAACTATCTGCATTCTTCAAGTTCTGACATCTCGATACATCTTAAATGTAGTTGCTATAAAACAAGCTGCTCTGCTTTTCTGCGGTCAAACACACAAACGCCGATTTAAAAAAAATCATCCTTTAAGCATTGCCTGATCTCTTTGAACAATTCAACTGCACGAAAACTCAATGAGTTTTGGTCTTAAATTCTATTTGATAGCGTGCCAGTGAGGTTCTATTTACAGGTAAAATGCAAGTCGATTTTTGCAGCTGGAAATAATTTTATTATTAACTACAGACACAATTTGCTTTGGGTAAGTTCCGAATCAAATAGAAAATTATATGAGGAAATGGAAATGTGCCCTGCAAAGGATGAGATCTGCATAACAAATTGGAATTCTATCAGCCTTTTGCTGGGGATCAACAATGAAAGTGTTCTGTGTACAATCCTCAAATGAATTTTTATTGGCAATCGAATATAACCCGGGAAGAAGGTTATACAAAAGTGCTGTAAATTATACAAGCAAATCTAACAAATATCAAAACGCATAGGGAAAATTAGTCTAGTTTGATGGATCAGCTTGTACTCTCATCTGGCATTGCACAGAATGAGAATGATTGATTGATAGTGAAGGCACAACTGTAAAATGGAATCAGAATGGTCAGGGCTTTCAGATTAAATAATGATTTTCAAAAGTTAATTCTGAACACCATTTGAACCTACAGTGGTGATTACATGACAGTCAACAAACTGTAGGCATGGCATATAGTGTTTATAGTATGAAAATATAATTTTGTACACAAATTTCTACCTTATAACATAAGCAATGGAAAGATTAATATGAATTTAATGAAGTAATCAACATTTTATCGATATTACTTCAACACCTAAATTGGACATTGCTATTTTTCAAATTACACAAATTATAATATTAATGAGGCATTAAATTAGACGTGATATTAACTAATTTTATACAGAGTCCAGCATTTACTTTACGTCATGGATAAGATACACTATAATGTAATTGATTTAGAAATTTATGACTAAATATTCAAATTGGTTTTTATTTGCATATCAGTTGGAGCTGTAATTTTTCAAGTAAATCATACCAGTTGCAAAATCTTTCACAAATCTATATCAATTCTTTCTTCAATAAATTGGCATTAAGGACATGACAAACATCAGTTAACGTATTATTTTTGCAAATGTCGCAACACTTGACCCATAGGGATGACATAAATTGTACTTAAGACAAATTGATGTAAGAAAGAGCTATTAACATAACAACATGAATAACTGATGGAGTTCTTTGGAAAAAAAATAGACAGAAGGGTGGGATTTTGATACTGTAATCAATCATTTTAATCATTTTTAAAGTTACATTCACTGACCATTTAACAATCCACTCGTACAATTTAACAAAATTACTATATCATAATTTTCTCCCTTCTGTAATCTTTCTGATACAATAAAAGCAGATATTCACAACCATTTTAAGTTTATTTATCCAATCTACATAAAATAACAAAAAAGTTGATAGTAGAGAAAAGAGAATATATTTTATCTTCTGCAAATTCATATTCTATAGCATGAAATATTTAAGGGTTTGCATAGAAATAACATCGCTGATAACCTCAATACTGCCAGATGATATTTTATTCTATCAGTATCCCGTGGAATTCATATGAACAAAACTTGCACACAGATGGTATTTAACAAAATGAAAACTATGGCAAGTTAAGCAGAGACAAGATTAAAACTGTTTTAGAAAGAACTTAATTCATCAATGAGAAAGATAATAAAGCACCCGAATCGACTTCTTCATGTTTACAATAGTATGAGAGTTTTAAAATGATCATACTATTATGAATATGAAAGGCTTTTCATTTTTTTTGTATTTACATACAATAACAATTATTTTAAAGGAAGTTATATCATTAACAATGTGTAACATCTTGTTCAATCCGAATTTAATCATTACATCATGAATGGCTACACGTCCAGCTACCAAAACTCTAAACTCAGAAATAATTTTATTATTTTTCTTTCCTCCTTGAAGATTCCCCTTGAACATTCTTTTTGACCAAGGTTTTGTTGAACTATAGTAATTTTGCTTGATGTGGCTCCTTGTCAAATTCTATTTATAGTCTTGCAAATAACTATAATCCTTGAACCTCCTTTAATCATCTTTTCCCGCACTATTCTGAACTGCAATATTATTTTTTTCCAAGTATATTGTCCTTATGGATTTCCTTACAATTATTACAAAATTATATATAATCTTGTGCCATTAGTTATCACAATCAATGTTTAAATTTCATTAGATCAAATTCTTTGCAGCATTAAAAGACAATGAGCCATTCCTTATGTACAGAAGCTTATAACTGACCAAGAAATTCTTTAACCACTCTGGAGACAAACTTTGATTGGGTAAGTATATCAATATTGTTCAAAAACTTACGATGAATCCAATTTTGATAATGTCTCCTTAACTTATCTTTTTTCTTTCTCCCTAATAAATATGAGGGGCGATTGATAAGTTCATGGCCTAAGGTAGAAGGAGATGAGTTATTAAATTCAAACTTTCTGCATAATCACTCAAAGAGTTGAGCTGCATATGCATGTAAGGAGAGCTGTATAACTCATCTCCTTCTACCATAGACCGCGAACTTATCAATTACCCCTGCTGTGGACACTTTCTGGAGGTCCAAGATCCGTACACTCCACGACCACTGGACTAAGTGTGTAAATATAGAAGGGGACTATGTCAAAAAATAAATATGCTAGGTTTTCTAAAATTGACTCCTTCTACCTTAGGCCACAAACTTATCAATCACCCCTCGTATAATTAAATTATTCTTCATAAAGTTTTAAATACTTCATATAATGTACAAAATACGAAATAACGTACAGTATGATTATTCATAATCCAACTGTTGCATTTATCTTTAAATGCCAGAGCTCAGTTTAGTTTTTCAGGAAATAGGACGTATTGAACACTTGGGCGTTAAAATAATCATTACATTTATTATATCATCAAGGAAGTGGAACATATTTGAAATTGGTTTACTATCTTCCCGCAAAATTTCCACTTTATATCTACATGGTATCAGTTTATGCTTAAGTCCAGTCTCATAGCCAAAAACGTTGTTCCAGTATCTCACCAAAAGTGAGCTTAAACAGTAATAAAGATTTAATTAACGATTTAATTAATGCCTGGTCAGAGATCAATAAACAATGCTTATAAAACTATACTGTTTGTGTATAGGTGAAGCTATTTGTTTGCATAGCTGATTGAATCTAAACTGATTTCTTCCCGTAGTTTGCTATGATTTGCCACCGATATCGATGCAACTTTCCCTTATAGGATAAAAAGATTTTGTCCCAACTCCTCGGTAGCAAAACATTCCTCGTTCAAGCTACCATTGCGTAAAGGAATAATATTTACAGTTCTGAGTAACTGCGTGAGATGCCTCACAATAATCTGCTCAGGTTTATAAATGTGAATTCTCAATACAGCCTTTCCATTGTTACCTATATATTCGGAACAATCACGTAAATGAAAAGAAAATGATTTATACATACCACCGATTTATAAACCGAAATTACTCTTAACCTACGCTAGAAGCCAGGACATTAGCTGCGCCGGCTTTCCTGTTCCACAACATCAAGATCATGATTCAACATCATTCTGGCTGAGATCGTCAGTAAACTTGGATCTTCTTGATATCCATCGCTCCGTGTCCTACTATGTATGTTTCATTACTATTATCTATGCATGCTTTAGGGAGTCTGATTGGACATGTAAAGTTGTTTCAAAGTAATTTAAATTTATGCAAAAGTATTTCAACTAATGAAAGTTATAAACAAACACAGTAAATCGTTATGTTGAGCTAAATAAAGTTGAAAAAATACTAGTTGCTTTCTCGTTATTGCATTGTTTTATCAATTTAGGGTTCTGACTTTTAGGTATATTTTGGTATTTGTCATAAAACAGTTTCAGACCCAGATGGTTTTTAATCTAAAGCTGTTGATTCCAGGTGCCTGCCCGTGGTCACGTGATTGTGCCCAGAAACCTTACTGTGCACGTTCCACTCTCCCACGCTGCAAATAAACGGCAGAGGACTTTTTATATATAAAAAAAATCCTGAAAACCGGGGCTTTAGGTTGGCGGTGAAGTTGCTAAAAAGCATGTAAATTTAAACTCGTTACATAAAGCAATGTAGATCAAGAATACAGATTGCATTATTGAAAATATGTGGGGTTTGAATTTGGAAGGACAATTCGCGTACAAAGTTTAGCATCGAAATCACATAAGTTTCAAGGCACAAGGTGATAGGTTTTCTGTATAGAAGTAGAAAGCTTGCTTGAAACATTTGTAGAAATATTAAACGTAAAACAGGGAACTCTACTAAGATTGCGTGTTAACTTTCAAAATGTTTTGTAACCTCTTGATATTTTCCTAATGTATGAATTCCAATAATATCAAAGAAATTGCCTCGTAAAAGACATCAACATTAGTGCTTGTTTCCTACGCTGGACAATCTTAACAATGAACTTCAAGGAAATAGACATATTTCTTTTTCGAGGTTTTTGTATTTAAAGTTTCTAAATGCTCAAGTATTTATCTAGCTGTGAAAGTTGTACACAAACGAGGATGACGCTGGAATAAAGAGAGGTGTGAATTTGAGGTAGTAATATTCTTGCATCACAGTATAATTGGCCGTTCAGATCATAACGGAAATTGTAACAAAACCTTACTGTCTCGGTGATCATTTAATTTGTCTAACCAGTTAGAAAACGTAGCTTCCACGGGTACTTTTCTGTTGCATTGTCATTTGCTCTGATTTACGTAGTGAAAGGCGGATCTAACTATCTCGAATTCACTAACCAACACGCCTTTCAAAAATAAAATTGATGCCTTTTCGACTGCTGACCGGTTGACAGTGAATGGCCAACCTCTGACCTGGAGGGCGCGGCGGCAGTCTGCCGGAGAAAAGGACCAAGAGGTGCTACCAAGGAGGAGCCTTACGGATGATCTGGATTGAAAAGGAGAATAAATAAATGTGTTTGCTTCCTTTTAATAGGACATCAAAGCTGTTTAATTAACAGTTAACATGTTTGTTGGGCTATATGCAGAATTACGCAACTGAGGTTTTGCAATCCGGTAGCTTTACGATGATATTTGACCCTTCGGCTTGGAAAAGCGGGGAGTCAAATTAGTCTAAATCCCTAAATTGGGTCTCAAACAGCGAAATAAGCAAATGAGTAAATTATGTAGTAATTTTCTTGTCAGAGTTGCGGAGAGTTGTTTTCCTGTTATTTTCAAATCTTGAGGCGATCGCGATAAGCAGGGCTGTAAGCTGGCGGCTCCCATTTACTGCACTTTAATTGTTAGCTATCGTTACAAGGGTACAGGCGGCGGGAGCGAAGGCATTGCCACCTGACTGTTGGGGAAATTTGATGCTCATTTTACTAAGCAAAATCCCAATGAAGGGCTTTTTTATTCCCCATTGAATTATCATGTAACAATAGTTTGGGCTCAGTAAATTGACGCAGCATTACTATTACAATGAGGATTAAATCCAGTCATCAAGTGAAAATTATGTTTTATGTGCAATATCTGCGCGCGCGGGCCATACGCATTCCTTCCATTTTGCCGCTGCTCTCGAGCCGGTTCACTTGGGACAGTGCACTATCAGAAAGCACGAAGCCAACCTTCGGAGATGTTTCAATCGTTGTCTTGGAATCAGTACACAATTTTAAAGAACTTTACCTATTATTTTTGTATAAGTTTTCAAGGGGCGTGCATTTGATAGACGCGAAGACTTTGGCAGTACTTCAGAGTAATTCCGCTCCAAGCACCACTGTTTGGATGCTACCCGGTACCAACTACAAATTAGATCTTCACTATCAACCTGGACATTGGTCTCCACTTAACCCGTTGGCATCTTTGTGCATTCAGCTGGTTAGTCTCTAACCTCTGAACTCCACCCCCCCCCACCTCCACTCCCTCCTAAGA
Organism: Hypanus sabinus; assembly: GCF_030144855.1. Taxonomy (NCBI): domain Eukaryota; kingdom Metazoa; phylum Chordata; class Chondrichthyes; order Myliobatiformes; family Dasyatidae; genus Hypanus; species Hypanus sabinus. Next base: position 54,069,259 of record NC_082720.1, on the reverse strand, counting down.
GCCATTCTCTTTCTCTCTCC